>NW_026622819.1:5987592-6295555 GCF_023065955.2 Ursus arctos | reverse complement strand
ATTGTTGACTTTCTTTAAAGCTTTATGTCTCATTAACCTGAGTTTTAAAATACTTGTATGGGCTAACCATATTGAGCAATCAGTAGATAAATCAAATTAACAACCTTATCTTTTCCATATGGAATTCTAGTTAGTTTTTAAAAGCCATTAAATTTATCATTCTAATAAAAAAAAGAGCTGAAAAAATATGCACACTGTTAGGTAGCTATTTAAATTGCTGGATTTGGGGTATATTTTCCTCACATATTGATTCTAGCTTTCCCCGCCAGCTCTTCTGTATGTCTTGGAGCAATTACCTATGACTTAATATCAGCCGATGCACTTATAATGAATTGCAGCATCTCATTATCCTATTGGAAAAAAATAATGTTTTCCCAGATGTAGGCATTTGTCAAAATTGAGCAAATATACACTTACGATTTATACATTTCATTTCATGTAAATTCTGTATAAAACTATAAACAAATGTTGAAATCTAGCTAATGATATGCATGCAGAGTATTTAGGAAGATGTATTTCTGGCAATTTACTTTGAAATGCATTAAAATGGTTTGATGGAAAGATAGAAGGGTTGGGACATGTCTGGAGGATTCGATGAACCAGTGGAGTAAAAGTTAAGGGCATAAATAGAGTTAGGCTCTGAGGGGCATCACTAGCCAAGTATTTCAACTTTGCTGAATGTTTGGAAACTTCCAAAATAAAATGGAAGGTGGGGGGGCGGGGAACCAAGTCTCTAATGCTTGTGCTGTATTAAATACCCTTGTCTTCACTGACATCCAGTGTTTCGTCAGCCCTGGCCACTATTCCTATAACATACTGACCAAATGTGGCCATTTCTCCTCACCTCCCCCCTGACACTCTACCTCCAGTACCATCATCTCTCACCACGTGACTCCCAACTGCTCTCCTTACTCCTGCCCTTGACTGCCTAGACTCTTCCCCTACGGAGCAGCCAGAGAGAATTTTTAGGAACATAAATCCGATTGCATTTGCCCAATTGCAAATAATCTCCTTTAAGTCAACGGATGATTTACAGCTCTCACATGCAATTTCTACGAGAAAGCATCTGGAAGAGCTGTTGGCTTGTTAGCCGAGGATAACCCACAGAGACACTTCCTGGTTGTGGGGTTTGATTTCCTTGTATGATCTTAATATGAAATTGAAACAAAAGGGTTGCTTTTCCAAATGACGCAAATGCATCGTAATAGGTTTCCTAGCTGACATGCAGGAGATCTCTATACATTCTGGGTACTAGTCCTTGCAGTTTAGATGTATCAGTGGTGTATTTTAATAATAAACTTTCTTAGTTCAAATATTATCCATCTTTATACTTTATGGTTACTGATTATCATGACCTGTTTAAGGAATCTTTGCCCAAAATCATGAGAATATTCTCCTACGTTATAGACAAGAACACTCCTTTTTTACCTTTTCACTTTTAGATCTGTAATTCACTTGGAACTGATTTTTCTCTGGGTATGAAGACCAACATTCTTTTTTTTAAATCTATATGGATATATGATTGATAAGGACCCATGTATTGAAAAAAAATCATCCATCATCCTTTGCTCTCAAGTAGCAGCTTTGTCATATGTGGGTGGGGTGGGTGTGATATCCGGATTCTATTCTCTTGCATGCGTCTATTTGTCCACACCAATGTCATATTTTATTTATACTCGCCCTTTACTAAGTCTTGCTCTTTACTAAGTATTGCAATTTTATTTTTATCTGTGCAGACATCTTAACTCTCCCAGGCCCATTACATTTTCACGTAATTTAAAAACAATTTCTATTTTTAAAAAATTGCTTTTCTTCTGTTGTATTTCATATTATGTTCTAGCTTTTTATGTAGTTTTTTTTTAAAGATTTTATTTATTTATTTGACAGAGAGGCAGCGAGAGAGGGAACACAAGCATGGAGTGTGGGAGAGGGAAAAGCAGGCTTCCCGCCAAGCAGGGAGACCGATGAGGGGCTCGATCCCAGGACCCTGGGATCACACCCTGGCCTGAAGGCAGACACTTAACGACTGAGCCACCCAGGCACCCCTAGCTTTTTATGTAGTTCTTAGTTCCTTTTCCATTTTGTTTTTTAGTGAGAGTATTTGTAATTATAAATGTCCCACTGCTTTCGCTGTTTTGACAACATTCTGAAGATTTCAAGAAGTGTTCTAATTTTTGTTCATTTATAAGTCATTTTTAAATCGTCATTGGAATTTCTCTCGAAAAAGGAAATATTTCAAAATGTTTGTTTATAAATTTCAGATTATTATTTTCCTACCTTTTTATTATAATCAAGCTTTATTGCATATGACCTAATGATGGTAGCCTGTGAAATTTTCTGCTCTTTTAGATTGCAAGAAAGATGTGTGGTCATTTTTTCAACAGTCCATGTGTATGTGAGTAAACTTTGTTCTTACATTACTGAATATAAAATAATATATGTGCTATTTGCTTACTCAGGTAAAAAAATTGTTTTTCAAATCCTCAGTATTCTCAGTATGTTTGCATAATTTATTAATCTGAATTTCCAAGATAGATATGTTGTGCTTTTGTCAAATTTTCCTTGCAGTTCCCTTAAATTTTGTCTTCAATGTTTTAATCCTACGTTAGTAACTGAATAAAGTTAATGACTGATACAACTTTTTGGAATATCATTATTTTTAAATATGAAATATTATGCTTTTTCTTTTAGATCTTGAATTAGATTCTGTCTGAGAGTAACAGTGCCAGATTTGTTTTCTTTTGCTTTTTATTGTTTTTTTTTTATTGATCCTTTCTTTTTATCTTTTGTTTACGTAGCAGATGTAGAACTTGGTCATTCAGTAATCTTCATTAATCATAAAAAAGTAAACAAAAGTTAGTGATTGCCGACATAAAGCAACATTTTTTCAAACGAAAGCTATGAAATAATATAGAAGCAATGCCCTCAGATTTTGTTTTCACTCACTTGTTGAAATAGAAGTATCCTAGCCAATCATTATCATGACAATACTTTCATATTACCTTCCATTGTTCAAAGCAAGGTGCCTAGTTCAGATGCATTGTTGGTAGATCTATTGTCAGGTAGATCAATACGATATGACTACTCAGAGTAATAAAACAGATGTGAATGGTTGGCGTTTTTAATTGTGCCTGATTGATGTCATGGATGTTTCATAAAATTGAGTAGTATTTCTCCACTGAAAAAGAGTAAAAAAATACCATTTTGAAAAATAGAGTGGAAATGATAAGGAGACCATTTTCAGTCATTTAGAAATGAGAAACAAGAGTAATGAGAGAGAAAAGTACAAACATTATGAATTTGGTTGAATAAACATAAGGCTGAACATTTTACACGAAAAGTTAGAATACTGTTGTTAAGACCTACTTGGCTTCTTTACGATCCTGGGCACACAAACGCACCCACAGACTTTCTTTACGACTTCTGTGACTTTCTTTGAATTATGGGTGTGGTTAGTGCTCAAAAGCCACCTCATTTCCCAGGCCTCTCTGCATATAGCACCGGACCAGCAAGTTTCTCCTAGAACATTCTTCATCTGATCCTTCGGTAGTATTACTGTGTTAAGCAGGATTCTGAAGTCCTGAAGTTTTATAGTGCAATATCATCGTTATCAGCTAGCAGTTAGGATGAGAGTGGTTGCTCCTGGAATCTTCTAAGAGCCCCGTACATGCTATCTCTCATCTCAGATATACACCCTTGAAGGACAGAGGCCTCAAACTGCTTTAAAAAAAATTATTTACTTATTTTTTTAAAAGTTTTTATTATGATATGTTAGTCACCATACAGTACATCCTCGGTTTTTGATGTAGTGTTCCATGCTTCATTGTTTGCGTATAATACCCAGTGCTCCCTGCAATACGTGCCCTCCTTAATAGCTATCACCAGGCTACCCCATCCCTCCATCCCCTCCCCTCTGAAAACCTCAGTTTGTTTTATTTTTGAGAGAGAGAGAGGAAGAGAGAGGGTGAGAGGAGCAGAGAGAGAGGGAGAGAATTTCAAGAAGACTTCCTGCTGAGCACGGAGCTCGACAGGGGGGTGGATCTCACAGCCCCAAGATTATGACCTGAGCCGAAATCAAGAGTCAGACACTTAACTGACTGAGCCACCCAGGCGCCCCCTCAATCGGCTTTTTATCTCAAGTATATGAAACTAAGGCTTTGAAAAATAAACATTTGTGAAATTTTGAAAAAAATCAAACAATTTTATAGCAAGGGGGATTTTCTGGTGTTGTGAAGGACAAAATCTTTCGCATTTTATTTGGCCGGCCATCACACAATACCATAGGCTAGGTGGTATCTTAACTAGCAGAAATTTTTGTGCCACAGTTCTAGGGGCTGTAAGTCCAAGATCAAGATATGGACAGGGTTGGTTTCTGGTGAGAGCCCTCTTCCTGGCTCATAGACAGCCTCCTTTTTGTGTATTCACATGGCCTTTCCTCTGGGTACCCACTTTTAAGAGCACTAGTCTTACCGAATTTGGGTTCTACCCTTATAATCTCATTAACCTTAATTACCTCCTTAAATAACTACCAAAGAAGGTTGAGATTCATGGACAATGAATCACAGCCAGGCCATAATTCCCCTATAAAGTTTTTACCAGGACAGCCTAAGAGATTTGATCTCAATACCTTAAATTTCCATATATCTCAGTGAGCATGCAAAAAAATAAGTATCACTCATCCCAGAACCAGAAAGTTGAGTGTAAACCAGGTTAAATTTTGTTATTCAATTGAGAAAGGATATTGAGAATAAAACCATTATTTAGGGAAGAAATTATTGTGTAATATGCATAATTAATATGTAAATATGCCAAACGTGTAATTTGCAGACTCCATCATTTTCTTTTCCAAGTGAGATATGTATGTACAGATTTGCAAGAACAATTTTTATCTCAAGGAAATCTCAAAGACACCGTGCCAGGCTTTTTTACGGTGTATAAAACTTTAATCATTTGACATTTTCCAAATACTTCAATGCTGAAGTATTTACACATGAACATCCAGTCATCCATTTATTCAACAAGATTTATTGAGCACTTACTGTGTTCTCAAGCGGCCATGTTGAGACCCAGTGGGACAGAGGCATGTGAGAAGTGAGTCCTATTCTTACCAGTAGTCTGGTGCGAAAGTAGATGTGGAATGATTTTATTTGTGTTCACATCTGATTCATGTCCTTCAAGAGATTTTAGAGTTTCAAATTTAACTTTATGCCTAGCCATTTTACTTCCCTATGTGTTATATTAATTTGTAATATTATCGATGGATCTATTATGTTTTCTATTTACTTCATATATATGGATATATATAGCTGTTGATTATTATAAACTGATTATTGATTGTATAACATGCTATTTTGCTAAATTATCTTATTATTTGTTTTTTTAATATTATTTATTTGAGAGAGAGAGAGTGAGAGAGATTGTGTATGTAGGGAGAGCAGGAGAAGAGAATCTTCAAGGAGATTCCCCACAGAGCATGGAGTCTGACTTGGGGCTCAATCTCATGACCTGTGAGATCATGACCTGAGCAGAAACCAAGAGTCAGCTGTGCTTAATCAACTGAGCCACCCAAGTGCCCCATAAATTATCTTATTATTTGTAGTAATTTTCCATTGGTTTTTGTGAATTTTTAAAATATAAAATCATATTACCTGCAAATGTATATAGTTTTGCCTATTTTATTCTAAAACCTGTTTCCTTAATTACTTTCTTCTATGTAACTTTATATATGCGTCTGCCATATACATATGTATATATATATATATATATATATATATATGTACATATACATGCCAACACATGTACCAATTCCTATTTTATTGAGTGTTTTAATATGAATGTGTGTTAAGAGTTGAAAAATCATCAAACATATTTTCTGCATCTATGTAGAGGATTGTAGAATTTTCCCTTTATCTCTATTAATCTGATGGACTATATTAATAGGTTTCTTTCTATTGACCCACTCTAGCTCCTGGATTTATCCCAGTTAAAGGTGATACATTATTTTCTCCAACATATTATTTAATATACCTTTGCTCATGTCATATTGAAGAGGAAATGTATTCCTCTGTTTTCGTGTTTATATAGGGGAGACTAGCTTTCACTCAACAATCCAGGAACAGCAATAATGGAATGGATGCATCTAGTTTACTTTCTGCACTTTATTATTTGTTTCCTAAAATAAAAAGAAGGAACTGTTGACCACACTGTGTTTGTTCCCCGGTGATGAGGGTATTGTGTCTCAAAGCAAGAAAGAAGACAAGTTCTCTCTCTTACTACTTGTTTTAAGAATGGAGGGATAAATGAGGGATGGGGATTAAGGATGTGAGAAGCACTGGGTGTTGTATCAAAGTGATGAATTACTAAATTTTACCCCTGAAACCAATATTACACTGTATGTTAACTAACTAGAATTTACATTAAAAACTTGAAACAAACAAAAAAAGAATGAAGGGATAAGAATCACCATCTGTTTCCCTTTCTAGGAACGTTTCCAGGCATCTGTATGAGAACTCAGTAGGTAGACCATTCTTTTTGGGGCAATTGTGAATGGGATTGTTTTCTTTTTTTTTTAACTTATTTTTATTTATTTATTTTTTGATGTAAAGTTCGATGATTCATTAGTTGCATATAACATTCAGTGCACCATGCAATACATGCCCTCCTTACTACCCATCACCAGCCTATCCCATTCCCCCACCCCCCTCCCCTCTGAAGCCCTCAGTTTGTTTTCTTAATTTCTCTTTCTGCTGCTTCATTATTGGTGTATAGAAATGCAACAGATTCCTGTACATTGGTTTTGTATCCTTGACTTTACTGAATTCATGTATCAGTTCTAGCAGCTTTGTGGTAGAGTTCTTAGGTTTTTGTATATATAGTGAAACAGTGAAGTTGTAGTTCTTTCTTACTAATTTGGATGTCTTTTATTTCTTTTTATTGTCTGATTGCTGTGGCTAGGACTTCCAGTACTATGTTGGACAACAGTGGTGAGAGTGAATGTCTCTGTCTCGTTCCTGACTTTAGGGGAAAAGCTCTCTGTTTTTCCCCATTGAGTGTGATGTTAGCTGTGGGTTTGTCATATTCTTTATTATGTTGAGGTATGTTCCTTCTAAACCTATTCTGTTAAGGGTTTTTATCATGAATGGATGTTGAACTTTGTCAAATGTTTTTTTCTGCATCTATTGAAATGATCATATGGTTTTTATCCTTTCTCTTATTGATGTGATGTATTATGTTGATTAATTTACTTATGTTGAACCACCCTGGCAACCCAGGCATAAATCCCACGTGATTGTGGTGAATGATTTTTTTAATGTGTTGTTGAATTCAGTTTGCTAGTATTTTATGAGAATTTTTGCATTTGTGTTAATTAGAGATATTGGCCTGTAGCTCACTTTTTTACTGGCATCTTTATCAGATTCAGCCACTGTGGAAACCAGTGTGTAGGTTCCTCAAAAGTTAAAAATAACACTACCTAATGATCCAGCAATCACACTACTAGGTATTTCCCCAAAGAATATAAGAACTCTAATTCAAAGGGATACATGCACGCCGATGTTTATAGCAGTGTTATCTACAATAGCCAAGATATGGAAGCAGCCCAAGTGTCCATCAACTGAAAAATGGATAAAGAAGATGTGAGATATGTATATATATATATATATATAAATGTGATATATATATGAGATGTGATATATATATATAGATATAGATATATAGATATATAGATATAATGTAATAGTATTCAGCCATAAAAAAGAATGAAATCTTGTCATTTACAGTTGATGGAGTTAGAGAATATAATGCTAAGGGAAATAAGTCAGTACAAGAAAGACAAATACCATATGACTTCACTCATATGTGGAATTTAAGAAACAAAACAAACAAGCAAGGGGGAAAAATAAGAAAGAGAGAAAGACAAAGAAAGAAAAAGACTCTCAGTTATACAGAAGAATCTGATGGTCACCAGAGGGGAGGTGGGGGGGGATGGGTGAATGTGATGGGATTAAGGAGGGCACTTGTCGTGCTGAGAACCGGGTGATGTATGGAAGTGTTGACTTACTATATTGTACATCTGAAACTAATATAACACTGTATGTTAACTAACTGGAATTAAAATAAAAACTTTTAAAAAGGGGGACTACCAGCTTTGATCCCAGCCCTCCCCAAGAAGATACAAGACATCAGGTATAAACAATATTAATATTGCTATTAAAGGCATAATTCTGGGACAAAATTAAGGGTGGATATATTTTGATTTTTTACTTTTCCTTTGTAATGGGACTTTATTAGAGCCTTTTGTAATCAATTTTTAAAAGCCTGGAGGGAAGGGTCAACCTACAATGTGATAACCTTCTTTGACATTGCGGTGAGAAAAAGAGGGAAGGTGGACTCCAGGAACTTTTCAGCAATAGTGACTTGTAAACCTTACTGGAACATATCCTCAGAACGGTTCTGGAGGAACAGTCCTATGAAGTGTTTTGTGGGTGGACTTTTAGTGTTAGATGTAGGAAATCGATACCTCTGCGCACAGAGGTCAAGTGCAGGCTTCCGACAATGTGAACTGTTGTATGCACTAAAACCACCCTACTGTTTGAGCCCAACTTAGTATTTTTAGGTGCTGATGTAAAAAAAAAAAAAAAAAACCTTATAATTGCCTGAGTTGAGGAGTATGAAGTCACTGATAAGGAGATCTTTAAGGCTGTGTGTTAATTTTATTGTAAACATTCATGTTTTGGGTGGAATCAGACTCCGAATTTGGAGGAATTAGGAAGCAAAGCAAATTTCTTAAGTCTTCTTCTGATACTTAGTGAAAATCCATTACAACGGGTTTTGCTTCTACCTAGCTTTTCCTCCTATTGTCAAAAACATTCTATTTTTCCTAGAATTAATGTGCTTTATTTTCTGATACCATTAGCATTCACCGGGTTCTTTCAACTGGCAGTTTAACTACTTTAGCTATGCTAGCTTTCCCTTTATAAGCCATCTTTTGTAAAGTATGTGTGTCACACCGGATAAGAGAAAATGTGGATTCAACTGATCTCTGCAGTGAGCGTGATTTAATGTCCTCTCATAGTTAAACTAACCCTGAATCGAGTCTCACCTGGAGACTCACTAGTGAAGGGTCTCTCAGAGTCTGCCTCTGAAGAATTTTATGCAAATTACAATAGTTTAAATTGAAGTATATTTTAATATAGTGGGGGAAGTTTGCCACATAAACCAAAGTCAAAAACCCTTCTAACTGTGAAGAAATGGCTGTCTTTTAACTACCTTTGTTATTTGTTTTCCTAGAAGGACGAAGTTTAGATGAACTGAATTTTCCTAGAATTTAACATATCTGACTTAGTTTTGGAATATACCAAAAAAACAAAAATGAAAAACCCACAAAAACTTAATTTCAGCTTCGGGCATTAGATAAAGCTAATCAATGTGTCCCTGTCTTGTGCCAAGACCAGCGTGTCCATTTGGAAACACATTCACTTGCCACTTTGTAACAATTTGTACAAGAAGAATTTAGAACTATCTCATTCCATGATGATCAAGGAGTCCTGACAGCCTGAACTTCAAGAAGCTATCAGTTCTGGGCTTCACTGCACTCATCGCTCTCCTCACCTTGGCCATCATCACTGTCTGTAGGCAGGTCACTCCCTCCACCTGGAGAATGTTCCTACATATGTCCTGTCCTCTCCATCATTCCCCCACCAACCTCATCTGCACCTTCCCATCATAATCCCCAACAGGAAAGAGTGATTGGGAGTCCCTCACCAGGTATCTAAACTGATTTGCCTGGAAATTACAGACAGACACTATGAAACAAGTACAAAAGATGACACTGACAAGAATGGGTAGAGAATAAATGTACAGAAAAATCGGGAAATGGTCCTCAACTCCATGGACTGGCCCATGCACCTCAATCCCCTGCCCTCCCTCCACCTTGCTTTTTCTCCTGCTCCACAAGCTCTGCCTGGCAAATCTGGGGTGCCACTTTGATGTCATCACTTGCCCACGCCCAATATTTAATAACTTCCCCAGACCTACAGATTGATTTCCAATTCCTAAGCTGGGAATTCAACAACTTCTGAAATGAGGCTCCGTTTTCATTTCTTCCTTATCCACATGGATCCAGGGGTGGTGGGCAGCACAGACTGAGCAGACCCCTGTGCCCTGGGCTCCCCTGAGCTCCACCTCACCCTGCACAGACTGCCCAGTGCAGACCCACATGCCAGGGGCTCCCCTGTGCACCTCACAGCACACTGGATCCTACTCTTACTTCCCTGCTGAACTTAGACTGTGCCTACATAAAAAATGACCTTTCATAATATACAAAATATATGGTGTCTTATACCCATTCATTGCCTCTATTCCTGGAGAGAACTTTGTTTTGTACTAATTTTACAGTTTCTTAGACGTTGATATGAGCTGGCCGGGTAAAGGCGAACAAAAAGTAAATGGAGTGTGGATATGTGCTTTTCTTTCTGTTAATTCATTTTCAAACTTGTACTTTCCCTTAGATTTCTAACATTAATAAAGAATAAAATCCAAAAAAAATTTTGCGTGGAACTGGGTTTCTACAGGAATATGTTGCTCAAACCCGGGAATCACACAGAAACTTCCATTTGACTGCATTTGCTAAAAGAGAACATTTATCCACAAAAACAAGTGAAAGCCAAAACACATACAGCATCTAAGGTAGATTACTTAAAAATTATACATATTTTAGTAAAGTAGACATTTTATATGAAATTCATAGTCCCAAAAAGGCCTATTTTTAGAGAAATGATTTCTTATTGAGACAACTATATATATGAGCTCTTTATTATTTCTTTCCATATCTTTCTTTAAACTTCTCTAGAGTAATATAAAAAGCAATAAAGCCACAGTTGGACAGTCTGTTTTAGTGACAGATTTCTCAAACGCATGACATTTTGTTGCCATATTAAAAGGCCTAAGTGTGGAAGGCATGAGAAAGGACTGAATAGAATAACTCTTGACTCTGTATCAGCATCAGAGTTTCCAGGTTAAACAGTGAAGTTGGCATCAGATAATGGAGACCACAGAGCTGTAAGAGCAGAACCCCAAACTGTGGGGCCATGGGATTGGGGGTCCCCAGGCATCAGGTGAAATGGTGAAGGCTTTGGACTTCTCATGGAATTTGAGATTGGAAGTACCCCTTTATCTCCTGGAAGGCTGACAAAGCATCAGCATCATGGTACCACATGTTCACTGCTTTAATATGTCCTGACGTATGACGAGCAACGCTAGCCTCACCTTCTCCAGAAACAAGCACAGTGCCAAGAAATCTCCAAATAAAGACTATGGCAAATCTATTGTCTCCCACCACAGAGAGGACCAATGGTGAGCTAGACCATTAATAACTTTTACATATTTTCTATGTGTGGTCAGATATTATTGTTAAGCTGTTAAGAGCCACAATATAAAAGTTATGTTTATGGAAATCAGAGATGCTATTCTTGTCTTTACAGAAAGGCACAGAACCACTTGAACGAAAATTGTTTGAGCTGAGGAAACTCTAGGGTTTCTCAAAAATGGCATGGCTTGTGTTTTGCTACATCATTCCATATCCCGGAACTTTGACAATCTGTCACACACCTAGAAAATCTATTTGCAATCACCCAAATTCCCTAGAACATAAAGAACACATCCACCCTGTAATGTTGAGAGACAGCTAATCAAAGTGAAAATGAACAATGAGCAGGGGTATTAAGGATGAATTAAAATATGCTGTCTGCTTTAACTTTGATTTCTGAAAGCTTTGGAGACCCCTTACTTGTGAGTTTCAGCGGCGTAGCACTGAGCCACAGGCTCATCTGTGACGTTCAGCATAATACAAGGGTATGGGAGCATGGGAAAATGGGAATGAGAAATTATAGAATGCCCTCATAAAGAAAGACAAATAGCCTCTGGATAACTTTTTTTTTAAAGTGTGAGATATGTGTTTAAATGCATGCCTTCTTCCCATGTTGCATGTGTCCCAGGCACAATTTAATAGACCCTAGTCATATATTTTCAATCATGAGTTTCACTTTAGTGGGATAACTGCACATACTTTTTTCTGACAAGGTTCTACTTCCACCCAACAATAGGAAAACAAAATTTTATTGAATAATAAACTAAAACCGATCCATTAACTTTTCTGGGCAATCTGACTTTAATAGTCTCCTATGGGAATATCTATTGTCACATCTAAAATTCATTTAACTCAGGTCTGGATTGACATTTGTACTCTGAAGTCCCCTGGGCCCCAGCCAGCTGGCCCATCTGCAGAGAGAGGCTGTACCTGACCTTGGCATGGCTGGGTCCCACCTGGGCCGGGACTGAGCTTGATGGTGGCTCTTCCCTGTGGTGGCCTACATGACCTCCCAGATGCTCCATTCTGTGGGCCCCAGGTGTTCCCAGAGTTACAGGCCAGGCACTATATACTAATGTATTTGCTGCATGACTCCTAGGGAACTATAAAAAGGAGAATGTGTTATAATCAACTACCATAAATCCATGGTAACTATATTTTTTATTAGTGCCATGGTATTAACCTAATTCCCTATTCCAGTGGTTGAAATTAGTTTAAATCGAAATTCTCATAAAGAGTTTGGCAAATGCAGAAATCAGTTTCACAGAATGATTAGAATGATCTATTTTTGTCATTACTGGTAGATACATGAGACTGTACTTGAAAAGCTTAGGAAATCACCACCCTCCCAGGGTGGACATAACAGATTATAAGGTTGGACAATCCTGGGCTCCTCAACTAATGTGGCAGCTTTCCAGCTTGTGATGTGTGTGTGCTCACCAGGCTTCATTGTGGAAATAACTTCACTCACAAAGAGTTAAAGCAAGGATTCAATGTGACAATGTTTGCACATCCTGTCCTAGTGCTTGGAGTAGAATAGGTGCCCAGGAAATGCCAAATTATTTTTACAATCATCTACATGGACAAAATACTGTTCTCCAGCCACCCCCGTGAAAACTTGGATAGGTGCTTTAAACTAAGCCCTTTGGCCTGATTTCTTTAGCTGACTTTAATTACTTGGGCAAACTATAGCCATTAGTATTTGCACACTTTAACTCATATAACCTTCCAGAAACATCTCAAGAATGTAGACTCCAGTGAGAATAATTATCAGACCAGTATCAAAAGGGCTAGAATAAAACTTTCAAATGTGATGATCTTGTCTGTATCTACGCCTTGGAACTAACCACTGAACCCACCATGTTTATTTCACTCAATGCACATGCTGCATTTTGAAGAATTTCTTCATGTTAGGTATTAAGGAGAAATCTACAGTATTTTGAACAACATTTATTTATGTAGAACACATTCCACAAAATTGATTAGAATGATTTATTTTTCATCATTCCTGGTAGATATGTGAGAATTTACTTGAAAAGCTTAGAAAATCACACTCTGGTCTTTTGGAAGCTGTGGTTTAAAAAGTAGCAATGAGAACAAGTCTTTCGGGAAAGTAGGGTAAGAGGTTGTACAGTTTTCCTGTTCTACTTGGGTGAGAATTTTCATTAAATTAGAATTCTATATGAATCCCTCACAGGTATTATAATTTAAACTGAATATTACTACAGTGTTATATAAGGTATATCTCATTTTCTGAGATTTTCCTAGGCTCGATCCAATATATTTTAGTTATTTTCCCTAAAAAAATCATGACCTATGCAATTAGAGTAAGTCTACTGAGTACTATATTTCAATATTAATTTTCTGTATGGAAACAGAGCTGAATGACAGAACTTCACATAAAATCCTGAAGTGATTTCCAGTTCAGAGATGTTCACAGAGTCAACTAACTTAATGCTCAAGTCGAGCTCCCAAAACTTTATATTTCATGAAAATTGACAAAGATTTTTCAGATTATGCTTAAAATTAAAACTGTATTAAAATGCGTTTAAAGTAAACGAGATCTTATAGTTAGCAAAACATCTAAACTGTAATGGTAAGCTCATGAATTTAGTGATCTTTATTTAAAAGATGAAATATTTCTCTGACGTTACTAAGATCTAAGATCGAACAATACTTCCTATTTCTCCTGACAATACCATTGGAAGTTGATATATAAATTTGAAAACAAGAACAAAGGATTTATTAGATAAACGCAATGGGTGCTTCCTTAAAGTCAAAAACATAAACATGACCTGAATCCAAAACTGGTTGTAGCTAAACAAGAAAAAACGGTTATTTGCTTGAGTAACCTGGATGGTCTGCAAACCAGCAAGGTCCAAGAGTGAAAGACAAAAACTCTCAAAATACATTGAGGAAATCGGTTTGCTATCCACATCCTTTGATTTACATATCTTATTTCCCATCATTGCAAACATCATTGATGTTTATGAAACGACTCAATATTTCTTTAAAATCACAATTAATATATAAATAGTTATTAGAGAGACTTGACTACTACTCAGCTTACATAATCAGTTGGCTCTCAGCCAGAACATAAAGATGTTTGAATGGGAAGAGTAATTCCTATCAACCTTTTATATCTCTTGGTAAAATTCTTAAAACTTTTCTCATTTCTAGCGGAAGCTATTCTTTCATCTTCCTCCTGATTGAGTACCTGATCACAAACATTCTTTTTATTTTTAATTCCCTCAATTTCTTTTGTTTCCGTTTTGAACGTGGTTTTAAGTATTTAAGATAATATTGCATTTAACAGAGTAGCCCTACATTTGATAGAGTGTCTCTAATAAGGGTATGACATTCTTAAATTAATATTTGGTTGACCTTAAAATGTAAGCTTCATCTCTCATGTAAACAAATTCCATCTAAAAGATCACTTTATCTTTTGGGGGGATATGAAAGAAATTTAAAATGTCACTCAAATTTCCCACTAAAGTTTCTTCTGCTGTGTTCAACTCTATATAATAATTTTTCTTTATATCCTTTGTTATCCTTTTTAGTATGTTTCATAAAATTCAAATGTGCTGCTGCTAAAACCGGCTCTATTAGGGTCATTACTGCACAGGTAAATGGAAGAATGCTAAGAAATTGACGGATTGAAGTGAGAGGACTCACCCCAATGGCAGAGGACATTATATGCCCAGTTGGGGCTGTGGAGTCAGCAGTGGCAAAATGCAGCAGGCTATTTCAAGGTTTAATTGCAGCACTTAAGGCCATTTATCACAGGACAGCTCAGCAATCTGTTCACAGTTTAAAGAAAAAATATCACATTCACCAGCTATCGCAAAAAAGAAACCCCCATAAAAAGTAAAAAAAAAAAAATTCATTAGTGTCACTGCGAGAGCCTCAGGAAGTATGGTAGAAAGAAGGATATATTTCAGAAATGTAAAAGAAGGAAGAAGGGAGGGAGGGAAGGAGGGAGGGAGGGAGGGAAAAAGGAGGGAGGGGGAACTAAAATATTATGATATTAATATATTATTGAAAAAGTGATAAAGGTCTTAGAGCACTTTATTTTAAATTAATTCCTATGTATTCACTCTGGAAACCAATCATGCAAAGTCCTAGAATTTTTCTTTGTCTGAGTTTTGTATTACTGAATTTTCAGTACCATATTGTCCTTAGAACACAGACATAAGTTGAAAATATGAAGTCAATCTGTATCTCAACTTTATGGCCCATTTCCCAGGAGTAGATCAATTCACCATGACTTGAAGAGATATTTCATAACCCCTACAGTCTGTCTTTATGTTACCAAGGCCCTAGAAGACAAAAGATCTTTACTGAATAAATGAATGGATTTGTATAATAAACATCTATCTTCATCATAGGATAAGAGAATGAGAGTATGTTTAAAACTACTTTACTGGAGTATGATTGACATGTATAAAGCTGGACACATTTCCATTCTTCCTTCCTCCCTCCCCTCCCTCCCCTCCTTTACCCTCCCCTTCCTTCTCCCTTTCCTTCCTTTCTTCCTCAATGTGTTTAGGGATATGTATACACCTGTGAAACTATCACCACCAAGGCCATAGACATATCCAACTGAAAGAGTATTTTCAATATTTTAACACATTTAATGAAGTTTTTGGAATTATAAATCTATGTTGCAATTTGTTATGTATCTTTTCTTAATTTAATACATACAAATCTTAAAGTAATCAAACAATATGGTGAGGTCTAAAGCACACAGAGAATACCCCATAACATACTCTCTCTCCCCACCTTAGGAAACAAATTCTGACAGTTTAGATTTTATTCTTATACATCAGAATTGTTTCCATATGTCCAGTAGTTATGTATGATTGATTATGGTTGTACCTGTACTCTGACATAGATAATATTTTTACAAAAATAGATGACATATAGTCTGCTACTTGCATTTTTATCCTGATATATTACCTATAATCCAATTAATTCGATTCAAAACTTTTGCTGAGGCACAATTTCTAATGGGAGTCTTCGCTGACCATTAAAGGCATACACCCAGGCCCCATACACTGTGGTCTCTTTGAAGGGTAAACAGACCCAGAGACCCCTAAGAACATCGACTTGCCCCCTCCCATAATTCTACCCAATGACCAACCAGAGAGTGGTACATTTCCACAAGTTAGATGTGGGACAGGTGATAAAGAATCTCCTAGCCCATCATTGAGGTTAAGCCAAAGTTCTGCATTGGATTATTTGCTGTCCTGGTATTAATTAAATGATACCGTTATTCTTTATTCCCCCTTGTACGTAGATTTCACCATGATGCAGGTGAAGAGCAGAGAGTGGGCATGCCTGACAGGGCAGGAGCAGGGACCATCACGGCGCCAAATTCTGAAATACTTGACCCTTGCAAGTCACCAAGAGCAGCCCAGAAGGACGCCCCCATGAAGTCTGCAAGGGGCCATGCATCCTCTTAGAAAACCCCTTTCTAATGGAACATTTTGTAGATACCTTGGCTCCTTCAGCGACAGCAGAGCCTGGCTTACTTTGCCACCTCTGCAGGATGACCTTGCAAATCCTTGCTTTCACCCACTTTGCAAATCTTTCTTCTAATCCTTTCATGGTTTCACCCGCAGACCATTTTTGCCATCTTACCAGTGTTGGAAAACAGCTCATTGTAGTCCTCAAATGCAGACAGAAATAGTCAGAGTTTCATTAAACCTTTCTGACAGTATTTTAAATTGTGTGCAAAAGTAAACGACGAGGTTTAATAACATTTCGTGATGATAAAAACAGCAAAAAGAATGTGCATATAGACATCTGTCTGCATCAACTAGATTGAATTCATTGTATTTTAATGAGAAAGAAAATTTTTAAGTCTATGACCATGGACAATTGCTCATTAAAATTCTTGTTTATTTCAAAAGAAAAGACAAGACATATGGTTTTCACTCTCCATCTTTTCGGATAGAGCAAAACCTGATGAAGAGAAACGGAGAAGAGATGGGGACAAGAAACAGTGAGAAGCAGGTGAAGCGTGTAGGATTACTTTGATGCCCTACTTGCATTTTTGGGTTTTATGTATCAACACAGCAGATAGTTGGTACATAGCAAAACTGGGTGTAGGATTAATTTGGAACCACGCATTAATTTTCTGCATCAGCCTCCGGAGATTGAAGACAATGTCTGCATGAGATAGTTTATAATTGACATTCATCGAAACCCTGAATTTATTCTTTGCATTATCACATATCAGTAAGTGGTGTCTTTGTCAGAAATGGATGGCCATATGTATGGCAATTAGAATAAACCAAATCACAAGGGCACTTATGAAATGTCACCTCAGCCGGAAACATTGCCAGCTGCAACGGTAGGAGTAATGTGTCATGGTCACTTCATGGGATTTTGCTCAAATGAGATAGAAATTTGGATTTTTGTTCTATCATTTAGACCTCTCTGAACTTGGAGATTTGACATTCAGTGACCAGATTATATGGTAATAGAGCCAGAAAATAATGTAGGAGGTAAAGACTGTGTAGCCTTCCTGACTCACTATCCCCAGTCTTCCCCCTTAAATCTCAAGAAGAGAAGGATCACAGGACAATGCAGTTCTGACAGCAGCAGCTACGCGGATAAAGGTGCCGCCTCCCCTAGCGAGGCCCCCTGCCCACCACACTGGACTCCAGGTGCAAGAGAGGCATTAGTCCAGCATTCCTTCTCACCGTGTCACACTCCGCTTTTACCAGGCACCTTCCTTAACCATCTCTCCCACTGGACTTAAATCCCCTACCTCCTTCACGAGTAAATTACTAAAAGATCTAGTTATCTTTGGACTTTTTACTTTAGGAAAACTGTCACTTTTCGTTTTTAAGTTCAGATGATGTAAGCTCGTGTTTGCTTTTATTGTTACTGTTACGGATTTTCATTAATACTTGTAATTAGCAGCAGTTCAATTAAAATCTAAGGCCAGTACAAAACTGGATAGTTTATTTCAGTTATTCACATATTCCAGAGTCAAAACGAACTTAAAAATCACCGGATAGTAAGATTCCTAAAGATAGCAAAGATTTCTGAATGATTTCTCAAGAAAATCAGGTCAGAGCTAGCCTGGGAGGCCTATAGAATTACACAGAAGCATAGACTTTGGAGAGACAGTGGTTATTCTTTCAGGAAAAATATGCCCTCATTTGCTGATCCAACATATATTTCCTGATCCTACTGTAGGCTGAACAACGTGTGAGCCCGAAAGCAGGGACCCAAGCTGAAATGGTTCTTGCACTTGGCCACATGGGGAAGCCGGAGTGAGCAGATTGAAGGAGGTGGGTGTATGCAGACTGATCTTGGAATCCATGGATATTCCAGTGTGGCTGAGTCAGCACTAAAAACAGAGAGCAATCATAAAAGAGAAAGCATGGCCAAATTAAGGAGTGTACTGAGAATCGTACATTAATCTCACAAATTTGTATAAATTGATCTAACTCAGACAGCATTATTGTTCATGTCGCCCATGCAAGTTCTGAGGACGTTCCTCAGAACTGCTGGCCACATCTGAGAGTGAACGTGAGCTTGATGGGTCAACCTGACTGACTGAAGGGGTGAAGGGGTGCCTAGAGAACTGGTAAACCATTATTTCTGGCTGTGCCTGTGAAGATGTTTCCAGAATAAATTAGCATTTGAATTGGTAGACTGAATAAAGAAGATTGCCTTCACCGATGGAGGCAGGCATCTTCTAACCCCTTGAGGGACTAAGAGAACAAAAAGGTGGAGGAAGGTTTGAGCAGAGGCAGCAATTTTCTCCTGCCCTCAGACACACGAGCTTCTGGTTCCTTGGCCTTCAGACCCGGACTGCAGCTTACACCCTTGATATCCCTGCTTCCCAAGCCTTCAGGATTGGACTGGAGTGAAACCCCTGGCTTTCCTGGGCCTCCTGCTTGCAAATACCAGGTCATGGGACTTCTCACTCCCCATAATCATGTAAGGCGATCTTTCATAATCTTTTTGGATAGCTATATATATCCTATTGGTTCCTAATACACTGAGTCTTTGAGGAAATACAAGTATTTGAGGAATTCTTATTAACACAAAAGAGCTGACTCCGTACGTCTTGTTCAAGTGTAAGCCGCACCTCCACGTCATACTTAGGTATTAACACGTGAGATTGATTACCAAACAGCTGGGCCTTAAGCAACGTCAGATGTAAATAGTTAGTTTAGAAGAATTTGACACACTCCTATTTTTGCTTTGAAATGTATCTTAACAATAAGTAAGATACTGTGTTGAGTTATCATCTACTGCCTACCTTTGTCTTTTCCAGGCCCCATTTTGTATAAGGATTTCCTGGAAGTTGTATTTATCCCATCAGTCGTTTTTTTAAAAAAGCATGTTGGCCACAGGCTTCATTTTCTCTTCTCCTTCTCCAAGACCATGTTAATGGCCAGTTCCGTTTTCCAACCGTGCAAATAGCATGCTCTCCATACTCCCTCCCGGGTCCACGTACAAACCAGCGAGCCCCTTTGCGAGGTCATCTCTTTCTCGCAGCGCTTTATTACATGAACTAATGACAACCAGCAGGCACAAGTACCATTAATTCTGAAAGCGCTTCATCCAGACCCTACGATTGCCAGAGAAAACAGGGATGGCCAGTTAAATTTGGATCTCTGATAAACAACCAATTTTCTTTTGGTATTAGTATGTCCCTAACACTGCATGGAACATACTTATACTAAAAAGTTACTGTTTATCTGAAATTGAAATTTGACAGAGTGTTTTGTATTTTTATTTGCTAAACCTGGTGATGCTACAGAAGCTTCGGGTTCCATAGCTACATACATAGCGTCCCAGTTATCACAGGTGATAAGTCCACCAAATATTTCACAGGTCAGGGTCATTAAGATTTATAGCTGTGTCTGGTACATGCTGATTGCAGGAGGCAGAGGTCACAAACAAAAGTCCAGCAAATAGAACAACACACTTAGAACTTGTGATAGGATATGGAATAAGTCACAATCACCCATATTCCCGCCTCTAGTTATAAAATGTATTCATTTAAGTTGTTCATTGTAAATGCTGTTAAGCTGAATTTATTACTTTATTGGATAACTGTTCTACATTATTTTTATTTTTTATTTTTTTTTATCAATATCAGGTTTGGATCTTCTAAACCTAATGCACAAATCATGCTTAGTACAATCTTTTTTTTTTTAAAGATTATTTATTTATTTATTTATTCGACAGAGAGAGAGATAGCCAGTGAGAGAGGGAACACAAGCAGGGGGAGTGGGAGAGGAAGAAGCAGGCTCATAGCGGAGGAGCCTGATGTGGGACTCGATCCCAGAACACCGGGATCACGCCCTGAGCTGAAGGCAGACGCTTAACCGCCGTGCCACCCAGGCGCCCCAGTATAATCTTTATCAAATTTGAAAGTGGACTTGAGAATTTTTTTAAAAAAGACAGTGATGTCCAATAAAAAAAGTTTCAGTAAGTTGAAGTTATTTTATTTTTTTATTTTTTTTAAGATTTTATTTATTTATTTGACAGAGAGAGACACAGCCAACGAGAGAGGGAACACAAGCAGAGGGAGTGGGAGAGGAAGAAGCAGGCTTCCCAGGAGAGCAGGGAGCCCGACGCGGGGCTTGATCCCAGGACTCCGGGATCACGCCCTGAGCCGAAGGCAGATGCTTAACGACTGAGCCACTCAGGCGCCCTGAGCCACCCAGGTGCCCCTGAAGTTATTTTAAACTTATTCAAGTTCATTATCTATTCAAGGGATATTGTCAAATGTAGCAATTCTCTCAATTGAAAGTGAGATAAGCCAAGAAATAAATTCTGAAAATATTATTGATGAGTTTGTTTTCATTAAAGCTAGGAAAGTAAAACTGTAATAAATTAGCTATGAGTATAAGCGAAATATGTAAACTTAAACATAATTTTATGAGCTTTAATATACCTACTTTTTATTTTTTTCAATATTTTTTTAAAGATCTTTCCATGGCAGTACAAAAATATGGGCTATCATACTTTATTTGATATATATTTTTATTTTGTCCATTAATAATGTATAGTTGACTTATTTTACATTCATTTCTATCTTATAACTTGCTATCTAGCAACTGTTAAAGTTTTATAGAAGAAGATTCTACTTAAATTCTTTCTCTTATAATCACCTAATGATATAAAAGTATTTGTGGGTTTAAAATTACTTTTTTAGTTAAAATTATCTTTAGAAGCATCAGATTATATGCATTTAGTTAATGAGATCATATGTTATATATTAATTATAGGTATCCTAAATCATATATTATATATACAATTTTCTTAAAATTATAAGCATATAATATGTGTAACATGAACACATATATACACTATATATTATGTATATTCTGCCTACAACTATAAGTAAAAATTAAATTAGTCAGTAATGTAACCATTATAAAGGTTTTTCTTAGCTAGGGAAAATCTACCCAAGAAAGCATTTCCTCTGTGCATGGTGCTGTCATGAGTAAAGCCATATCAATTCAGTGAATATCAGCTCAGTTCTGGTGATTGAGCTAAAAAGGATCAAAGTAAATGAGCCTTTCTAAAATAATAATGTGGACCTAATTTCACTTCATTTCTCTTGCTGAGATTTTTCTATTGAGCTTAATATATCAAGAGCAGGAAATTATTTTCACATTTATGTTATTCACATAATTAATTAAATCTGAATTCAGATGCATTTTAGAGAAGTACCCTAGGGATATTAAAAATGTCAAGATCCAGCATCGTTTCTCATAGCTCGCTCTATTAGAGCTGTTGTAACAAATAGAAAGAAAAGTAATACAAGCAGAGCAATTTCTGAACTCGTGAATTATAACCAATAAATATGATACTGGCCACTCGAGGCAAGGTTTAAAGCAGGTCAGTTTAATGTAACCTGTATTATGAATGCTTAGCTTTCCTGGTGTCAGCTATTAAATTTAAACTTTCCTTTTCTGAATTTATTCTATAATATATTAAGAGCACTGCTGAAAAGATCAGAAAAATCTGATCATCACAAAGACATAAAAAGGGCAGAAAGAGCAATGTACTTTTGACATAATATCAGATTTCACTTTTACTTCTTTACTATGAAAAAGAATAAATCCAAAATCCATTCAAACAAAATTAATAGAAGATAGAATTTCAGCCTAACGTCTCTGGAAGATTCTGAGGAACATTGTTTGGCTTTCTGTTCATTTTCTCCTTTTGGATTCTACCTAGATGAGGTGAAGGCTTGAGGTAGTATAGAGAAAAATAAAACTAAAATAGACACATAAACCTGATCCCTTGGGCCTCTTAAAAATTAATGGTCAGGAAGATTTAATTTGTTCAAAGTGTATTATAGACTTTGTGAAGGCATGATTGCTAAGAATATCCTTAGAAATTTGTTTTCACCTTGTGATCGTACTGTGGGGTTTTTAGGCCCCTTGACCCTAGAAGCAGCGTCCAGGTGGGGGACACGCGAGGGCGTCTTTGTGCAGGTGCACTTCCTGTGGTGCGTGAACGCGCTGTGGCTGGAAAAGAGAAGCGTAGGATGCCCATGGGCAGGGAGAGCGAATCCTATTGTCTTCTGTCCATGGCAACTGGAAGAAGAGCCAGCGTTGTAGGCCCACAGAGGACAGATCTGCTGAGGGGGCACAGTCAGACCAGCGAGGCAAACTGCCAAGCGCGAGTGCCATCCTCTGAGAAGCCAGACTGGACCATGGGCCCAGACGCAGGCGGGTGCAGGGCAGCCTGAGCTTCTTCCCCCACCCTGCCCCTGGAGCCTGGCCTCCGTAAATCCTCCACAACCATTCATGGCTGAGACTAACCTCCATCCCGCAAGACGGAGACTCACAGGGGAGTCAGATGAGGCCTGTACACCCATGATCCAGGGCAAAGTTCCGGCAGTGAAAACTGCCCCCACCCCAGGGCAGGGCGAGCACAGCAGAGGGAAAGTGGAGAAGACCGAGCGTCCTTCACCAGCAACCACTTTGTCTACCAGCCTCTCATGAATCCAGTTACCCTGAGCCAACACCCTGGGTTTGGCCACCGCAGGAAACTGAGGCCCAGGATCACCGACCCGCAACTCCTCCTGGAATGACTTTTCTGATCATAGTCATTCAGGACTCTGTGAATGGGGACCCTGCCTTTTATCTCACGACAGGCTCAGAAGGTCACGGTCCTATTGGGAACAATCTTGAAAAGCAAATAAATAAATATGGAGAAGCTAGAAGGAAAACAGAGCTCTAAATGCCACCTCTCTTTACATTGTAAGACCAAATTCCAATCTCTAGAACTGCAGACAGTGCACCCCCACCGAGTGGAATCACATGAGGTGATTTACCTTTAGCAGGATAATCTTGACCTAGGGAACATTTATATATAAGCAGCTGAGAGCATCGATCCTTAAGCAAACGCAGGATGAGGCCAAATGTGTAAAATCTTTGCACTTTTGACTTTGCTTAAAGAATGATGCTTAAAACGCCCTATTAATTTGGAGCTCTACTGAAGATAAAGTCATCTGGGGTAAATAAATAAACTATGTAAGCAGAATAAAGTCAAGAATGCTTCTCACTAGTGACTCTTTCACTGCTGGGAATAATGTTTTCTAATACTAAGTTGAGTTAATGTGGAATATTTGGCTGGGACACTCAGCTCATCTTGATGATATTAATTCTCTTGAATGCTCCGAGAGGAAGGGAGGCCACCAGGACATATGCCCCCATTTAATGCATCGCTGGCACACAACTGCCTGTCTCAGCCCCATGTGCTGTTCACTCATCCAGTTGTTCTGTCTTCTAAACAGTTTCCTGGACTGACATTGCGATGTGTGCTGTCGAGTCTCACCTTGGGTGGAATGGAATGTGCAGTGGCGTGGGAGGGCATTACAGAACGGGCAGCTCGTTACACTGTGCTAGGGTTTTCAAATTTATCATCCAATTTGGGTCCTTCCTCTTCCAACTCTCTGTCCTCTGGCCTCATCGGGGTTGATGAAGAGCTTCTCTTTCAGTCACATGGGCTCCTTCAGCTGTGCCCTCATGTGGTCCTCATTACCACCACTCCCATGACTTCACCCAACCTCAGAAACTGGGGAGGGTGTTGGTGGGACCATGGGCTACTTCTTACAGATGCAGAGTCCGGCCCCAGGCATCAGCTGTGTGTCCTTGGACAAGTTGGCTAACTAAAGTCAATTGCCAAGACTACTGCTTGACAGTTACTAAATAAGCCAAAACTAGCTTAGTTTTTCATTTTTTTTTAAGATTTTATTTATTATTTGTCAGAGAGAAAGAGAGAGAGTACAAGCAGGTAGAGGGAGAAGCCGACTCCCTGCTGAGCCGGGAGCCCGACACAGGGCTTGATCCCAGGACCCTGGGATCATGACCCGAGCCAAAGGCAGACTCTTAGCTGACTGAGCCACCCAGGTATCCCAGTTTTGAACTTTTTTGTCCTATAAGAGAGAGTATGTCCAGATCTAGGTAGTTTTTAAAAGCCTAATGATTGTAATTGTCCAACTTTCTTTGATGATGTTTCTGCCATTCCACAGAGGGCTTTACCTACATTACCCCATACAATGTTTATCACACCCTGGCAGTTAGGAGTGTCTGCACCATTGCCTGCAGTAAGGAAAGGCAGAGCTTAGCTTGAGGCCATGGGCCACAGTGGCTGATGGTTGGTGATACTTCCCAGTGGATCAGAGAAAGTCACTAGATGAAAGGAGTCACTGAATCATTTTCAGATCTCCAAAATCTGACCATGTACATCTCTGTTTGCTTGTTGCATATGCATTGAAGTCAGTGTTCCAATTTTCCAAAAGTTGTAAAATAAATCCTACAAAAACCATGCCATATTTTAGAAAATAAGAAAATCTGATTTTAGTATTATCTCTTATTATAACACCAGGAAAGTTACAATTAAAGATTTTTTAAATATATACCTAAACATCTTATATAATAAATTTTATTCTTGGTGTATCTTCTCCTATGTGTACATATATGCACATGCTTTGTCTAATTGTAATAAAGTGAACCAGAACTGTTCTTCATTGTTCAATAATTGTTAAGCCACAGATTTTTCTCAATTCTTACGTTATCTTCTCAATTAGTGTGCGTATGCTACCTAACAATTCATTAGGATTTAACCATTTCCCGTTGGTTGGATTAAAATTCTGTTTACAGGCATAGAAATTTCTCTAGAATGTTCCCACTTTCCACTCAGAACTGACACAACATTTGATTATTTCCATATATGCATTAGGATTAACCTCATTGCCACCGTAGTCAATATATCAAAATTTATCAGCTGGTGTATTTCTTGTGTTGCTTGGAGCTAGCGGTCTTTGCTACCGATTTCCATCTTCTTGCCCCATAGTGGCCCCAAAATTTTGTAATAGAGGGAGGGGGAAATCCGTGTGATGGGAAAGCCATTGCTATTCAGGAACCATCCCTGCTCATTAGGAAGCTAGGACTTTCTTACAGTTCTAGGCAGATGGAGGCCACTGTTCCATAATGCTTTTCTCAGATTAATATTCAGTCATTATTAACCCAGGACATTGTCATTCAGTACAACTAAGAGCACTTTAGTTGTTATAGTCTGATGAAGAATGGTACACTGCTGGTAGAATTGTTCTATTATGCATTACAGAGGTAAAATCCTGGTGGGGCAATATTTTTAATAACTAGTAACGATTATTCCAAAATTATGCCATTATCCCTTGGAATTGAGTGTCAGAAATTTCTGGGCTTCTTGCAGCATTGAAAGCCTATAGTCTCTGGCATTCCATCGGTTTGCTCACATGGACCCGTAACACTAGAAGGTCCTCCAGCTACGTGGAGAAATGTAGTTTTGTTTGAGGACAATGCCATTGGCTTGAGATGTTTTGCTTGGGTTGGTTCTCTGAGGGTGAACAGTTGGCTCTTCACGTGCAGTCATGTTTTGGACATAGGCCGTTTAAGTGCATTCATCAAGGCAGCGGAGTCAGACTTTATCACACTTTATGGAACAAACTAATAAAGTGATTTTGCAGATATCATGATGGAGGGCCGACGTTCCTTCACAGTGACTGTCAGAGGGAAAGAAACCCCCCACTTTACTTGTTACACACAAGGTTAACAGAGACATTAAGACCTGAAAATGGGTGAGCGTTACAGCAAAACAAAAGCTAGAAACCTGGAAACTGCCTGACAACTCTTGGAGGCAAAGTCCCCCTGACGTCCTAATCGGTGACAACGTTCACAAAGAGCCAGAGACAGCGATGGAGAGACTGCCACCAGTTCACGTTCTTAAGAGTGTTCTGTGCCCAGAATAAAGTGCCACCGAGCACCCACACCCCGGCACCCTGGCCTGTTCACGACCTCTGCTCGCCCGCCCACACCTCAGACAGGTGCACTCTGAAATGAACACGTCCCAAGGGCTCTGGGGTCCCACCCTGTGCGGAAAATTCTTCACTTGCTGGTTTATCCTTGGAAATCCTCAACTCTGTTCTGCTGCAGTTCCCTTTCCCATTACACCTGCTGCCTCCCTTTGGTCTCACCTGAGTGAACCATGCCCCCTTCTCACCCCGCGGCCCTCTGGGATCCTGACTCCACGAAGCTGAGTTCTAAAACTGCACGTTAATGACCCTCGATTCTTTGTTCTTGAAGTCTTTCTTTCATTTTTCTTCATTCGTACTCACTTATTCCAATAAATGAATGGAAACAGCTCCCTCTCTGCTGGGCATTCATAGTACACATACTTCTCCCGTTGCTTTTTTTTTTTTTCCAACTTTTTTTTCTGTTACTGTGTTTTTGTTTATCGTGTAGATTTTTTAAAAAATATTTATTTATTTATTTATTTATTTATTTATTTGAGAGAGAGAGAGGTAGAGAGCACAGAGGGAGAGAGAGAAGCAGACTCCCCGTTGAGTGGGGAGCCCCACATGGGGCTGGATCCCAGGACCCAGGGATCATGACCTGAGGGGAAGGCAGACATTTAACGGACTCAGCCACCCAGGCGCCCCTGTGTAGATTTTTTTAATGTGAGTAAATCCACCTATGTTTTCATTTAAGACTTCCGATCAGTGATT
Organism: Ursus arctos; assembly: GCF_023065955.2. Lineage (NCBI taxonomy): Eukaryota > Metazoa > Chordata > Mammalia > Carnivora > Ursidae > Ursus > Ursus arctos. Next base: position 6,268,142 of record NW_026622819.1, on the reverse strand, counting down.
AGAAAGGGCTTCCCCTTTTCAAATTTATTGTTTAACTGTATCTTATGTTCATTGTTTGAATTTTTTCAAGTGATTTTTTATATAACTGAATTTGTTTTCATGTAAGGGGTGAGGTAGGGATACCATTTGCATTTCCAGGTTATTAGGCAGTTGTTTTAATCACATTTATTTAAGAATCCTTATTTTCCTGCTGATTTGAAAGGAAAACTCTTTTTTTTATACTAAATACCTGTATGTTTCTTAGTTTATTTCCGAATTCTGAATTATGTTCTATTGGTTATACACTGTCTTTGTGCACTAGTATCAAGCTGTTTGAATCAGTGTTGCTTTCTATTACTTTTTCATTAAGACATAATTGACATACGACATTGTGTAAGTTTCAGGTGTGAAACCCTTGATTTGACACACTGATATGTTACAGTAAGATTATCACCGCTTACACCTCTATCAAGTCAATAACTATCATTCCTTTTTTTCTGTGGTAAGAACGTTTAAAATCTAGTTCCTCAGCAACTTTGAAACATATAATCTAGTATTGTTGATTATGTTCACTATTACATTTTTAATATCTGGTGGAATTAGTTCACCTTGGTTACTCTACCTTTTCAAAGTGTCCTCCATATTCTTGCACACTTGTATTCCCAAAGAACTTTAGAATTAGCTTATGTATGTGTAAAACAATATTGCTTACACATTGACTGGTGTCCACTGAATACTCTGTATAGGCTAGTTTATGGTACTGGCTTCCTAACGATAACGTTTTCCTTTTCCAACCCAAGAATAATATATGCATTTTTTTTTTAAGATTTTATTTATTTATTTGACAGAGATAGAGACAGCCAGCGAGAGAGGGAACACAAGCAGGGGGAGTGGGAGAGGAAGAAGCAGGCTCCCTGCGGAGGAGCCTGATGTGGGGCTCCATCCCATAACGCCGGGATCACGCCCTAAGCCGAAGGCAGACGCTTAACCGCTGTGCCACCCAGGCGCCCCTAATGTATGCATTTCTATTTATCTTCTGTTCTATCCCTCAGTAGGATCTTAAAGATTTATTCTTCTAAAAATAAATAAATAAATAAATAAATAAATAAATAAATAATAAATAAGAGGTATTCTTCTCCATGGTGTACATGCTTTTAAAGTTTGTATCGAGTTATTTTATCTACTTATATTATTCTAATAAATGGGATATCACATTCCAATACATTTACTAACTGTTATTTATGTTTAGTTAGGCTATTGATTTTTGTATTAATTTTATACTCTACAACTTACTGAATTTTGTAATTGATTTTAAAGTGTTTTTACTTGATTCCCTTATATTGACTTTCCACGCAGTCCTGCCTCCGCCAGATACTCAAACCTGAAACTCATCATTTATGTGTTTTCTAATATGCATGAAACACAAATTTCTCGGTTTTCTGTCAACCAATGGTTTTATAGATACATTAGCTTGTGGGGCTCCCTCTTGTTTTCTGATATATAAATTAGAAAGTTGGAATTTGAGAGAAATTCGTGGACAACCCCATTACCTTCTCCCATTGTTCTTGCCTACCTTGAAGGAGCATTGTAAGGATTAAACAGATAAATCCTCTAAATCAGTTTTGACTATTATAGAGAGTGATCCCAAGTAAGTACTAAGGATTAGGATAGCACCTTATCTCATTAATATTCAAAAATGGAAAGAGATTGTAAACTAAAATGTTAAGTGGGCCTGTGCGTTTCAAGAACTGACATGGTATCTACAGAACGGAGATGGAAGCTTTCCGTAAACAGTGTAGATTTGTACAGCAAGTGTAAGGACATGGCTCAGAGAAAAATTCAAATAATATGTATTAATATAAATGAAGGCATGTTTTAAAAAAGAGAGAACATAGCCAAAAGATATGTTGAGTATTGCGAGAACGAGCATTTGCCAATAAATCCAAAATTTCAATAGCTTGACACACAGAAATGTATTCATGGTTTGCAGCAGTCAGGAAAGCTAACAGAGGTCATGCTAGCACTTTGGGTGTAAAGAGTTTCATAAAGGATTAAGTCTTGTGTAATTGCCAGCGATCCGGATACATCCACCAAGTCAAGGAAGCTGCCCTGGCATCTCAGCCCGAGGCTCCGAAGTGAGTGGTTGTCCCAATGCCCTGGGAGTGCCTCCGTACTGAAGATTCCCTAGGGATCTCCCTTCACCTGCAGGAGTCCATGGAAGCGAAGGGGATGGTTCCCTTGAGCCCACCAGGAAGCTTCAGGAAACCTGTGTCTGTCCAGGTGTCCAGCTGTAAGGGAATTCCTCTTTCTGGCAAATTCTGACCTGGAGACATGTAGGAAAGGGATCTGGACACTGTACTTCCTAGCCTTGCTAGCAACGTGGAAGAATTCTTAGAAAGGATGGCGGTGATGCTCAGTTGACAAAACATAGGGATGTGACCCCACCGAACAGGGCAACTCGAGCCTCCTGGCAGGTGTGCGGCTCACTGCCCGAGGTTCCAGGGCCTATGGTCCTTCAGTTTTGAGCCTTTGCCGTCTCCTTGGGGCCTGTGTCCTCTACACCCATTCTACAGATGGATGCAAGAGGGGAGTCCGCCTTGGCTTAGGAGTGATCTGTATCACTTCCACTCATCCCAACAGGCAGGGACAGGCTCAGCGTGTCGGCTTGGAGGTGTCGTCCGAAACGGGAAGCTCCTTCCCAGTGACCGTTCATATTCTGGGAAGGGGGACAGTGGTATTGGCCAACAGCACTTAGGAAATAAATTATTAAAAAATAAAAGTTCGAAAGGACTTTGATGTTTGATTTTTAAAAAATCAATCTTGAGATCAATATGCAACATGCACTAATACTTTCTCAACACAATTTTATACTTGATGCTTTAGATTTTTCTTTAGCTTTAAAACATTATAATCTATAACTTTGAATACAGTAGAGTTCTGCTCAGGACAAAATGTTCTCTAAAAGACTGATTGTCATTGCATTTTTTGTATTGAACCAATACATCATCATTTGTCTTCCATCATTCACACTGGCCATCGGCCTACAAGGAATGGATTTATTTTCTGGAATTTGGGGGGAAACTGTCCTCTTAAAAATTGATGAAAGAGGTTTTGAAGTCCTTGATGAAATGTACTTATAACAGAAAGAGTAGCCACTTTTACATTTCATTACACCACATAGAGCAGTATTTATTTAAATTTCCACAAATATGTATACCTTCTACCCCTGTTTGGGGTTTAAAAAAAAAAAAAAGCCTGGCCTGCACTACTCAAAATGGTTTGTCATCAAGGAGAAAATAAACAAACGCTTGTCTGAACCCATTCTATTGAGCTCAGATGGACCGGAGACTCTGAGTCGTCGATTAAAGCCAGGAAAATGATACAACTTTGATCACCAAGAGCTGTTTGACCGAATAGTGGATGAACTAACGTTTCCTTCCCTGCCTTTGGTCCAGGACTTCCAAAGCCAGATATTTTTATCCCTTGCACTTAACAATGTTTGCTGCATTTATTTCGATGAATGAACAAAAAAGCGAAGGGTGTGCTTGCAGTGAGAATTGGCGACCTGTGCACCTGATCAAAGGGATCCCGAACACACCTTCGCATCACAATTCGGGAGCATTATTTTCCCTTTCGGTCCCCGAAATTCTAGGCAGAGTCACACCAGTCACTTTACCTCACCTACAAATGGGTTCTAATGTATTAAGTTTGAAGATCGTACGCATTTTTATAGCAGAAAGGAAACTGATACAGAGATTCACACACCGTGTTTCCCCTAAGTGTCATCACTGGCTAAAGGTTAATTAGTTTTATTATATATCTCTGTTTCATCGAGCTATTGCCTGATCGACTCCGCTCTGGGTAGCTGCCTGAATTATCTGTTCCCTAGTAACTGCCTCAATGTGTTTGAGGTCTGAGAATCCTTCACCAGAACTACAGCCCTGGTGTGAGGCAGTAGTTATACCTGTGACAAATTTATTTCATAGAGCATATATTTTCACACAGTTTTTCCATTCTAAAATAAGCTTGGCGCGAAAGGGCTCACGGTGTGGATGGCGTTACCATAACAATACAGACAGAGTGTATTTAAAAGTTCATAACACCAGATGATGATAAGAACAGCACATTTTCAGATAATTAGAGATTTATGATGATGTTATAATTTAATTTCCACAAAGCAACCTTTCATACATGGCTTTTTCAAGCATGTAATTGTGAAATTCACTTCAAAATGCCAAATGGAAGCATGGCAAATAGAATTCCTGAATCCCCACGTCAGGCACAAGCAGAGATTATAGGAAGTTGGGAAAACTGTGAACCAAGATGGCATTTGGCACTTTGTGCTTCTCTGAAGGAAGCCTGGAATGACAAGAAGTCGGAGAATGCATGAAAATTCCTCAAAGTGCCAAGGGCCCTCCCTCAGGAATGTGCTCCCAGGGAGGGTCGCTCTGCCAGCTAAGACCACCTGCTATTGGCCATCACAAAGGTAAGTGCTCAGAATATGCTGGGTCATTAATATCTGTTATGGGTCAAATGCATCCTCCCATAATTCATGTCGAAGCCCTTCTCCCCAGTTGCTCAGAATGTGACCCTCCTTGGAAATAGTGTCTTTGTGGATATAATTAGTGAAGTTATCGGGAGGCCATGGGCCCCTAATCCATTATGACTGGTGTTCTTATAAAAAGGGGAAATTTGGAGACAGACATGGGAACACAAAGGCAGAGGTCAGGGAGATGCGTCTACAAGCCAAGAACGCCAGGCATGGCCAGCAACCCCCAGCAGCCAGGAGAGAGCCGGGGAGCACAGTGCCCTCAGAACTGCCCAAGGCACCAGCCCTGCCTGCATCTGGATCTCAGGAACCTTCCAGAACTGGGAGAGGGTACGCCTCTGCTGTTTCAGGGGGTCAGAGTGTACCTTGGTACAGCAGCTCTAGAAAACAAGCACAATAGCATCACTGTGGTCGGAGGGACTCATATTTAAAGAAAAGATGGACTTTAAAATGAGTGTGACTTACTGAGTAAACAAGAATGTGCCTCAGTGGAATCAGACTGGTGTGTGCTGTGATTTAAAATCGACCTGACAAGCATTCTCTGGGGGCCCACGTGTCTTAATTAGGTGCGAAACCCTCATGAATACAGAGTAGGTAAAATTTCATAACTCTCTGAGATACCTGCTTTTTCTCGATGAATTACAGACAAATAATTATGTGAAATGAGCAGTAATATCAAAGTCCTGTCCTCTTAATTCCCAGATGGCAAAGTTCCTCAAAGACTAAATTACGGAATACAAAAGAAAACAAATACGGTTGTAAGAGTATTGTATAAGATTTTTATATCCATTAATTAACAATGAAAAATGAGACCTTATTGACCAAAGAATGTTTCTTACATATAGATTTTTCTACTAAAAAGTGGAATACATCAGAATAAATTGTGAAGAAATATGTATCTAATATATGTGTTTTTCTTGAAGCCTTCTGAAAATTTTTTTGTCTTCTTTGGCTCCTAGCCAAAATTTGGAAGTCTCTGCCTATAGAATGAAAAGCGCTAAGTTGTCATTGTGAGTAAAATCTTGATATGGATGGAAATTTTAGTTGCAAATGTAAAAACTATGTAGAATCCCATATTATCATATAGAAGACAATGATATTGTCCTAAAGTCTAAGTGAAAATTGACATTTACACTACAAAGTGTGGACTGATATTTTACCTATATTTGAAGATATTTGAAATATCTGGAAAACTTCTGTTTCATTCATTTATGATGTTTTGAGGTAGTGTACTGAATTTTAGTTCTCAGAAGGTTTTTTAGATGAAGAATATTACAGTTTCAAAGCAACTCATTTAAATGGTTGAAAGTCCATAGAAATATATAGATGGTACAACTTGGTGTTTACATAATACATCACCAACAAACTGCTTCTTCTGCATTAAGTTATTAAAAACTAAAAGTGTGTATAGAGATAGAAAATAACGTAGTGGCTGTCTAGGGCTGAGGATGGGAACAGGAGCAACTATAATTGGGTACAAGGTCTCTACGAAGGGTAGCATGGTGAACCGAAATTGCTCCCCACCAAGACATATCCACTTAATCCTCAGAGCCAGTCTATCTTTATTTATATGGAGGAAACGTGATGAACAATCTTGAAGTACAAATCAAAACTACAAAATATCACCTCATACTTGTTAGGATGTCTATCATCAAAAAGACAAAAGACACCAAATGTCGACAAGGATGTGGGAAAAAGGGAACCCTTGTGCCTGTTGGTGGGAATGTAAACTGGTGCAGCCACTGTGGAAAACAGTATGGAGGTTCCTCAAACAATGAAAACTAGAACCACCATATGATCTAGCAATCCCTCATCTAGGCATATATCCAAAGGAAATGAGATCCGTACCTCAAGGAGATATCAGCTCTCCCATGTTGATTGCAGCATGATTCCCCATAGACAAGATATAGAAACAATCCAAGTGTCAGCTGACTTATGAATAAAGAAAATGGAATATATATATATATATATATATATATATATATATATATATGCAGCATAATGTGGCAGTTAAGAGTTTTCAAAGGAAATCAAACAGAAATCATTTTCATTGATGATTACATTTGCTATAACACAGATTGGAGAGGAAATAGTCTAATATGAAGATATTCAGGAAAGAACTATCCAGATGTCAAAGGGCCTTACTTTATTCTAAAAGCTGCCCCAGTGAAACTTGTACATTTTGGGCTGCTTGTGACAGCTGGGACTGGCCCCCTTCCCCCTCTGCTTTCCCCACCCTCCCAGTGTCATTGCGTCAGGCCAAAAGGCATCTCTTCTATAACTAAAGGCCATCAACCATTCTCCCTTAGAGCTACGCACCTGCGTTCACAGAGCACCACCTCATATGAGAAGCAGTGCATGGAAAGGGCTGGACTAATCTCTAAAATTTTCTCCAATTTGAATATTTTGTATTTAAAGGAAGATTTTTATATCCTGCGAAATATTTCTGTTATGGAGAAAGACTGTGGGGCTTGCTATGGCAGGATTCTAAACCCCCAAAATATATCACACTCATCTTGGGCTTCAAATATTTTCAAGTTCTCATAAGCCAGAGTTTAGCTTTTGAAGGAACAGAATTCCTAACTCTAGCTAAAACATCTTACCTGGTATCAATTGCAGGAAGTCCGTTCATCTCTAGAATATGAGGTTTACTATTGTCCTTTCCTCCCGGAACTGTGGCAGTAAAAGAAATTATAAAGTTGGCAGCATTCCTTGAGTTTGGTATTTACCAAGTACCGTATGAAATGTTTCCCATGAGTTACTCCATTTAATTACCGGACAGCCCTGAATTTCCGTATACTTCCATCTTTCGACAGAGGAATACACTCTGTAATTCATGTAAGACCACCTAACTCGCTAATGGACAGGACTAGGATTCGAAGCCGGGACTGGACGTCTCAGGAGCCCACCTATGTAAGAATGTACAGTTTGTCACATGAGCCTCAGCCTCTCCAAGCTCTAAGTTGATTCTGACGCCGCCTCAGTGTTGGATGATTTCCATAGCCTTCATGGAAGCCATTGAAGCTCACTCCAGGAGTTAACACACTATCTTAACGCCTGGGATGGGAAATCCCACTTCCTACGACTTAAACGGTACCTTTCCCATCATAGATGCCCATTTGAAGTGAGAGAGCAAAGCACTAATTGGAATTGTGGACGTTCTCCCCAACAGGTCTGCTGTATGAGGGCCGGTCTCTCTGTGATTCTCCTCCAGGACACATGTCATGATGACACAGCAGGCCCTGGGGCTGAAAGGAGTTGGAGGAGAAGAAAGGCAACAAAGAGTTCAATTCTCATCCCCCAAGGTCACGTGGGTCTGAGGCCATCATCCAGACAGCGGCTGCCCTTTGTTCCCTTCCAGGGGCAGTATGTGGATTTGGGGCAGCAGGAGGGGGCACATTAAGATACCATAGAGTTTGGTCTGAGTTTTGTTTCTGCCCATTAAATTGGGTCAGAAGTCACGCTCCTTCTGCACCCATCATATTAAGCTGCCTTGGACTTATTTGAGTAAATCATTACTGGAAGGGGCTGTGGTAAAAGGGCTGGAAATTTCATGTTTTTCTGGTCTGTAGGCAAAGAAAAAAAAAGTTTTGTTAGTGATTCAATGGGGGGCTTTTCATTTTTCTGTGAATCCTCCAGACAGTTATTCTGTGCAATGATGGAAATGAAATTACTGACCTTGGGAATTAATCTGTGTTGCTATTAAATCACTTTCATGCTATTGCTTTAGGGAGGTTCCAAAAGTCCTTTTCCTGTGTTTTTGAGAGATCCCTTTCCCACAATCATACCATATTTTCCTTTAAAATTATTGCCTATGTTACTAGTGCTTGGGAAATATTAACTTTGAGTAAAAGCTTCCCTATTTCCCACTGCTAACTTTTCTTTCTGTTTTAATAGTCTGGTTTGGGAAGCAACAAAAAGTTGATGCGCTCACTTGAGAAAAAAGAATAATAAAGTCACCCTCACGTATTCAGTTCGTTAGCGTGGAGGTTTAGGTGGAAGGGAAAGAAAAGCTTGTTGACAGTGGCTTTAAGACGTTTCCTTTGTTCTGTAGTTATGTTTGCATGCCTTGCGGACCTTGCTTAAAAACTTGTCTAGAGACAAGATGCCACTCCAGAAAATGTGTTGTATTTGTTTGTGGGAGAGAGGCTTCCCTTCATTTAATTTGGAAATGCTGCATCCTACAGAGGTTCCGTACAGAACAGTAAAAGCAGGGGCGCCTGGGTGGCTCAGTCACTAAGCATCTGCCTTCGGCTCAAGGCGGGATCCCAGAGCCCTAGGATTGAGCCCCGCATCGGGCTCCTCTGCTGGGAGCCTGCTTCTTCCTCTCCCACTCCCCCTGCTTGTGTTCCCTCTCTTGCTGGCTGTCTCTCTCTGTCAAATAAATAAATAAAATCTTTAAAAAAAAAAAAAAGAACACTAAAGTCAGAGGGCTGTGAAGCGTGGGTTCCTCTCCCTAATTTATCATTGATTTTCACCGCTATCGTTCTCTGACACGGAACATCTGTTCGGGAGATCGTTGGGCTCGATGTACACCTCCAGAGCTTCCCCAGCGGGACAGCAGCAGGCTGCATCTAGACTGGCCCCAAGGAAGCCTTGGGTGTTTTCCTTTTTTCAGTAGGCGCTGCCTGAGTTACCCTGTGTTGGGGGTCCTGCAGCTGGTATATCGAATTAAGTCACCCACACTGTGCAATGAAAGCTCCCTCGGCATCCGAGCCCCCACTCTGGGGAAGTGGAACCCATGAGGTCCTTTTGATTGAAGGTGCAGTTTCAACACACCCACACAAAGTAACCACAAGGTTCACTACTTATATATTCCAGAAAGGGGGGAGGGGGAGGCAATGAGCCAGGGGAAGGACAGTTCTTCTGTCCCAGGTCAGAACTAGCAGGAGACAGACAGCAGAGTGGCAGGTACCTGTTACAAGGTGATGGGGCAGAGGTCACTACCTTTACTTGGGCTTAACTCTCAGTGGACGCTTTAAAAGGTGCTAGGGGAAAAGCAAAGCGGGAGCTTCGGGATGGCATCCTAAACTCACGTCCTTATCTAAACATCCAGACTCTGGGTGTGAGCAAGGCTATCGTACCATAAAATGCCCAGGCAGCAACTCAGAAAAACAAAAGTTGGTTTTCTCAAAAGTTGCTTCCTGCAAGGTAGAGTTAGCCTGATAACTTAGGAAGAAAGAGAAAAAAGACAGAGAAAATGCCACAGAACACAACTGCTTCCAGAGTCTCCTACGACTGATCATTTCACAGCTTCTGTTGAGAACGTTAATGGGGAGTTAATTAGCCATTGTTGTGACTGAGACTGAAGCCCACGATTTCCAGGCTGTTTTGCATGGGGTTTAATAACCAGAGGTTTCACACCAGCGTGAAAAATAATTCACACATGACAAAAACATTAAGAACAGCCAAATAATCAGTCTGTAAACTGCCACTCCTGATGATTAAAAGTCTTGAAAAATAACAACACAAAGGAAAGCTTTGAGTTCAGCTCAAGTTCCACTTTCTACTCTTAAGAAAAGGACAACTGTCACAGCCTGCTTGGAATCAGGAATCTTAGAGACGCAAGGGAAGTACAGGTGGCATGAAGGGCGAACTGGGCTTCATCTCACGAGGCCGGCGGGGAGCTGGCGGGAGGGGGTCATCAGGCCGCCCTGTGCAAGGAGGGACCGAGCACGTGGCCGCCGCAGGCTCCAGTGGTGGTGCTTCTCCCAAAGAAGCTGGCAGGGCACCTGCCCAATCCCTGGAGAGGCCGTGGGAGGAACTTAAAGCCTTCAAGTGTTCCAGCTGCGGAGAATAACGGGCACCAAGAACCCAGCAGCATCCCTGACTCACAGGGCGGCAGAAGCGTTAGTCAGTGCTTTGCACTTGAATCTGCGCCCTGACCAGCACGGACGCCTCTGCGTAATAGCCAGGCGTGGACTCGAGTCCCAGGGGACCTAAGATCAGCCTCCACCGCTGGGATCCACTCAAGGGTCATGGAAGGCCGGGATGCAGTCTCCCAGCTGACTGGGATGGTGTCTGCGCCCGCCTCCAGGATCCCAGTGGGTGTCAGGGGCCTGCCTTCCAAAGAGAGGGACGCTGGCTTGTCGCCCTGCAGTTCTGACAACTGCACCAGGAATATGAGGGGTGTCGGCAAGCCTGGGGCAATTCACGCTCTGCACAAACTAGGAGATGAGTTTGCCCCACCAGGAAAGAAAAGAAGGCTAACATTACACTAGTTCTTAACCATGTTCGAGAAAGTAAAAGACACTTGGTTGTGATTCTGCCTCTAACTCTCACTGCTGTCCTGAGAAGTGAGCTTTATCATCTGTCTCTGACCATAAAGGAAAGGAGATTCGTGAGACCAAGCAGCTTGTCCCATATCATTCAGCTAAGAGCCCACATTGGGCAGGACCCAGATCAAGATGCATCTGACCCCAGAGGCCGAGCTCTTCTACTGCCTCGTATCTCGCTCTGGAAAACCTTGGTGAAGGTGTCCCCTGAGTCTTTCCCCCATTTCTCTAGAAGCAGACTTTCTCCACCTGGAGAATCTCAATCCAACACACAAGGTAGTCAAGTTATCAAGAAAAAAATAAAACACAGCTCAGCCAGGGAGGGAGGTGAGTGTAATGTTTATGGCGGGACAGAACCTACATTACAGAGCTTAGTTTATTGATCCAAGGTTGACCTTGGAAAGTCAGGAAATCATATTTTGCAAGTTAGGCACCAGACCTTTAGTTTGACTCCTCGGAATCACTCATCTCTTCAAGTATCTTTTCCTGATATGATGGTTAATTATGTATGTCAACTTGACTAGACTGTGGTGCCCAGTTAGGTCAAACCCAAGTCTAGATGTTGCTGCGAAGATATTGATGCATGTGATTAACATTTACAATCAGTTGACTTCAAGTAAAGCAGATTAACCTCAAAATGTGGGTGGGCCTCACCCAATCAGTTGAAGGCCTTAATTGCAAATTGCAAAACTGAGGTTTCCTAGAGAAGAAGGAATTCTCCTCAAGACTGTAACATAGAACTCCTTCCTGAGTCTCCAGCCTGCCTGGCCTCCTTGCCATTCATGGAGCTTGCCAACTTGAACTTTCCTTGGAGCCCACGTACCTACTCCTCTCTCTCACGGTTGTTTCCTTGTGTCTGGATCTTTCTCATCATCATTCCTCAGCACAAATATGTCCTCCTAGGAAAAGCCTTTTCTGGCCACTTTGACTAAGTAAGCCCGATGAAGCATTATCAGGTATCTCGTTCATTCCCTCTATCCATCCCCTACAGTGAAAGCTCCTTAAGACTTGATGGGTTCTGTTCATTGCTCACTCCCCCACATTAAAATAATCCTTAGCAGATCCCGGGAAGCCAGATCCTACTCTGAACAAACAAATATATGGATGAGTGTTCGGTCTAGTTTTTAGTTGTATCAGGTGAGAGAAGAAATCTGGCTTCTGTAGTTCCACCTAAAAGCCCCATTAACAATACACGAGAGGTTGACTTGCTGTACACCTAATGCACATTAGATGTCGTCTGCCGTTATCACGTTAAGCATTCTGGTAGGTGTGTATTCTCTTTGTTTCTCCTGATGAACACATTTTCGTATGTTTATTGCCCTTTGGATAGTCCCTTTGGTGAAGTATCTGTTCAAGTAAGTCTTTTGCCTGTTTTTTATGGGCGCTTCTGCCGTCTACTTTTTGATTTGGAAAATAATATAATTGAGCCCTTTTTCAGATATACACATTGCAAGTACCTCCTCCCAGCTGGCTCTTGCATGTGCATTCTAAATGATGTCCTTTGATGAAGATAAGTTTGTAATTCTAACAGAGTCAAATTTCTATTTTCCTCTAGGGTTAGTATTTTTATCCACGTGTGTTTTGTTTAAGAAATTTTTCCCACCACAATGTCTTGAAGATATTTTTCAATGTTTTCCTCCAAAAACTTTGTTTTATTGCAATAAAGTTTTATATCTGAAATTGATTTTTGTATATAGTCTTAGCTAGATGGTCTATACCCTTTATATTCATAGGAACAGCCAATTATTTCAAATCTGTATTTTTCAAAATATCTTCTTTTCCTAACTGCAAAGCAATGTCGTAAATCCCATGACCTTCTATGGCTGGGTTATTTCTGGGCTGCCTAGTCGGTTCTACTGGTCTATTTGCCTTAATTACTGTAGCTTCATAATAAATCATCAGATCTGACAAGTTAACTTTTATTTTTGTTGTTCTTCTAGAATATTGATTCTCCTATTCCTGTGATAAATTATGTCTAAACAGGACAATTTGGCTGCTGGGCTGAAGAGGATTTGGGGCGAAGGATACAAGAAGGAAGAATACCAGTGGGGAGGCTTTTGTATTAAGCTAGACAGAGATGTTGAGAAGTAGTTAGATTATGGAAATGCTTGGAACAGCAGCAGCAGAGATGACTTATAGACTGGATATGAACAAGTAAACGTCACTCTACAGATCGGGGGCCCAGCAAAGCAAGGACAGAGTCGTCATTCTTTGAGATGTGGGAGACTTAGGGAAGAAAATGTTGGGGGAGGAAATCAAGAATGTCCATTTTGAACTTCTTTAAATTTGAGATCCAAGTGTAGACAATGAGTTGGAAGGTGAATATAGAAGTCTTCCCTTTCCTTCAGCTCTGACCATCCAACGTAGTTTTGAGTCTTGTCATTCCCACTACCAAAATGTCATCAACGCTGACAGATATCCACAAACGTTTTCTTGAAAGGGCCAGATAGTAAATACGTCAGACTTGGCAGGTGACGTGTGGTCTCTGTTGCATAGTCTCCTCTTTTTATAACGCTTCAACAATGTAAAAATCTTTCTTAAGCTTCTGGCCATCCAGAAACTTCTGGGCTGTAGTTTGCCAAGCCCTGGTCTATAGCGTTATTGACTTTCTCTGAGATTCAGTAATGTACTATCTGATCTCTTTCTTTACGTTCTTATTCTTCCATGTCTCCTTCACAGAGAAGCTAGAATTATGGGTTTTGGGTTTTGGTTTTTGTTCCTGTGTTTGTTTCTTAATCAAGGTCATACGATGACACTTACATGGCTTTACACTGAACGCACAAAAAAGTAAAACTTTCCGGTACAGCCTACCCAGCTCTGCACGCTCTGGCTGCTCTTGAGGAAAGCAGATCCAGCCCACGGCCTGTATTTACAAATAAAGTTTTGCTGGGACACAGCCACAAGTATTTGTTTGCAAGTTGTCTATGGCTTCTTTCACTCCACAAGGACAGAGCTGAGTTGTTGTAACAAGACCACGTGGCCCACAAAGCCTGAAATATTTACTGTCTGGATTTCTGCAAAAAAAGTTCACTGACCCCTATTCTAAAGCATCAACATTATTCATGTGCACATATGACCTCTCCATAGTGCTCTTGCTTCCACCGTTGTTTCATGGACTTCAAGGTCAAAATTTATTATTCTCTTTAATTCACGGTAGTCGTCTTTGGCTGTGCAAATCGATACTGTATCATTGTCATGTCTTGTGTTGCATTACATTGGATTTCCATCCTTCAATCCCCATCCATGTTCTCATTTTATTCCTAACTATGGCCTGGCTGGATCAGGTCAGAAAATAGACTCTCTGTGAAGTCATGTCTCCAAAGTTTTTGTGATTTAATTATGGCCCAAGAAGTGGTCGATTTTCATATAAATTCCATGCATTACAGACAACAATGTATAGATGCTGAGTATAGCATTGTATATATTTCTGTTAAGACAATTTTATCAATTGTGTTAACCAAATCTTTTGTATCCTGACATTTTATCTGCTTGTTGTGTTCCTCTTTGAGAAATGTGTGTTAATATATTTCCCTTTGACTATGGGATCATCAGTTTCTCTGTGTAGTCTGTCAAATTTTGCCTTATTCAGAGCACCATTAGATACATAAAAATTAAGAATTGTTATATATTTCTGAGAAATTGAATCTTTCATCATTCGAAGTGTCCCTTATCTCTTGCTTAAATCTATGTCTTCTGATATTAATATAGATACTAGAGGATTTTTTTGGTTAGTGTTTGTATTCCATATATTTTCTTTTTCTTTGTACCTTCCTGCTTCTTTGTTTTATAGATATGTCTGTGATAAAGAGCAAGTTGTTGTCTTTTTATCCACACCAATAAACTCTTTCTTTCAACAAAAACATTCAACTTACTTATACAGAATGCACTACTGACGCATTTATGTTTCAGTGTCTTATATTTTTCTTCCTACTTGAACCTCCTGTTCACTGTTCTTTTTAAGACATTTATTTCCACTTTTCATTTATAATCCCTTTTAAGGTCAAAGTAATCCTCTATTTGTAAGGATTCTGTTTCTATACTTGCAATAACTTTTTGTGATAACATGACTTAGAGATTATACCCACATTATTTATAATATTGTTTTTACCATCCTTCTAGACAAAGCATATCCTCAGGATTTTAAGTCCATTTAGCCCTCTCTGACGTCAAAACCACAGTTGTCATATAATATGCAACACACACCGTTCTGGGGTCGTCCCTTCCAGCCCCCAGCTGCCACGCTGCGCCAGCAGAAACGTGGGGGAAATCCATCCTGACGCATGCTCCTCTAGCTCCAGCTGGATCCCCGGCCAATGACCTTACAACTCTTCCATTCACATGAGTCAGCTGGTGGACCTTCGGGCCCCATCAATCCTCCCCGTGACCTGAGCCCCAGGGACATGGTGGAAGACAGCTGCAGAGCTGAGCCCCAGACCAGGAGAAGTAATAAAATGGTGGTTGTTTTAAGCCACTCATGTAGGGGGTAGTTTGCTATATAACATGCCAAACAATATAGTTTTTTATGTAATTTTAAAAATAAATTCTCCCTTCAAATTAGTTCCTTTGCCCATTCTTTTCTTCCCTTTGTTCTGGAACTCTAATTAAAGGTGTGTTAGATGGCACACTCACTTCCATCACTTCCATCTAGTCGTTATATTTGATCATTTTATCTATGCTGTATTCTTGCTATTCTCTGATCTTAGTTGGTTCACCACTTGTCTGTTCAACTGGGCTTCATCTGCCATTAAACCTGATTATTTCTTTAGTCCTTAATTTTTACTGTCTCATGCCAAGAAATATGAAGGGACTGAGAATTTGCCTTACTTGCAACCTAACAAATTAGCTGAGACCGCTCCATGGATAGAAAAGCAGGAGACGGGGCACCTGGGTGGCACAGCGGTTAAGCGTCTGCCTTCGGCTCAGGGCGTGATCCCGGCGTTATGGGATCGAGTCCCACATCAGGCTCCTCCCCTATGAGCCTGCTTCTTCCTCTCCCACTCCCCCTGCTTGTGTTCTCTCTCTCGCTGGCTGTCTCTCTCTCTGTCAAATAAATAAATAAAATCTTTAAAAAAAAAAGAAAGAAAGAAAAAGAAAAGCAGGAGACCCCTGGATGAGAGACAGAGGACTTCATTACGGTACAGCAGGAAGTGTGAACACCAGGTGCACACTGCTTCTCAGTTCCAAAGGGGTGACACGGATGGGCTGAGGCAGCAGCCCTGCATGCAGTGGGTTCGCGTCATACCCGAAGACGCTTGTGTGTAGTGCACCCAAATCTTTTATAATGAGAAGTAAGCAAATCAACCCCACATTTTCTCCCGAAGGAGACATCACCTTTACTACTCTGGATAGTAAGCAAACCTACACGCTGTTCACACGAAGCCCTTATCTCCACCTTTCAAGGCTACTATATATACAAACATGCTTGAAAGGAGAGCCCAGAATCAAGGCATTTGGTTTCTCTTCTAATAAAATGTGCAGAAATGTGAAAGACCCATGGACACAATTGTCTCCCAACCTCTATTTTTTCAAATCTAGGAATTTTTTTATATCAGGTATGTGATGAGATGTGCTCAATGTTCTCCTGAAAAACAAGCAAACGAATAAAATTAATGGAAAAACTGGTAATCCAAATATGTCCAGAGTAGGTTTCTTTTTTTTCTTAAATTTGACAAATGCACCATAGTTCTACAAAATGATAGCATCGAGGAAATGGGTAAGGAGCACATAAGAACAAATGTAGAATCTTTACAAGTTTTCTGCAAATCTAAAATTATTTTGAATGAAAACTTTATTAAAATAATCTGCTCAGTTTTGCAAATCAGTTCAGTTTAAATTTGCTACTTTCATATGAGCAAATACTACAGGATAAATATGACTTCGAGTACGTGATACTAGGTTTTCTTGGCTAGATTCTAGTGGTCTCATTGTGGGCTTTGCTATTCCTAGGGATCCTCTTAGCATTTGGAAAATATAAAGAGATCTGTTTTATGTTTCAAGCATACTTTCAAATCACACAGCAGAATTGTCTAAGTTCCTAACTCACTGATATCAGGTGCACTGAGCCTCTCCCACCATAGGAACCCACTCTCATACATTCCGTCAGTAGACTTTGAAACCACCATCTGCCTCTGTGCCTGTTTAAATGCTGTGTATCCTTTCAAGTAGATAGTATTACATGTATCCATTCTTAACTTAGATAGATGACTTAATTCTCATACCATCTGTTTATTCATCACTACATTTTTGTATGTTTCCGTATGTAATTCTACATTTTTAAATGCTGCATACTATTCCACCTAATTCCTACCTCACAGGGGTCTAGTGCATTCCTATACGGTTGAATACACAGGTTGAATTTAATTTCTTGACTCTATAAGCACCAGCTGTGCTTCAACGATATCCCAACACACCTTCTCAGCAACATGAATACACGAAACATATTGGTTGCAGTGTATACACATATATAATTTTACTAAATACTGCCAACTTATTTTTCATAATGCCTGACTTAGTGACATCACAGTCCTAGCAACTGCATTCCATACTCTCACAGTCCCTGGAGAGTGCTAATAATTTTTGCTAAATGATAGAGTAGTTTCTCAGTTTTGTTGATTTGCACCTGCCTGATTGCTGGTGTGATCGAAACTCTCTACGTGTACTTATTAGTAATTTATTCAGGATTTCCTTTCTGTGAATTGTCTATTTAGAGATTTCCCCCTATATTTTCTTATAGAAATAGCTTCTATCTGCTCCAGATTAATCCATTATCAGCTTAGCTATTGCAAATACTGTTGTAATGTCTATAACACATCTGTTACCTTTGTTAATACTGTTTCTGTTTTGAAAAGAAATTTTAATTACTAAACTACATGAAGTAGACAAAGCAATTTCCCCCAGACTAATGCCAGCATGATTGTGGTCTCAATTAAAAAATGTTCTCAACAAACTAATTCAAAAACATATGGAAAGGCAAAAGAGCAAGGACAGCCAACACAATATTGAAGAACCAGGATAACATGGAGGAACTGGCAAGACTCACTGAAAGGCTACAGTTATCAAAACAGAAAAATGGACCCACATGAATACGGTGGTCCCTCCTTACCCAGGGTTTTGCTTTTTGCAGTTTCAGGTACTGAGGTCAACCGTGTCTGGGAACAGATGACTCCCCCTCTGATGGACAGGTCCACGGTAGCCTAACACTACATCATGGGGCCTACATCACACACCTCACTTCATCCCATCACGTAGACAATTTATCATCTCACATCATCATAAGAGGGTGAGGACGATACATTAAGATATCCTGAGAGAGAGAGAGAGAGACCATATTCACATAAATTTTATTACAGAATATTGCTATAATTGTTTTATTTTACTATTAGTTATTCTTAATCTCTTACTTTGCCTAATTTGTACATTATACTTTATGATAGGTATGTATGTACAGGAAAAAACATGGAATATACAGAGTCAGCATAAGCCACAATTTCAATCGTCCACTGAAGACCTTGGAAGAACATACACCCTGTGGATCAGGGGGGCAACTGTATTGTCAACTTATCTTTGAAAAAAGATCTAAGGTAGTTAAATTGAAAAGGGATAGCCAGGGGCGCCTGGGTGGCACAGCGGTTAGGCGTCTGCCTTCGGCTCAGGGCGTGATCCCGGCGTTGTGGGATCGAGCCCCATATCGGGCTCTTCTGCTATGAGCCTGCTTCTTCCTCTCCCACTCCCCTGCTTGTGTTCCCTCTCTCGCTGGCTGTCTCTATCTCTGTCGAATAAATAAATTTAAAAAATCTTAAAAAAAAAAAAAAAGAAAAGGGATAGTCATTTCAACAAACGGTAATGGAACAATAAGACATCCACATGAAAAACATACATCTAGACTAAGACTTTACACTTTTCACAGCAATTAACTTGGAATGGCTCCTAGACCCAAATATAAAAAACAAAGTTCTTATGAAAACTCCTAGAAGATAACAGAGGAGGAAATTTATGTTTCCTTGGGTTTGGTGCTAAATTTTAGATAGGGCACCAAAAACAGGATCTATGAAAGAATTAAACTTCATTAAAATTTAAAACTTTTGCTTTGTGAAAGACACTGCTACAATATTGAAAAGACGAGCCACAGACCGGGAGAAAATCTTTGCAAAGGATGTACGTGATAAGGGGCTGCTATCCAAAACATTACAAGGAACACTTAAAACTCCACAGTAAGAAAACAGACAATGTGATTCAAAAAATAGGCAAAGATCTGAACAGACACCCCACCAAAGAAGATATAGGGTTGACAAATAAGCCTATGAAAAGATGCTCAACATCATATGTCATTAGGAAGTTTCCAATTAAAACAAAAATTAAATACCATTACACACCTGTTAGAATGGCCAAAACCCGCAAGTGTGACACCATCAAATGCTGGCGAGGACCTACAAGGACAGGAGCCCTCACCCCTGCTGGCAGGAATGTGTAACGGTACGAGCATTCTGCAAGACAGTTGAGCAGTTTCCCACAAAACCAAACATGCTCTTACCATAGGATCCAGCAATTGAACTCCTTAGTATTTACTCACACTGAAAACTTAGGTCCACACAAAAACCTCCACGTGGGTCATTATAGCAGCTTCAATCGTAACTGTCAAAACTTGGGAACAACCAAGACATCCTTCAATAGGTGAGGGGAGAAACACACCATGGTATGGCCATGCAATGGGGTATAATTCAGGGGTAAAGAGAAATGAATTACAAAGTCCTGAAAAGAAAGGGAGGAACCTTAAATTCATATTACCAAGTGAAAGGAGTTAATCGGAAAATACTACGCACTGTATGATTCTGATTTATATGACATTCTGGGAAAATCAAAACTATGAAGACAGTATACCGATGAGTGGTTTCCAGGGCTTAGAGGCAGGGAAGGAGAGAGGAACAGATGGAGCACAAGGGATTTTTAGGGTAGTGGAAATGTTCTGTATGCTACCATAATGGGAGGTACAGAACGCTCGTCAGAACCCATAGAACCATCCAGCACAAAAAGTGAACCCTAACATAGACTAGGAGCCTTAGTTAATAATAAGGTATCAATACTCATTGCTTGTAATAAATACACAACGCTAACACAAGATATTAATAATGGGGGGATAGGAGAGGAGGAGGGGAGTATGAGGAGGAAGCATATGTGAGTTTTCTGTTAATTTTCTGTGAAACCTGAACTTTCTATAAACCTAAAACTTCTCTAAGAAATAAAGCGTATTGATTAAAAAAACAATGTTCTCAACTAACCTGTCACAAAGTTTGGTAAGCATAACATGAAAAAGAGGTGATAAAACGAACCCTACTATAACAGTGGTTGTGGGAAACAATTTATTCATTATAATTGTGGGCAGAACAACTCCCACATTGGATTTTTTAAAAGATCCAGGAAAATATTTCAATCAAGAGGAAGACTTGCCTGGGGTCTATATTTAGAGCAGGGCTCCATAGGCCCATGATCAATTTTTGTATAATCTGCAAGCTAATTTTTTTTTCACATTTGAAAAATTTTTGTTAATCTAAAGATGAATCATAGGGTAGCTCTGTTTTTAACTTTTCGAGGAACCTCCGTACTATTTTCCAGAGTGGCTGCATCAGTTTGCATTCCCACCAACAGTGTAAGAGGGTTCCCCTTTCTATGACCCAGCAATTGCACTACTAGGTATTTACCCAAAGGATACAAAAAATACTAATTCAAAGGGCCACATGCACCCCAATGTGTATAGCAGCGTTATCTACAACAGCCAAATTATGGAAAGAACCCAAATGTCCATTGACTGATGAATGGATAAAGAAGATGTGGTATATATACCATGGGATATTAGCCCTGAAAAAGAATGAAATCTTTCCATTTGCAACAATGTGGATGGAGCTAGAGAGTGTTATGCTAAGTGAACTAAGTCAGAGAAAGACAAACACCATATGATTTCACTCATGTGTGGAATTTAAGAAACAAATCAGATGAACAAGGGGGAAAGAAAAAAAAGAGAGAGGCAAACCATAAGAGACACTCTTAACTATGGAGAACACACTGAGGGTTGCTGGAGCGGAGGTGGGCAGGGGGATGGGTAAATGGGTGCTGGGTATTAAGGAGGGCACTTGTGATGAGCGCTGGGTGTTATATGTAGGGGATGAATCACTAAATTCCACTCCTGAAACTAACATTACACTATATGTTAACTAATATTTAAATAAAAACAATATTTTAAAAAATATTTCTATAAAATCTAAAGGAGAAAATCATTTTATGACACATGAAAATTTTAGGAATTTCAAAGCTCATAAATATCGTTTTATTGAAAAACAATTAAGCCGAGATGGGCATGTTCAGGACAAGTCCTGTACACTCAATGACACTCAAAATAACATTTCTCTATTAAATACTAAAGTAATACAATTGCGTGGAGCAGTTTTACAAAATAGAACGGCATTAGCTGTTTTAACTGTGGCACAAGGTAGAACTTGCACTCTCATAAAAACAGAATGCTGTGTATACATTCCGGATTACCACCAAAATACTTCGGGGTTTCTAACCAACACGAATACTCAAATTGGCACTTTGAATGACCTCGTTTTCCATTAATGATTGGTGAAGTTCCTGGCTTAGAGGAAGGTTATGGTCAACTATTAAGAGTCACTTTATTGGACTTGCCATTGTTATAGCCATGCTAATCTTAGTATGCTGCGTTTTTCAGTCTCTCTCCACTTGGTGCTGAAACTCCATCCCTACAATGTCTTCACAACCACAGAGGATCCTTACCCCCTGCAGACATACTTCCTCACTGTCAGCATTGGATTCGGCGGCCTCTACCTTTTATAACTCCCCTACACATTCCCCAACTGACCAAAGCTGACCCATAGGTAGGGACGTCTCTACTTCCCTATTCAGCAGGAAGAAATTAGAGAAGATGAGACCTTCCTCCTTCAACAACCTTAAAGATGTAAGGGTCAAAATTGTTCAGGCGGGAAATGATGAGGGAGCAGAAGGCTGGCTGAAGACAAAGCATAAGCTGACACCCTGAGACCTCCCCCCACCCCCACTCCTGGGTGGGACCTCTGTGACATTCTTCCAGGAATCTCCCAACTGTCTTAATGCTAATGCCTTGCTAGAGGGAAAAACAACCTTAACTTGACAATGGCAAGGTCCCTGGTAGCATATGGAAGTTCTTTCTCAACCTTCCTGTTTCCTTACCTCCCCCAAACCCATAGTATATAATCAGCCACCCCTCCCAACCCCAGGCAGCAGCTCTTTCTGCCCACAGGTCCTGTCCCCGTGCTTTCATAAACCACCATTTTGCTCCAAAAAAACATAAACAAAAAACAGTTGAGTACCTGCAAAACATTCTCGATCTTGTCTGTTGATTCACAAAATCTGAAATATTTGCTATCTGGCCCTTTACAGAAATAGTCTGCTGGCCCTATTTTCATAGGTCCACTACATTATAAAAACAAAGATGTGTTAGAGAGCACATAGACATCTCCTTCACTCATATTTATTGCTGCTTCAGCAAAACCCAAACTTGAAGCACCTGTTTTTATGACTAACTCCCATCGGGCTCCAGAGAAACACTTGTCCACAGAGCTCGCTTATTTCCTGGAAAGAAAGGAACCTCCCTCTGAATTCCACGGAGTTTTGAGGTTGGTGCCATTGGCTAGGCAGGGACGGACTGAGCTCTGGAGCATGGTGTGGATTTGAACGGTACCAGCACTTAGGTAATAAAAAAAATCACAAATAAATAAAAAGACAAATCAACACACATGCTAAATCCTTCCTCTAATGTAGCAGAAGCACAAGATACATTGATGAGGGAACAGAAGGCAAGCTGAGGACAAAGCAGAAACTGACACCCCGCGCACCACCCCCCCATGGGATGTACGTGACATTCCTCCGGCACACCTGGCTGCCCTGAAGGACAAAGAAACAGTTAACCTATGGAGCCCACATCCTGCAAGACTGGAGTCTCCCTCAGTTTACGAATGTCTTAGCAATCTACAAGAAGGAAGCATTTCTATCAATAACCTAGCTTCCAGAAGGAAATGTAAATACAATTAAATGTCTTTATAACCTGCAGCCCATTGAAGATACTGGGAGCAGGCAGAGTGTAATGTTCCTCCAGGAAGTTCCCAACTATCTTCATGTTAATGCCTTGCTAGAGGGAAAAAATCCTTAACTTGACAATGGCAAGGCCTCCGGTATCCTGTGAGTCTTCTTTAACATAAGAAAATCCTTTTGAAACCTCCCTCTTTCCTTACCTCCCCCAATCCCATGGTATATAATCAGCCCCCCCTCCCAACCCGGGGCAGCAGCTCTTTCTGCCCACGGGTCCTGTCCCTGTGCTTTCATAAACCACCATATTACACCAAAGACGTCTCAAGAATTCTTTCTTGGTCGTCGGGTCGGGACTCCACCCACCGAACCTCACCTATATTCCACAACCTCATCATACACAACAGAGTTTCATCCCAAGTAATGTGGATTACATACTCGCTTTCCTTACTTTGGTCCGAATGTACGGTTCTGTGAGAACTCAATTAGCAAGGACTTGCAATTTGCATGTGGTGCCCCGAAGAGTATTCTGCAATTAAAAAAATTTATGGATTCTTACATTTGTATAGTCTACATACTCTTAAATATGTGTAATCTAAGTAACATGCCTGAAGTACCATGTGACTCTACACCAGCAACCACAAGTGTAGAAAGTGTGATCGGAACAGCAGGTGGAAAGATATATATTAATCCAGCATAAAGATGCACTTACCTTAATAGGAGCATGCCCAAAGATGCATAGACAATTATTTCATTGAAACACATCATAGCAAAAATGGAAAACATCGTAAACGGCCTTACATCAAAGACCGAGAACAGTTTTGCAGGAGGACACAGTAACCCCTAATGCCAGGCAGCTGGCCGACCCGCACACACACCAGCCTTAAGTGAAAAAGCACCTTACGAAGGGGATTGGGAGGCTGAGTATCTAGGAAAGCTGCTTACTAAAGACTGCAACTTTTTCTGGGGTATTTAGAACATTTGCCAGGAATGCATATCTTTTAAAAGTATATTTCAATTCTAGGGGTGGGGGGGGAGGGTAAGAGGCTTATGTGAGCTTAGATGTATCAGTAAATAAATCTGAAATACTGAGTTCAAATAAGAAAGCCACGTTGTACTAAAAATGGCCCATTTTCTCCCCTGGGCTGTTCTCTAGTATAATTTTCTGTCTGCATTTCTGAATTGCATGAGAGATTGGTAGAATACCATTAGCTATGGTTGAAGAATTACTTTCACACTAAACTCTCGTTCTTAGACACTTTTAACTTCTTGTAAAAAAAAAAAAATCTAGCTTCTAATGTTACTAGCTATTTTCAAGCCAAAGAGAACTCCCATTTGAAAAGTTTAGAGGAAAAAAATTCCCTTTGTTCTTGTTAGTTAGTTATTCATAAATCAAAGGGTTTTTTTAACTCATTGAAAGAAAAAAGAATATTATTCTGAAAAATGTTAATGGGTAACCTGAAAGGGTTTGCACTAAATACCCTTTAGCTTGTCAGAGTTGCAGGTAAGCAAAACAGAATTGTTCAGTCACTGAAACATCCCCGCCTTTGTGGTTTCTCTGTACACATGTAACTATGGTGTGAGTCTTTTCTTATGCAAATTCCATTCTCTAGTGTTTGGGTTTAATTACAGCAGCTGGACAATATGGCATTTCTCCTATTTTTACATTATGTTCTCTTTCTGTTTTCCATTGTCTTCTGTTTCAACTAGGTAATGCACAGACGTGACTCAAAATTTCAATAACAGCACAGGGCAAATAATGAACATTCAGTCCCCTCTACCACCCATTCTTCAGGTCGGGATTCCCAGAGTCACGGAAGCAGGACAAGCTCCTGCTGGGTCCTTCCAGATTTGTTCTATATGTTTACAAGCACGTGCGAACGTACAGACTGCTCCCTCCTACTCAGGGGGATGTGTGTATAGTCTGCATTGCAATCTTGGCGACTCAGAGCTTTCGCCAAGATGTTAGTTCAAAGAGAACGACTCTGCACCTGTCACCACTCTTGCTAGAGACGGGTTTATGGTTTCATCAGTCAGCCTCGGCCAGACATGGCCAGCATGCGTCTCCTCAATAAAAGGAATGGCTTTGCTGGCTTTTCCCCACACCTACCCACTCGCTCTGGACAGAAATGAAGCTGGGGGCCCTTGCCCTCAGATTTTCACGCTTTGCAAGGTCTGGAGGAGCTGTGCTGTCCGATTGTGCCAGTAGCTGTCCTGAGATCTCCTCTATCTTACTCTGGGCATCTCCCTTCTGGACTCCAAGTTAACTCACCCATGCACCCCATATAGGGCCAGAACACGCACCCCCTCCCGCAGAGAGGGTGAAGACGGCCAGGAGAGGTTCTCCGGAGAGGCAGCAGAGACCAGGACCAGGCAAGGTGGCACCCTGGCAATGAAATGAGGGTGTACTCCACGTTCCTTATCACTGTTCCCCGTCAGCCCTAGCCAGA
The DNA here is from genome assembly GCF_023065955.2 of Ursus arctos. NCBI lineage: Eukaryota > Metazoa > Chordata > Mammalia > Carnivora > Ursidae > Ursus > Ursus arctos. The sequence goes on along the minus strand of NW_026622819.1, from coordinate 6,242,817 downwards.
GGAGTTGGGCTCTGCAAAGATTAAGGGAACGAGATGTCCCGGAACTGGGCCTTGACGCACCAGGGCTGGAGTGGGAAGAAGGAGTGAATGAGCAGACCAGACCCTTGCCCGCTTCAGATCCCTGGAGCTGCCGGCCTGGCTGACGTGGTTGTGGAATATAGGTGAGATTCAGTGGGGTGGAGTCTGGAGCCGACGACCAAGAAAGTATTCTCGAGACGTCTTTGGTGCAAAATGGTGGTTTATGAAAGCACGGGGACAGGACCCGTGGGCAGAAAGAGCTGCCACATCAAAGAAACTGCTACAAAACAGTCGAGGAAGGTTTGACCCAGCACAATTAGTGACAGCAGCTGCTAAGAAAATCAAAGCCCCCCACCGTGGGCATCCCCCACCAAGTGCACAGTTTGCTAAATGTTTCTATAACCCACAACTTATGACTGAGGGACACGTACGTAGATAGGCAGATAGTTTGGTCAATTGTTCTTAGAGGTTGATTGTCACCATTTTGCAAATTTACTCATGAAGGTGCTTTGATTTAGAGACCCAGGTATATTTTTAAATATTTTAACCTTTAAAAATCTATTGCTCAGAAATACAGGCCTTCTCCACCCTTTTTCCCTTTCTATGCCTGCCACAGAAATGGAAAACCCGTGTCTCCCCCCACATATTACAAGAAATACAGGTACACACATCAGTGGGAAACATGCATGCACGGGTGTGGATGGGATTGAAGTAGCAGACACAGGAGCAGGTGTCTGCCTGACACACAGGGCCGGCTGGGGACCAGCAGTGTGCTGAGAGAGGAGCTGAGGCAGTGGCAGTAGGGGTGAGAAGGGGAACCTATGGGGGAAATATTCAGGAGGCAACAGAAGCTCTACCTGGCTGTGGAAGCACAGGAGGGGGAGTTTGGCAAGAAGGTTCTTAGGTTCCGACTGGACTGGACAGGTGGAGAGATGATGACTCAGTCAAAAGACACCCGTCTGTGGGGTTTTCTGGCTGTGGAAGCACAGGAGGGGGAGTTTGGCAGGAAGGTTCTCAGTTTCCGACTGGGTGGGTGGAGAGATGGTGACTCAGTCAAAAGACACCCGTCTGTGGGGTTTTCAGTGTCTTAGCACTTCTGGAGCTCACCAGACACCTGGGAGCATCTGTTCCCCGGGGGGGTGGACGTACTGGGCAGAGCCCAGGGGAGAGGTCTGGGCTGGGACCTGCAGGGTGCAGGTGGGCTGAACTATAGGAGGGGACAAGGTGGACCAGGGGAACAGTCAGGTTTTCAGCGGGGTAAACCTTGTCCTCCCTTTAAGTGCCTTAAGATAATCAACCTTAGCTTAAGCTACTGTCTTTGCTTTGTGCTCTGGTGGTCCACTGCTTTCTGCTTTGGACATTAGAGAGTTCCGTATGGTGGTGGCTCTTTAGAGGCACACCCAGCAGTCATGATCATCTGACCCTCTCTCACTTCTGGTCCACCTGCTAGCCATCCTCATTCTACTTCTCTACCTTCTCTTCCACTGCAGTCTCTCTAGCAAGTCCCTATCATGGTCCCTGCCTGGCATGGACTCTCCTTTCTGTGCTCTTGAATCACAGTACTGCATAATAATGAGCCTCAGAGAGAAATGTGTTGGGAGAATAAAAAGTGAGCCTCCGGGGGGCTAATTACAGAAAATACAATGAGTCTCTGTAAGCATGGAAAAGGTGGAAGAGAAACGGAGACGTGGAACTGGAGTGCAAGTCAGGTGCCTGGCACGCCACAGTGGAGCCAAAGGAGACTGGGCTCGGCAGTGCCTCCTGGTGCAGGTGCAGCCCAGGGCGCCTGGTGGCGACAGTTCCAGGCGGCCAAGGGAACACTGGCCCCTATGGAGTACACACACTGGGGACCAGAGCAAAGCCTTAGATTCTGGAGCGGTGGAGACAATGCCAGTAGGGAGCATCCTTGACCCTGATTTATTTTCTGGGCTGTCGCAGGTGGGGTCCCTGGAAACTCTCCGAGCTCAGCACGCTGAGCGGTGGGTGGGCTTTTGTCCTCCCTACGTCCAGGCTTCATTGTGAAGTGTAAGGTCCCAGGTGTGAGACACCCAGATGGATTCAGTGTCAGTGATTCAATGTCTGTCCCCGGACTCAGAGCCCAGTGGGTGCACAGTGGGCGGGGTCGCGACCGGGGCCTCTGAATGAGCGAATAGATGAGTAAAGGATGAGTAACAAATGTTCATCACCGGATAGGGCTGGGCAGAGCCACGGTGCGGTTCACAGGTGCGTGGACTAGGATGCTGAGCCGGCCGGTGTCTGAGCCTAGACTTCGAAACCACACCAGGTGCCTGGGTTGTGCTGACCTTGGGAAACAAACGCGGGAGAAGATCTGGAAGAGCTTACAAAGGGTCCATGATCTCTGCTTTGAGAAGCAACGTTCTGGAGATGTCTTCCGATACAGGGAAGGACGTTATCAATCATTCTTTACACCCTGCTTGTGTAAATACGTAAAATAGACCCAGAACGAATCACCTGTTGAAGAGCTGCTTTATTTTCGGAGGTTAATTCAGCTCCCAGTACATTGAAAACAAAATAGAATGAAGGCCAACTCAGTTTCCGTGTTGGAGTCGTTATCTTGTTACTATGACAACTCACTTCACAAATTTGTTGCCAGACACATGATAAAAATACGGGAGAGTGCTGTATCTGGTAGAATTGAAAATAAATCCTTGACAGTGCAAAACAAATAATGATCCAGTAGCCAAAAGAATTAAAAACGTCGCTGAACAAGTAACTTTTGCAGTGAAATAGATTTTAAAATGCCTAAAATTGCGAAAACCTTCACAAATTAATATTGAAAATTATTTTCTTAAAAACTGCAAAATCAATGGTCACAGAACCATTTTAACCTGCTCAAGAAATATGTTATTAGTTTTGGAGTATATTTATGTTTTACTGTACTTGCAAAAGAAATAGATGACATCATGCTTTTTATAAAACAATAGAACCATTCAGAACTAGAGTAAAAACAGAAATTCCTCCTTTATTCTCCCTGCTTCAGTCAGGGGCTTGTCCTCGCTTCCCCAAAAGGAGCCAATCTTCACAATATCTCTCTTTCCATAGTAACGTATAGTATGGATAGGCAGAGAGAAGAATTTCTTACGTACCTTCTCTTTTGTTAGCATAATCAAATGACTTAGCAGTCTTTCGTAATAGCACGTTCAGCTCTAACTCACTCCCTTCCACGTCTCCATAATGCATGATATAATATGGATTTACTAGAATTGTCAACCATCCCTTTATTGACAGACATTCAGGCTGTTTCCACTTTGTCATTAATGCAAACAAGGCTGCAGAGGACTTTTTGTACATATGCCTACGGCACGTGGTTTATGCCTTCGGTGTGTGGGGGCTGAGAGGGGAGGTGCTGGTCACGGGAGACGTGTACTTAATATCTGAGAGGCGCTACCAAATTGTTCTTTAAATGGTCTGTGAAAAGCCATCTACTAAAAAATGCGAGTGCCCATTTCTGCACTCTTTCAGATAAAGCACATTCATATTATCAATTTGTTTCTTGTTACCAGTGCAAGAGGCAAATATATATTTTTGTGAGTCACATCCATATATATCATTGATTTTATAATTTGTTTCCCCAGTAACTATGAGATAACGTGTGATTTCATAGGTGTATTAGCATTTCAACTTTTTCTTCAGTTCATACGCTTAATTATATTTTGGGGTTCATCTTACATTATCAGTATTAGTCCGTTGCTCTGTTAAATCCTGTGGGTGTGTATTAGATCCAAATATTAACTGTATTTACAACTTTGGGGTTTTTTCAAATTATCTTTTTGAAAACTCAATTCTGAAAAGTAGGCATTATAGTGTTCAAATTGGATTATAAATGTCTTCCCGTACATCATCTAGTTTTTGTTTTGTACACGTGGAGACTGTTAGTAAGGGTAGAGTGTGTTATCTGCGCTCTTCAGGGAATATAATTTTTGTCTCCGTTTGTCTCATTTAATGATTTTCAGCTGGATTTCTGATTTCATATCTGCCAGACTTCTTCTCTTTTTAGTAACCTATTCCTGATAGATCTTTCTTGTACCGTGCATTTATTTTTCATTTTTATACAGCAGAGCTGTTAAAAGGATGGTCTCTGGAGTCAACTCTTGGGTCAGTAATTGTGCTTAGTTCAAATGTCATTTTGAGGATTAAATGAGCTGATCCATGCAACAAGATTGGTCTAGTGCTTCTAACATACTCAGCAGATAGTGTGTCTTTGTTTAATTTTGGTATGTGTCCTTGTAAACGTCTTTGAGCTGAATTCTTATTTTGTCCCAAACTGGCAATAAATATATCCCATTCAAATTTATTGTGAAAACTAATACATAGCCTTTTATAATCTTGTATTTGACTCACTTTAATGTTTAGCAAAAACATTAGAACATTCTTTTTATTTAATCAATACCAAAACCCTGTGTAAGTTCCCCCTGACTTGAACAGGATAATGAGTCAGAAACTCAAATATATCAAATTCTTCTTACTTCCCATGCGTTTAAAAATTATGTGGAATTTTAATTCTAAATTATTAATTTTTTAATATTGTGCTTTGGAATTTCTTGCAATTGTTTCTTATCACCAGGAGTTTATATACGGCTACATTTTCTGCAATTGTGGAAGCATAAATCAGTTCAATTTTTTTTTATTCATCACTGGTTTTGAATATTGTGTTTGATCCTAAATTCTAATTTTTCCATCTTTCTATTATTTGGTTCTTACTTGCTCTTTTTGTAGCTTTTCAAGGTGGAAACTTGTATCATCATTACGAAACCTTTCAGTTAAAGTGATAAATCTGTCTCCAAGCCTTGAATATTTTAGGCTCTACACATCAAGATGCAAAAACCAAAAATATTCTCTAAATGTTTCTATAAAAAAAGAAAAAAAATTTTTCACAAATTTCTACCGATGACATTAGAACAGTGTGGTAACAATTGAGTAATATTTTGTAATACAGGCGTACTGACGAAAATAACAGGATTCTGATTTAGGGAGTAACATTTCGCTTAACTTGGGTTTCCATACGTCATGTCATTAAAAATGAAAGTAAGAATATGATATTAGTTTGATTTGTTGGGAGGTGAAAGAAGCTAATTTGAAATTTCAGAGATTGTGGCTAAAAATCAGGGTGGTACAGAGAGAGAAAGAGAGAAAGTGCACGAGTGCCTCAGAGCCCAGATGTTTCCCAACTGAGGTCATTCATTCATTCGACAAATATGTAGTGAGGACCTACCATGTCCCCAGGACTATTCTAGACACTTGGGATACATCAGTGAACAAAACAGCAGAGATGACTGCCCTCATGGAATTCACGCTCTACAAGATGATGTAAGAAAATTCATAAGCCAGGAGCCTGGGTGGCTCAGTCGGTTAAATGTCTGCTTTCGACTCAGGTGATGATCCCAGGGTCCTGGGATTGAGTCCTGCATTGGGCTTCCTGCTCAGCGGGGAGGCTGCTTCCCCTTCTGCCTGATGCTCCCCCTGCTTGTGTGCTCACTCGCTATCTCTCTCCCTTGTAAAAATAAATAAATAAAATCTTAAAAAAAAAAAAAGAAAGAGGGGCGCCTGGGTGGCTCAGTCGTTAAGCGTCTGCCTTCGGCTCAAGGTGTGATCCCGTAGTTCTGGGATCGAGCCCCACATCGGGCTCTTCCGCTGGGAACCTGCTTCTTCCTCTCCCACTCCCCCTGCTTGTGTTCCCTCTCTCGCTGGCTGTCTCTCTGTCAAATAAATAAATAAAATCTATAAAAAAAAAAGAAAATTCATAAGCTAAGATCTATTATTTATTCAGTATACCCTGTGTTGAATTAGACTTATAATGGTCTCAAGATTAAAAAATATTTTTTAAAAAATTGTAAATAAGTGAAAGGTGGAAATGTGTGTATAATTTATAGGGTCAGTATACAAGGAGACATCTGAAATTACACACCAAGATTCACCCTTAAGCATATCTCACTTGTAACTGAACAGAAGTTTCAGGAAAGCTTATCAGGTGATCGTTGAAATGTTTTATATATTCAATTAATTTCTTATAGGTAATCTTAACTACTTTTGTTAGAATAAAACAGGTTACCAAGCATAACAAAAATACAAATACCCACCAGATTTTTAAAACTTAGTACAAACAAAAGAATAGAAAACACCTATTGGGGTGGAGTTAAGATGGCGGAGGAGTAGGAGACACCGTTTTCAGCCGGTCCCCCGAGTCGAGCTGGATAGGTACCAGACCAGCCTAAACAACCACGGAACCAGCCTGAGACGCAGGAAGACGCATCTGGATCTCTACAAATGAACATCTCCAGCGCTGAGTATTGAGGTACGAAGCGGGGAGCCATGAAACTGTGCACAGATATCGGAAGATAAACGGAAGGGGGAGGGAGCCGCCACGTTCGGGCGCCGGGAAGCGGTAGCCACTTGCACGGGGGAGCGGGCGGGCTCGCGGTCGGCACCCGCAAAACAGCCGACTGAGACCGTGAGCCGGCTGCGCGCGCCACCAGGCATCTCGCGGAACACCGGAATCCCGGTGCGCTCACTGGATCCAGACTGAGACCGGGAGCTTCCGGGAGCACGCGCGGGGCGGCTGGTGGTGTTAGAAACACAAAGGACAGAGACGCGCGGGCCCTGGAAGTGAGGGCTGGGACGCCGGGTGTGGGGCGCACATCCCGGGACGCTGCAGGGTTGAGCAGCACCAACAGTAACAGAGTTAAAGTGGCCAGAACATTAGTAGAGAACGGACCGCAATCCCTCTGTTCTGTGACAGAGGCTGAAATTTGGCCGCTGCTGCTCTGACTCTCAGAAGAGGCACAGCAAACCGCCAGGGAAAGCCGCCAGAGAACAAAAGCCTGGAAATACCGGCTCAGAGAGTGCCCATCCCCATCCCCCCTCGCTGGGGACGCGGAGACTCTACCCAAACAGGGCTGCCTGAGTATCGGCACGGCAGGCCCCTCCCCCAGAAGGCAGGCTGAAAAATCAAGAAGCCCACAACCCGGGCACCTGGGTGGCGCAGTCATTGAGCGTCTGCCTTCGGCTTAGGGCGTGATCCCGGCGTTCCGGAAAGGAGTCCCTCACCGGGCTCCTCCGCTGGGAGCCTGCTTCTTCCTCTCCCACTCCCCTGCTTCTGTTCCCTCTCTCGCTGGTTGGCTGCCACATAAATAAATAAATAAAATCTTTAAAGAAGAAGCCCACATCCCTAAGATCCCTATAAAACAAGGGGCACGGCCTGGGACCCAGTCAATAATTTGGGCTCTGGACAACCCCGCAACCTCTCCTCATCAGAATGACAAGAAGGAGAAGCCCCCCCCAGCAAAGAAAAGACAGTGAGTCAGTGGCCTCTGCCACAGAAATAATGGATATGGATGTAACCAAATTATCAGAAATGGAATTCAGAGTAACGATGGTCAAAATGATGAGTAGAATTGAAAAAACTATTAACGAAAAGGTTACTGAGAATATAGAATCCCTAAGGACAGAAATGAGAGCGAATCTGACAGAAATTAAAAATTCTATGAGCCAAATGCAGGCAAAACTAGAGGCTCTGACAGCCAGGGTCGCAGAAGCAGAGGAATGGGTTAGTGAATTGGAGGATGGGTTAATAGAGGAAAAAATGAAAATAGAAGATGGTCTTAAAAAAATCCACGCCCACGAATGTAGGTTACGGGAGATTACTGACTCAATGAAACGATCCAATGTTAGAATCATCGGCATCCCCGAGGGGGTGGAGAAAAACAGAGGTCTAGAAGAGATATTTGAACAAATTGTAGCTGAAAACTTCCCTAATCTAGCAAGGGAAACAAACATTCGTGTCCAAGAGGCAGAGAGGACCCCTCCCAAGCTCAACCATGACAAACCTACGCCACGTCACGTCATAGTGCATATTGCAAATATTAGATGCAAGGATACAGTATTGAAAGCGGCCAGGGCAAAGAAATTTCTCACGTACCAAGGCAAAAGCATCAGAATTACGTCAGACCTGTCTACACAGACCTGGAATGAGAGAAAGGGTTGGGGGAGCATATTTAAAGCTCTTTCAGAGAAAAACATGCAGCCAAGGATCCTTTATCCAGCAAGGCTGTCATTCAGAATTGATGGAGAAATAAAGACATTTCAGAATCGCCAGTCACTAACCAATTTTGTAACCACGAAACCAGCCCTACAGGAGATATTACGGGGGGTTCTATAAAAGTAAAAAGGCCCCAAGAGTGATACAGAACAGAAAGTCACAGCCAATACAAACAAAGACTTTACTGGCAACATGGCAACATTAAAATCATATCTCTCAGTAATCAGTCTTAATGTAAATGGTTTGAACCATCCCATAAAACGCCACAGGGTTGCAGATTGGATAAAAAGAAATGACCCATCCGTTTGCTGTCTACAAGAGACTCATTTCAAACCCAAAGATGCATTCAGACTGAGAGTAAGGGGATGGAGTACCATCTTTCACGCAAATGGACCTCAAAAGAAAGCTGGGGTAGCAATTCTCATATCAGATAAATTGGATTTTAAACTACAGACTATAGTTAGAGACGCAGAAGGGCACTATATTATTCTTAAGGGAAGTATTCAACAAGTGGATATGACAATTATAAATATATATGCCCCCAACAGGGGAGCAGCAAGATACACAAGCCAACTCTTAACCAGAATAAAGAGACATATAAATAAAAATACATTAATAGTAGGGGACCTCAACACTCCACTATCAGAAATAGACAGAACACCCTGGCAAAAACTAAGCAAAGAATCAAAGGCTTTGAATGCCATACTCGACGAGTTGGACCTCATAGATATATATAGAACACTACACCCCAGAACCAAAGAATACTCATTCTATTCTAATGCCCATGGAACATTCTCAAGAATAGACCATGTTCTGGGACACAAAACAGGTCTCAACCGATACCAAAAGATTGAAATTATCCCCTGCATATTCTCAGACCACAACGCTCTGAAATTGGAACTCAACCACAAGGAAAAATTTGGAAGAAACTCAAACACTTGGAGACTAAGAGCCATACTGCTCAGGAATGACTCGATAAACCAGGAAATCAAAAATCAAATTAAACAATTTATGGAGACCAATGAGAATGAAAATACAACAGTCCAAAACCTATGGGATACTGCAAAGGCAGTCCTAAGGGGGAAATACATAGCCATCCAAGCCTCACTCAAAAGAATAGAAAAATCTAAAATGCAGTTTTTATATTCTCACCTCAAGACGCTGGAACAGCAACAGAGGGACAGGCCTAATCCATGCACGAGGAAGCAGTTGACCAAAATTAGAGCTGAAATCAATCAAGCAGAAACCAGAAGTACAGTAGAGCAGATCAACAGGACTAGAAGCTGGTTCTTTGAGAGAATCAATAAAATTGACAGACCACTGGCAAGACTTATCCAAAAGAAAAGAGAAAGGACCCAGATTATTAAAATTATGAATGAAAAAGGAGAGGTCACGACGAGCACCATTGAAATTGGAAGGATTATTAGAAATTTTTATCAACAGCTATATGCCAATAAACTAAGCAATCTGGAAGAGATGGAATCCTTCCTGGAAACCTATAAACTACCAAGATTGAAACCGGAAGAAATTGATTCCTTAAACAGGCCAATTAATTATGAAGAGATTGAGTCAGTGATAAACAACCTTCCAAATAACAAAACTCCAGGCCCGGACGGTTTTCCTGGGGAATTCTACCAAACATTCAAAGAAGAAATAATACCTATTCTCCTAAAGCTATTTCAAAAAATAGAAACAGAAGGAAAGCTACCAAACTCATTCTATGAGGCCAATATTACCTTGATCCCCAAACCAGGCAAAGACCCCATCAAAAAGGAGAATTACAGACCGATTTCCCTAATGAATATGGACGCCAAAATCCTCAACAAGATACTTGCTAATAGAATCCAACAGTACATTAAAAGGATTATCCATCACGATCAAATGGGATTCATACCTGGGATGCAAGCGTGGTTCAATATTCGCAAATCAATCAGCGTGATACATCATATCAACAAGAAAAGACTCAGGAATCATATGATCCTCTCAATCGATGCCGAAAAAGCATTTGACAAAATACAGCATCCTTTCCTGATTAAAACCCTTCAGAGTGTAGGAATAGAAGGTACATTTCTCAATCTCATAAAAGCCATCTATGAAAAGCCTACTGCAAATATTATTCTCAATGGGGAAAAGCTGGAAGCCTTTCCCTTAAGATCAGGAACTCGACAAGGATGCCCACTCTCGCCACTATTATTCAACATAGTACTAGAAGTCCTTGCAACAGCAATCAGACGACAAAAAGGGATCAAAGGTATTCAAATTGGCAAAGAAGAAGTCAAAATGTCTCTCTTTGCAGATGACATGATACTCTATATGGAAAACCCAAAAGAAGCCACTCCCAAACTATTAGAAGTTATAGAGCAATTCAGTAACGTGGCAGGATACAAAATAAATGCTCAGAAATCAGTTGCATTTCTATACACGAATAACGAGACCGAAGAAAGAGAAATTAGGGAATCCATCCCATTTACAATAGCACCAAAAACCATACGTTACCTTGGAATTAACTTAACCAGAGACGTAAAGGACCTATATTCTAGAAACTATAAATCACTCTTGAAAGACATTGAGGAAGACATAAAAAGATGGAAAGATATTCCATGCTCATGGATCGGAAGAATTAACATAGTTAAAATGTCCATGCTACCCAGAGCAATCTACACTTTCAATGCTATCCCGATCAAAATACCAAGGACATTTTTCAAAGAACTGGAACAAACAGTCCTTAAATTTATATGGAAACAGAAAAGGCCCTGAATCTCCAAGGAACTGTTGAAAAGGAAAAACAAAGCTGGGGGCATCACAATGCCGGATTTCGAGCTGTACTACAAAGCTGTGATCACAAAGACAGCATGGTACTGGCACAAAAACAGACACATAGACCAATGGAACAGAATAGAGAGCCCAGAAATGGACCCTCGGCTCTTTGGGCAACTAATATTTGATAAAGCAGGAAAAAACATCCGGTGGGAAAAAGACAGTCTCTTCAATAAATGGTGCTGGGAAAATTGGACAGCTACATGCAAGAAAATGAAACTTGACCACTATCTCACACCATACACAAAAATAAACTCCAAATGGATGAAAGACCTCGATGTGAGACAGGAATCCATCAAAATTCTAGAGGAGAACATAGGCAACAACCTCTACGACATCGGCCAAAGCAACCTTTTTCATGACACATCCCCAAAGGCAAGAGAAACGAAAGATAAAATGAACTTATGGGACTTCATCAAGATTAAAAGTTTCTGCACATCCAAGGAAACAGTCAGAAAAACTAAGAGGCAGCCCACGGAATGGGAGAATATATTTGCAAATGACACTACAGATAAAGGACTGGTATCCAAGATCTACAAAGAACTTCTCAAACTCAATACACGAGAAACAAATAAACAAATCAAAAAATGGGCAGAAGATATGAACAGACACTTTTCCAATGAAGACATACAAATGGCTAACAGACACATGAAAAAATGTTCAAAATCATTAGCCATCAAGGAAATTCAAATCAAAACCACACTGAGATACCACCTTACGCCAGTTAGAATGGCAAAAATAGACAAGGCAAGAAACAACAATTGTTGGAGAGGATGTGGAGAAAGGGGATCCCTCCTACATTGTTGGTGGGAATGCAAGTTGGTACAGCCACTCTGGAAAACCGTGTGGAGGTCCCTTAAAAAGTTAAAAATTGAGCTACCCTATGACCCAGCCATTGCACTACTGGGTATTTACCCCAAAGATACAGACGTAGTGAAGAGAAGGGCCATATGCACCCCAATGTTCATAGCAGCAATGTCCACAATAGCTAAATTGTGGAAGGAGCTGAGATGCCCTTCAACAGATGACTGGATTAAGAAGTTGTGGTCCATATATACGATGGAATATTACTCAGCTATCAGAAAGAACGAGTTCTCAACATTTGCTACAACATGGACAGCACTGGAGGAGATAATGCTAAGTGAAATAAGTCAAGCAGAGAAAGACAACTATCATATGATTTCTCTCATCTATGGAACATAAGAACTAGGATGATCAGTAGGGGAAGAAAGGGATAAAGAAAGGGGGGGTAATCAGAAGGGGGAATGAAACATGAGAGACTATGGACTATGAGAAACAAACTGAGGACTTCAGAGGGGAGGGGGGTGGGGGAATGGGATAGACCGGTGATGGGTAGTAAGGAGGGCACGTATTGCATGGTGCACTGGGTGTTATACACAACTAATGAATCATCGAGCCTTACATCGGAAACCAGGGATGTACTGTATGGTGACTAACATAATATAATAAAAAATCATTAAAAAAAAAAAAAGAAAGAAAACACCTATTGAATAGTTACTTTTATATTGATTACATGTTGAAATGATAATGTCTTGGATATATTGAGCCAAATAAAATATATCATTAAACTTAAGTTCACTTATTTGTTTTTACTTATTTTAATGTGGCGACTAGAAAACATAAAATGTGACTCACATTATATTTCTACTGGCCCTCACTAATCTAGACCAACGTTCTCATTTTCACAGACAAGAATCTAGGAAAGAAATAATTTGTTTTGAGCCCAAAATCCCACGATGAGTCAGTAGCAGGGTCTGGCTGGAGTCAATTATGCCTGAACGGCAGTCAGTATGCTTCCTACTATACTGAGACCTCACTGCATGGAAACTTCTTTCAAAATCCAAATGGAAAAATTATTTAAAAACTGACTAGAAAAAGTCAGCAGAATAGACCAGGTTTACTTCATATTTTCTGACGGGATAGTTTCAGTTGCTTCTCTCTCCTGTGACTCAGTTTTTAATTTCTAGTACATTGAGAGACAGGAGAGAGCAGTCATTATCACCTACGCCTCATTTTGAAAAGATGCTGAGTTTTCTATAAATGTCTTCTGAACCTTCACCTAAATAAAAAGTGACTCTCCGACCTCTTTGTTATCAAAGCTGTAACCCTCTGCAGCATACCACGTTGTGACAAGTCTGGAGATGAATAGGACAAGAATGAAGTTCCTCTTATTGTCTATTGGGTTCAACAGGTCCTGAACTCTCCAGAGAATAAAGAAACTTAAAATCTCTCAAACCCCTAAAGTGCACACAAAGACAATCACTCCAAGAAAATATCTTAGGTCAGAGGTCTTTGTTCACAGTCTGGTTATACAACAAGTGTAAGCTAAATAGAACATGCCAGTATCTGCACCATGGGGTGAGAGAAGTGCCCCCAAATTACCCCCAGTGATTCAGAAAGACCTGGGATCTTTAATTCAGTCTTCCTCTGCTTGCAAGGAGGTGATTCTGTATTTGGTGGGTCCCTAGAATCGGAGGATACCATTGGGGAAGGAAGTTGTCTATGGCTGGCCATCTTGGGTGAGAATTCCTGGGTTAAGTCCACCAGGAGAGCTCATTGACCAGATCACAGGGGGAGCTTCAGGTCAGTGTCCAAGGGTCTAAAACAAAGGTCCTTCCAGACACAGGTGGAGGAGCCATGGATGAGGGACAGAGTGGAAAATGTTTCCATCAGGAGAGAGCTTCTCACTCTAGGTGATTATCTGAAGATGCAAAGGTGGCCTTGAGTTGGAGATTGAGTGAGATGCAGGAAGGAGCCTGGCCACTGAGGGTGAAGACCAGATCCACAGATTTCTGACTGAAATCCCCTTGCAAGGGCTCCTGTGAGCTGGGAGACATTCCTTGCAGGAAGAGGCACATGATGGGTGGGCTGCAGGCACTGTGGTGGGCAAAGTCCAATAGACGTCAACACTCGAGAAAGAAGCCACAGAAACAGAACTTACCACACATTTTGCCTACAGCAGACCCTGGAGTCACTTGGACTTCTGAGAACATACATGTGATGGAAGGAAAAGAGGCCAAGGACTCTGGAAATATCCTTCCTGATGTGCTCTTTCACAGACAACTAGGTATTCAGGCCCATTCCTTGTCTACACTCCCTTTCCAACGTCCTTAACAGAGTGAGTGGTCATTCTACAGCAGTTTCAGACAACTCCCAATCACAGTATGATCCATTCTATTTCTATAGAAGCTTTATATGTTAGAAAGTTCTACAAACTTCTGGTTCCATTCTAGGAGCATAAGCCTATGAATCTGCAGTTTTCTCAAAATCATATTTAGCTACACTTTTTCCATGATATTATACATTAAAGTGTCCACTCAATTTTAGATTTTTCTTCCATCAGTCAATAAACAGGCATTTATTGATCACCAACTGTGGGGATTTCAGAGTAAATATGCAAGAAATCTACACATCGTGATTAAATATGAATTCTGTGTGCAGGTGAAAATTGCTTTAACAAAAAAAAAGAATTTATATTATTTATTCTCTCTCTCACTCTCTTTCTGTGTCTCTCTGTCTATATATAGATTAGTTTATAGGTTATATATATATATATATATATATTTTTTTTTTAAAGATTTTATTTATTTATTTGACAGGATAGAGACAGCCAGCGAGAGAGGGAACACAAGCAGGGGGAGTGGGAGAGGAAGAAGCAGGCTCATAGCAGAGGAGCCTGATGTGGGGCTCAATCCCATAACGCCAGGATCACGCCCTGAGCCAAAAGCAGACGCTTAACCACTGTGCCACCCAGGCGCCCCTATAGGTTATATATTAGTTTATAGGCTATATATTCTAACTAGTGACACAGTGGGTGCTCAGATCCTCTCCTCAAACATCTCCATTTGCTTTTGGAGGAAGGACATCGCTAGACAAGTCTCTCTACCCACCTCCATAACGCCAGATCCTGCCCTTGGCCTAGATCTGGGGAAATGGCTCCTTGTTCTTTGTTGCTCATTACTACTTCCAGATCATGCCCCTCCCTCTTTCCTGGCTCTCCCAACTCTGAATCTTATATATCAGAATATGCTACCTGACCCCCCACCCTGTTACTATCTTCTACCAAAGCCTGGACTGACCCTTGATTACATGAAGATTTTAACCAGCTCAGCATTACTCACTTGCTTTCCCCAACACTACCACTGCCCTAACTCTTCACTCTCTAGGAAGATGACTTTCGCTTCTTTGGTCTCTGTCCTCCATAATCTCTGCTCCACACAAATTCTGTGCCTCCCTTATATGGTCAACCCCCCGATCTTGGTGTTTCCAACTACTGCAATACCTGTGTATTCTCAATGTCAAAGAATTCTGGTCTTCAACAACCATGCTCCAAGATTCCTCCTTCCGCAACCCCACGCCAGAGGTCCTTTGACCTCCAGGACCTCAAATTTGTTTATCCTCCCATATCTTCACTGCCCCACAGCGGTCCTGTGCCCTAGCCTTTGTTATTGATCGTGAATTCTGTGGGCTGCCACTTAATCAAGGCATTGCATATACTCTCCAACGCCCTCTGGTCTTGTTTCCTCAAAAGAGAAACAACCGCAATATAAACCGAAGAACACGACTCCCTGCCTGAGTGAGCTCAGCATCAGCAAAGCTGAATGAGGCTGGACACAAGCACTGAAACACTTTAAATTCATGATTTCTAATATCAAGCAGCTGGTAGTGTTTCCTGGTGATCCTAATTTTTCTCTTACATTCATTCACTTAGGCTCTACTCTCCTCTTCCCTCAAACTCTGACACTTCCTCCCCCCACACCTCCCACCCATGCTTCCTGATTGGCTGAGAGACCTGTACAACCCTGCCTGTCACTGCACCCTCCCTCCTGGTACTACGATGACTTGTCCTAAAGCAGGTCCTCCACCTGTGAGCTAGAGCCCATCCTTCTTTCCCAACTAAGGAACTTACTCCAGCAACTCTCCCCTTCTTCCTGCTTCACCAGTTTTCCTCTACTGGATCATCTCCATTAGGACACTATTTCTGGTTTCACACATCTTTAAAAAAAATCTATAGCTGTCTCTTGACTCCACATTCTGTCCTAGACACCATGTGATTCCTCTGTTCCCCTTAAAGCAAGCTCTTCCACCCACTGCCTCCAGAAACTTCTTCCCTCTCTTCCATGAATCTACCTGTGCTCCAGCACACTTGCTCTATCCTGGGCCTCCAGTGAGTTCTCCGTTGCTATACCCACTTGTCCAATTTCAAACCTCCCTCATTATATTTGATAGGTTATCACTCATTCTTCCTCAGAAATGCCTCTTTCCTTGTCTTCCAGAACGCTCACCTGCATTTCCTCTGCTGCATCTTAATTGGAAAATTCTACTTTGCTGGTTTCTTCTCATCCCCCTCAACTTCTAACTCCTGGAACCCCTGAGGGCTCAGTGTGTGAGCCTCTTATTGTTTCCATCTATACTCACTGGGGGATCTCATTCGCACCTGTGTCTTTAACTATTCTCTATACCCTGACAACTAATAAATTTATATCAAGTCTGAATCTCTCCACGGAGCATCAGATTTTAAATCTCACTCTCTTCTGAGCTTTTGCACTTTCAGTTCTAATGAGCTCCTCGAACATATGTTCCAAAGCCCCTGATTCACCACATACACACACACACACACACACACACACACACACACACACAAATGGTTTCTGCAGAATTTTTTCCTCATATCAGTAAAAGACAGCTCCATTTCCCAGTTGGGTAAACCAAAAACCTTGGGATAATTCTTGATTCTTTTCTTTTACATCCATATGCAATTCATCAGCAAATCCTGCCAGCTTTAGATCACGAATACATCCAAGATCCCCACTGCCTGCTCTGAGTTCCCACTATCTCTCCTCCAGACCATGGCAGTGCCCTCCAAACTGGTCTTCTACACATTGGCCCCTCACATGCTATTCCTAAGCAACAGCTGGAGTGATCCTCTCAGGGAGCAAGTAAGACCATGACAACATTCTTCCCAATACCCTCTGAGGCTCCACATCTCACTCAGAGTAAAAACCAAAGTCTGCACAATGACTTCCACGGCTCCACACAGCTTGGCTCCCTGTTACCTCTCCTATCTTATCTACTGTCTTCCTCCCCTAAGATGTTCCTGCCTTAGGCACCCTGGCCTCCTTGCACTTGCTGAAAATGTCAAGCATGCTCCAACCTCAGGGCCTTTGTACTCTCCATGTCCACTGCCAGGACACAGATAGGTATGCTTGCTTTTCTCATACCCCCTGTCACCCATGTACTACTTTATTTCCTTCCATGACACTTATCATGAATATTACATTATAATAAATGTAATAAGATATAATATTATCTTTGATGTATTCGTCTTTCCAACTAGGATGTATTTTTCTCCACTAGAATTTGGTCCTCAAGGTGGATTTTAATCTGTTTTGTGCACTGCTGAATCTCCAGCACGGACCACGGTATCTCAGATGCAGAAAGCACTTACTAGATACTTGCTTAATTAATCAGTGAGTCACCTCATACCACATTGTCTTCCAACTTATGCATAAACCCTCCATGAATAGATATTCACTACCTCCTTACATAACCTTTTCCATTCTTAGAGAATTCTGTTGTAAAATCATCGCAAAAATCTGTCATGTTTACTTCTGACCAATTGTTCATAGGCCCATTTGTTACAGTCATACAGGGTAAGTCTAATCCTTCTTCCTTCTGGTCTTTGGTAATAAGCCTGGTGACTATCTTCAGTGAGGCTGTATAAAGAATTGTGAAGAGAAGACACATAACAAGAAGCGATCTGAACAACATAACGCCTGGGATTGCTATAGTTTTTCTTACTGGGGATATCACCCTCTTCCTCACCAATAGCCACTGTCTGTTTTTGATCAAGAAAGCACATTCATGTTCTCAAAATGTTTTTTGAGTCAGTTCATCATCAATTCTCTTGGCTCACTGAAGGTTTCTGCTGGATATTATCTGAAACAATCCTCCTAGCAAATTAAAATGCAAAGGAAGTAAATCTGAAGCCAATGTCTGAAAATGAAGCTTCCATAAAATAAGCCAGTAGCAGTGAAAGAAGGAAAAAATAGTGAAAAATAATGACAAAGGATGGCCAATATTCAGGCCTCCATAAATATTTACAAAAACCATGATAAGTCCTAAGAGGTAGCATGGGATAGAATGGATTCTAGAGCTAGTTCTCAGTATTTAAATTCTGTCTCCAACCCCCCCCCCAAAAAACAGTGATCCAATTGGGTTTCAAAATTACTGTGGACCAATGAGTTATGTGTCTTCCATTTTACCTGTTTTTGAATAAGATAGTCTGTAGCAAATATCCCATGCTTATCCTACCTTTGTATGTTGGGTTCATGGTGGAGGCAGGGATGAAAGATAACTCTGCATAGGTCTGTGGATAAAGAGGTGCTATACTCCAGGACTGTGCTCCAGGAACCGTACCTGAAGAGCCTCATCCACTCTGAACTTGATTCACATAAGATCCTGGGTTTTGAGCTGACATTATAAAGGGTGGAGACCCAGGGGGCGTTGAAAAGGGTGATTATGTTTTACCTATGGAGAGACGTGAATCATTGGTGCAAAGGGTGGCATGTGTGAGCCAACTCCAAGACGGCCTCCAATGATCATCACCTCCTGGGACTTTTGCCTGTGTAGTCCCCTCGCACACGGAATAGGATTACCCAGCATAGAGAACGGTAAAAGTACATGATTTCTGAGGCTAGGTCACAAAGGCATTGCTGCTTCCGCTTGGACCTTTTAATTGCTTAGTCCAGAGGAAATAAGCCACCATGATGTGGGGCCACTACCAGCCTGTGACAAGTCCTGAGAGGAACTGAGGTGCCCTGTCTGCGTCAACTCACCAGCAAAGCGAGCGAGTATCCAAGGAAGCAAATTCTCCAGCTCTGTCAAGCCCTCCCATGATGGCAACCTGGCTTAATATTACTCCACAATCATGCAAAAAAAATTGACCAATAAGCAGATACGTACAGACTAATAGTGTGATGATGGGGGCAGAGTTATTAAAATAAAAAATAAAAACAGTTCAACAAACACTGAGCATCAGTTGTGGCAGATGATACTATGAAATGGGATGTGTTCCCCACATTCAGAATCCTATGTATTAAGGAAGGCAAGTATTGCATGGTGCGCTGGGTGTTATACGCAAGTAATAAATCATGGAACCTTAAAAAAATAAATAAATAAATTTAAAATTGAAAAAAAAAAAAGAATCCTATGACCCTGCCAGAAAGACAGATGTAATTATGGGAAGTCATTAAATATAGTCCAGTAGAGGCTTTCAGAGAACACTATGGAGTAGGGGAGAAGTCTATGTCCAGGGTTTAGAAGGGCTCCCTTCTAACGGGTAGCTAATGGCCAGCTTGGGACTGTTGAATGACTCAGCCCAACAGCTAGATGGCCTCCTGCATATTGATTAGGCTAGGTTTTTGCTCAGGTTGCCATGGGAACAGCCTGGAAAGAGGACAATAACTTGATCAAGCCCCCAAAGTTGGGGCTTTAAGGCTCTGTAAGAAAGGTAGTAGTTACACTTAACCTTAAATAATAAGACACTGGACTAACAGAAAGAGGGAGAAAGAGTATTCCAGCCAGGAGGAACAGTGGACGCATTGCTCAGAGGCAGGAAAGCACATGGTGCTTGAGAGAAAGAGGAATGATCTGTGCATGGAACACGGGGTGTATAAGCTTGGGAAGGGGTGGAGAGAGCCTGGCTGGGGATCAGAGGGAGTCTGGCAGCAGCGGGTCCTGGGCAGATGATGGAACTTGGACGTTTTACTCTACGTCTGAGGAGCCACCTGAAAATGTTTAAGTAAATGTTTCATGGTCACATAAGAGTTTAGAAAAGATCAGTTTGATCCTTGAGTATAAGACGGCTCAGAGGAGAGGGGCGCCTGGGTGGTTCAGTCAGTTAAGCATCTGACTCTTGGTTTCAGCTCAGGTCATGATCTCAGGGTTGTGGGATTGAGCCCTGTGTTGGACTCTGCACGCAACACAGAGTCTGCTTGAGATTCTCTCCCTCCCCTCAACCCCTTCCTCTGCTCTCCCTCTCTCAAATAAATAAATACAATTTTTAAAAAAAAAAAGGTGGTTTAGAGGAGAGAAGGCGGGGGACCAGAGAAATGAGATTAAATCCTGCTCTAGTGATCCCTGTCCTTGTAAGTGAGGTCGGTCGGGCCAGGCGCCCCTGCAGTGGGGGTCGAAGAGAGAGACCATCAGAGAGGTCCCTGAGGCAGTAACAATCTGACCGTGCCCTGGGAGGGAGGCGGCAGGCCCTGGTCTTTCACAAGAGTGACCAGTTGAATATTTTCATCTTATAATTATCTACTAGTATATGTCCCTCCGTTTTTTAGTATACAGTAAACCAGTTCTCTAGAAATCTTAGAAGTATTGGTATTTAAGCTGCTCGGGTTTAAAGAGAAAGTGGTTGGGTTTTTTTTTTTTTAAAGATTTATTTATTTATTTTAGAGAGGGGGAGAGGGACAGAGAGAGAGGGAGAGAATCCTCAAGCAGACCTCCCACTGCATGTGGAGCCCATCACGGGGCTCTTTCTGACGACCCTGAGATCATAAACTGAGCCCAAAGAGTCCCACACTTAACCGACTGAGCCACCCAGGCATCCCCTAAAGAGAACGTTTTAAATGGACTCAAATTAACCCATATATATTTTTAAAGATTTTATTTATTCATTTTAGAGAGAGAGAGAGACAGCGAGAGAGAGAGCACAAGTGTGGAGGAGAGGGAGAAGCAGGCTCCCCGCTAAGCAGGGAACCCGTGGTGGGGCTCGATCCCATGACCCTGAGATCATCCCCTGAGCCGAAGGCAGCCGCTTAACCGACTGAGCCACCCAGGCACCCCAAATTTAACCCATAAAGACTGCTTAATGTCAACGAGAAAAGTTATAATATGAACCTGCTTTTCTTCTATTCTTTGCCCTGAGCTTACAACTGTGCATTTTTAAAAAGAATAATCTGGGCTGAGGTATTTGGTTCTCAGCATTTCTCATCCCTTTCACTTTTCAATGTGAATATTCAGGGTAATCTCATCCCAGGCTCCATGTTTGTCCTTGAGCCCCACCAGGGCAGGCAGGAGCCATG
This sequence comes from Ursus arctos, assembly GCF_023065955.2. Lineage (NCBI taxonomy): Eukaryota > Metazoa > Chordata > Mammalia > Carnivora > Ursidae > Ursus > Ursus arctos. The sequence continues at coordinate 6,221,817 of NW_026622819.1, read as the reverse complement.
GACTCAGACCTGACGCAGACCAGGAGGGAAGCACCACTCTGGAATGATCTTGCGACTCTATCCTACACCAGCTCCCTCCCTGTCACCCACCCTCTTTCTGTCCAGGGCTGTCTTTCTCAGTGGAAGCTCATAGAGCAGAAAAAACTGCATCTGCTTGGACTATGCTGAGTGACAGCCAGTGACACGCAAGACAAAGCCCAAATATGCAGTTGTTTAAGTTTGAAAAAGATGCCAGCTTCCCAGTGTTTACAGCCGAAACCACAGCCCTGGCTTTTCAGCTATCACCAGCAAATGAGTGTCCAGAACAAAGAACGGAGTAATAGGTAACAAGCAATTGTCAAGGCCTTCCCTGGCATTCTGGGGTCAGGTCCCGTAAAAATAATCTGGGAACACAAAAAGACAAGCCTGTTGGGAGTTGCTTCTATAACCTGATAAAGAAAAAAAAAAAATGTGTTTGACTTTGAGTCAGGAAACTTGATGTTAAGGTTTAACTAGATGAGTGGATTCCTGCAGAATCAAAGATAATCACTTAAGCTGAAAAATCCAAAATTTAAAAAAATAAGTGGTATTTGTTTATTCGTAATGGCTACAAACACAGTTGTGCAAAAAAAGAAAAAGTGCAGCATTATGTGTCTATACTTAGTTTATCTCAAACCCAGCTTCCTCCTTGTGTCAGAAAAGTTCCTGCAGGTAGCTTCAGAGGAAACAAGTCATCTCCTTCGAAATCCCGGCTCTGGGGGTCTGCCCTAGCCTCCTCAGCAGGGGCCGTGCATACGCCCTGGGGCTTGCAAGGAACCGGGCATGGGGGTGGGGTGGACTAGGGTCTCAGGAGCCACAGTGCGTCACTTGCACTGTGTTCTGGTAGTTACACCAGCACCCCCTTCCATGTGGGAGGAGGGACCCCCAGTGTGACTATCAGGTGACCGGGGCCATCTGGGAAAGCAGCGAGGAGAAGGTAAGTAGGGACTTGCTGAACCGTGGTGGACACACATACACACCGAGGTGTCACAATTAGGGGCGTACAGATGGGGACTTGGGTTGGGGTCTCGGTTCCTTTGAGTAAGAGAGAGGTTGGTTACAGAACGCAGCAAGGCACTGCTGTCCAGAGAAGCGAACCGCCCCTCGCCGAAGGAAGGCGGCCTGGGAAGCCGGTGTAACTTAAAGAGGGTATTCATCTCTTTTTTGTAACATCTGCTAATACTGTATTAGCAAGGAGCTCTTACAATAAACTCCTCTGCAGTAAAGGACAACATAACTAAAATATGTCTCTGGCTGTACCGATGATAGCTGACACGAGATGGAAATACCAGGGACGGCTGTGCTGTCACCAGAAAGTGCGGGGCCAGACCCGTACCCAACATTAAGGAGATCCGTAAATGGTCCCAGAGGTCACTGGAGCCAGTGACTGGCTACCTGGAAACCAGAAATGTCATTCTGTCCCTCTCATAGATCAGGAAGGCGTCTACTGGCTATATCCTAAAACACGCTGCCCACTGTAAATTATCCACAATAAACAGATCAATTTCTCCCCATTTTCCTCGTCCTTTGGTGGTAATTGGACCCAGGAATCACTCCAGAAACCTCAAAAGTCTCGTGGCCTTCTGTTAAAGTCAGCAGGTATCTAAATTCTCACAATTACGGGCTGAATGCCAAGAGAAAAAGAGTAATTCCAAAAACGGTCTAACAGCACTTCCTTGTGTAACTTGGCTGCCTGACAAACCCGTCCGTGTCCAGCACAACAGGAGACACACTTTCAGGGAAAGGGGGAGCCACTGACTAGCAGAGCACCCCCAGGCCAGAGTGTAAACCAGGAAGGCAAGCGCCCCTTGAGAAGGAATCACAGGAACCAGAACCTCTGTGGGCATCGGGAACAGTGCCAAACTCTGGGGAAGGGCCAAGGAGCCCCGAGGCCCCTGGAGGAGCAGGGATTGGAGGCTTAGTCTGGGCCCCGGAAGCCCCCTACCCACGCTGGGCTGTGGGGGGCATGCAGGTGACCCCTGCTTCTCTGAGACCCAGAGACGCGTGACAAGCTCAGGACCACGGGAGGGTTAGGAACCTTCACAGAAGGTGCACCTGCCCCAGGTGCTCTCCTGATGGCCTGGTTTCAGGGACAGGACTTGGGATGGATTTGGAAACACAGATGAGGAAATGGAATCATGAGAGACCCACACACCACACACGTCGGATGGGTGTTGGTCTGCAGCTTCTGGACGTGCGCGGGGAGACGTGTTCTCACAGGGTGCGTTTCTAACGGCCTTTTGGCATCTGGGGGGAATTTTAACAAAGAGGATCAGATCCTGAGGGCAGGTCCTCGCCTCTGCACCCACTGGGCACAGAGAGCTGCCAGAGGCAGCCCTGGGACGCACTGCTCTTTTCCCTAAAGTCCTCTTTGGGTGGATAAAGGGGATGCTTTGTGTCACCTGCCAGGGAAGATGCGCCGAGTCCCAATGTGCCTTCAGGGTCACCACCTCCGTTCCTCAACCAGTGACCCAAGCCTGGGAGGAAAATGGCACATTCAGGCACAACCAGACCTCTGGGGACACCGCAGGCCCAGGAAACAACCGGACCTCTGGGGACACCACAAGCCCAGGACACAACCTGAGGGTGGCTCTGAGCTCCCTCTGCAAACACAGGAGGGGTCCCAGCCCCAGGGAGGCCCGCAGAGAACACAGGTACCATGACCTCCAGCTGTTCTAAATCAGGGTCCTTTCCCCATGATGTCACTGCAGCCAAGTGTCCAGGATTCCCAGAATTCCAGAAGAACGCAGTGTGGGCTAGGACCCGGCACTGCCCCAGGGGCCTCCCGACCTGGTTTCAGATACTCGATGACTTACAGCCTGGGTGTTAACTCCATCTGCTTGGGTTTCATCCTCAACACAAAACATGGGGTTCGGACTAGCAGATCCGACCTTCAGTGGCATTTTGACGAGCCCATGATTGATCACAGAGCATCGGCAGAATATTGTCTGTTTCGTTCATGCATCGCTGGCTTATTCCACGTGTGTCTTTAAAGCCTGATGCCAGGATGCGGGGATAACGGAAAGGATACAATGCAGCCCTGGTCTCCAGGCAGCACCCACCGCGTGAAGAACCAGACCCACGAGGGCCTTGGATGATGTTGACATAGTAAAGATCTAACGTTTATTAGAAAAGAGAATGACACTTCTTAATGGGACATCCATCTGTTCTCCACACGCACAGCACCATCACAAGGGAGGAGTGAGAGCAGGTGTCTCTGCACACAGCGCCGGGAGCTCAAGGACACGGCACTCCAGCTGAGCGGCCAGATTCCAGTCTGCCCCCTCCTCTGCCCCACTTCTGACCGGCTCTCCAGCCCTGAACAGCTTCAGGGTTCTGCTCAGAAATCAAGACGTCTCCACCATCCCCCAGACTGAGACTGTAATGAAAGCATGACAAACAGTCCAATGACACAGAGCTTGTCCCCAGCCACTGCCACATGCAGCATTGCCTTCCATCGCCGCACAAACGTGTAAAATGCACAAATGGGAACAATCGAGGTGCGGGACTTTAGCTAATCTTCTCAAATTTTCTCCGCTGGTAAATGGTGTCCATGAATTTCTTGCAGTTGGAATTGCTGTCCCGTTTGTTGAAACGAAGGATGCCAACTGCTCCGTGGGCTTTACTCAGTGAAGGATGTTACCCCGGGGCGCACTATGTCGGCCGTGTGCCATCAATCCATTGATGGTGAGTCACAGCAGAGTGGCTTCTTGTGACAAACTTCAGCCGAGTCCCTCAAGGCAGCCACCTCGGTGGGTATGTTCGCAGCTTCCCATCCTCATGGCTTCTGCCTCCTGCTGCCTTCGCTTCACTTCCAGATTGTAAGCTGCTCGCTGCTGGGCGTGCGCTTGCTCTGCTCTATGACGTGCCAGCTGTCTGCACAGAGTGAGCTCCAGTGACCGCCATTCAATCCCACGGGCAAAGGTCTAGAGAGAGACCCCACTTCACAGAGATCAGCGCTCTCAGTTTATCAGACCACCAGGGAGAGAACTCCAATGCCAAGGGCAGTCATAGGTGCCCCTTTGAGGTCAGATCTGAGAACGGCAGACTTGCAATAAATAGGGAGGAAGGAACTCTGGGTTTTCTCTGCTAGGCTCTCAACCCCTCCCCCCTAATTTTTAACACACAAGGGGAAAGACAAGGGGGGAGGGCTGGGGACATGCTGGCGACCATCCAGCTGGTAGGGGCAGCTGGACCCTGACGCATGGCTCCTCTTGACCTCCCGGGGACCCTGTGCCTGGCTCTTCCACACACACCCCCATCATGGTTGGAATGACAATGTTTATACATGAAAGTGCCCTTGAGCTTCTCAGAGGTCCTTGAGGAAAAGCCCTTCGCCACCTCATACCACGGATTTCCTGCAAGGGCAGGACCACTTGAAACTGAAAGCCAAACACTGACCCGAGACAAAACCGCACAAGCCACTTCATGCTAGGGTGCGCCAGCAAATACACACCCCGGGTGCCTGACGCGGGAGCCGAGCCCAGGCAACTGACACACGTCCTCTCCGACCCTCCTCGGGGGATGCTCGGCGCAGGGAGTGTGGCCACGGGGAGTGAGTGGGGTCTCAGCTGCCCTCGGTTCCGTGGCGGTGACACAGCGGGTCTGCAGGCTGTGCTGGGCCCCAAGGCCAGTGAGTCAGCGGAGCAGGGCCAGTGTGAATGTGCGTGTATGTGTGTGCAAGTGTGAGAGGAGGAGAGGGACAGGTTGTGAATGTGTGTGAGAGTGTGTGGGTGTAAGTGTCCATTTGTGGGTGTGCTGTGTGACTGTGACTGTAAATGCACGTCTATGGGTGTGTTCTGTGTGCGTGTGAACACATATGTGTCATGTGAGTGCCTAGGAGTGGGAGTGTCAGGTGAGCGTGTGCGTGAGGACAGATGGCTGTGTCTGTGTGTAGGGAGATGGGGACTGGCGCGAAGAGGGACATGGAGAGTCTGAAGCACTTTCCTGGGAAAACAGGGACACTGGCACTTGCCCTCCTCCACTCACGCGTGTCTTGCTGACACGTCACAGCGCCCCAGGAGCTGGAACAATGACATGGCAGCCCTTCAAAATGGAAAATAAGATCCCCTGTAGATGTAGCGTTCTCACTGTTTACTCTTACCCTTGCCCTTCAGTGCCTTCGTCCCGGCGGCCGCTACGCTTTCTTGGGTGGGTTTGCTGTATCAGGGGAGAGAGAATCCGCCAGAAATCACTGTGCAGATCTATCTCCTCTCCCTTTTGCTTCTTTTTTCAGCCTGTCCTTCAATCCCCTCAGACGTTCAGAACATATGAGGCTGATCACATCAGGTCAATAACTTTCCAAGAGAAATGATCTGGAAAAAGTCTGTTGCTAATTTTAGATCTGCTTCCATACACCTGTTAAAGCAACTTAAGTAACAAAATCAGCAGAAGAGCACAGAAAGATTTCTGAATTTGCTGTTTCTGTTTTGCCCTGAAGGAATCCCCATAATTGGGCACTGAGAGCTTGTTTGAAAGTCCTAACCAACCCTCATGGCTGCACCATCTTCCCTCGCAGGAAGAACATTCCTCCTCCACAGGGGAAGGTCTGCCTCGCACAGGAGGCTTGGAACGGCTGCCGTGGAGTGGGGGCGATGGCCATCACTGCCCTACTCCGCCAAATCTCTCTGAGAAAATGAGTGATGTCAGCTCACATGTCCCAGATCAGCTTCTTTCAATCCAGGAGAAGGAAACATTCACTTAGAGAGAAGCCAAAGATGCCGTAACAAGGAAAGAGGACAGATGGTTGGAACATTCCATGGATGAGAACCTGGGGCAAGGAGTCAAGACGCAGGTCTTGGTCTTTAGGCTTTCATCTCTAAATGTTCACGTTAAAATATCTTGACATCCCATATAGATACATTCAATGATTAATCTGAGAAAACTCGTCTTATTCCGTGAGCATCAAAGATCACATTAGGAAGCTTGTTTACTACTGCTGACTGGAGACACTAAGAGCTGTCCATGGTAGCACCCTTACGTGCGTGAGCTCCAGTGACAGTGACGCTGAGCTGTGGCCCCGAGCAAACAGGGATGAAGACGTTGTCTCTGGTCCATTCTGCAGCTCCATGCAGTGACCACTGCTGCTGCTCTGCTGGGGATGACCTTCACGGACAAGAGACAATCAGAGCGAAGTCAGGGGGTCTTGTATCTCCTAAACTGTGACCACACTCTGATATTACATGGTAATAACTGATTTTTCTCTTCTGAAAAATGTAAATAATACCTGTCCTTCACTTATTAATACCAATACATATGTGATAAGATATCAAAATGATGGAGCAAATTGGAAGAAAATCACCTATGATATAGTCCTTTGTGGATTTTCATTTTTTGTGATCCTCCAGTTTTAAAAGTACACCCAGAGCCAAAGAAAAAATACCTGGAAATACTGCAAAAGACACTTTACCGTAATTTCTAACATTTTCGGAAGCCAAGAGACTTTCATTTCCGAGAACAGCACCTGCGTCAGGGACTCTTGCCTGTGAGCTTTTCCTACTGATTTAAAATCGAGACCTGGCAGGATTTTACAACCTCTTGATTGAAGCAGATGAGGGAGAGTGCAGTTCTACATATTAATGACACATCTGGAGAGTTATCTGGGTCACCGTGGAGGGCGGGTCTTAATCCTTCTACAGGAATACCAGTGGACAGGCCCTGGTTTTCCTCCAGCTCAGAGAAGCAACCCAATATTCTCATCTGTTCGGCGTGTGCTACAAAGAATTGAGAAGGAGACAAGGAAGACAAAAGCAAGATTTCACAGGGAGCATTAGAGCATTTCTCATTATTAGATCAATATTGTCAGATGATGACAATTCCTGTATTGCTTTATGATGACCAGGCTTCCTGCCCAATGAGAAATGCATCTGCTTCAACAGAACCTAAGAGTAAGTGTCTTTGCTTAAGCCAGTTTTGATTCGTTATTCATTAAAAAGAAATTAGGTTGGGGCACCTGGCTGGCTCAGTAGGGCGTGTGACTCTTGATTTCGGGGTTGTGAGTCCAAGCCCCATGCTGGGTGTACAAATTATTAAGAAAAAAAACTACAAATGTCTGAAAAAAATTACGTTGTTAGTCCTTCATAAGTGTTAATAAATCAATACATGCTATATGTAGAGAAAAAAAATAGGTGAGTCTTCCAAAATTCTGGACTCATAAAATATAAATGATGTGCTCTTGGTGAAACGCTTGACAAGGTCACAAAGATGTTGTTTCTGGAATGTATGGAGATTTTTAGCACATGGGCTAGAAAAGAAAGAAGAATCAATTTCAGATACATCAACTTTAACATTAAGTAAGGCGACATAAAGATGGAAAGCAAGCAGCCTAATTACCCATCAGTGACTAGTAAATTAAATTTCCATTAAAAACAGATACATCTATTTAATTAGAAATTAAAATAAAAATTTTCTTATATTGTCCTAAATGTATTACAATCATCTTAGTTTCTATTAGTAGCCACTGACTCCATATTATTTTGGACAAGTTGATATTGGCTCTGTATATTCTGAAGGAAGCAGCTGCATTTGAAGCTTGTGGAAGGATCTTGTGTCCTTGCCTACATTGAGAAAAACCATGGACAGTGAGGAGACGGTGCTACTCCTGAAACATGCCTTTGTCCTACTGTGGGTTTTAGCTAAGAAGTTAAGATTGCTTTGTGGAAGGTGAACTGGACCACATGACATAGATCTTCCAACTGTTCTAGAAGAGATACAAGAACAATATATTTGGAAAAAAAGAATAAAATATTTATAGGTGGTAATTTCAAATAATATAAAAGTTTTAACCATTTTTTTCCATGAAAAGTGTCTTCATTTGAGAAAAAAAGTAGAATTTGTGTTTAGATTGAGGGAGTTAGGTAATACTGAATTATTTATGTAAATACATCAGGAAGGTAGGAGTGCCTGGGTGACTCAGTCAGTTAAGCATCTGACTTCAGCTCAGGTCATGATCTTAGGGTTCTGGGACTGAGCCCCCCATCAGGATCCCTGCTCAGCAGGGAGTCTGCTTCACCCTCTCCCTCGGTCCCTCCCCCCACTGGTGAATACTCTCTCTCTAATAAATAATTAAAAATACACACATACATACATACATACATACATCAGGAAGGTTACAGGTCCCATTTTGAGTCCATTTACTTAGATTTTCTCTTTCTCAACCCATGCATTTGCCTGTTTCTATATGTGTGTGTTTATATACAATATTAAATGAATATTTGATATGTATTTATAGATAGTACATATACATGCAGTGTGTGGGTCCATATGCGTAAATGTCTAAAAGAACAGTCATTAAACTTACCTGTGTACTGAACACTGAAATTTCTAGTGATTTGTTTCTTTCTTCTTTATTGTTCTGATTTCTGACGTTTATGTCTGAATAATAAGTGTGTATTATCTGTGTCACTGGGGAACATGTAAGTTATTTTATTGGCAAAAAGTGTAACTGCTTAATATGTGTGAAGAGATCGGGCTGTTCCTTCCTACGCACCTTTTCCTATAACATAATGAACTGTATTAGGGATTTTAAAAAATGAATGCCTTGCCTCTCACCCTCAGACACCACCTCCGCTTTAAGTCAATAGGGGAAAACTAAAAGGATTATAGTCTACATTTTATTTATCTTTATAGTGAGCCACTTTATTTTTTTAAGTGCCCAAACCATTTGCGTTCATCTTTGGCTGAAATCAAATATGTATTATGTGCTATGGATCATTCCTGCAAACCAGGTTGATTTCTAAGAAACATATTCTGATCTGGTCCCACACAACACAGATGGCTCACTACCAGGACTTGAAGCTAAGCCCTGATGTTCCAGAAATCTTCATTCCAAATCAATGAGTAAAGAATGAGAGAACGCTCAACACCCCTGCACAGGAAGGCTTTGACTTTCCCGAGAATGCAGAGAAATACCACCAACAACAACCAACTTAAACCCTGTGCAATTTTAGTTTGGTCAAATTATGTGTTGCAGCCAACACCACAAAGGGGAAAGTACCCTCCATGCTCATTTCCAGACAAGGTAGTGACATTCATGGCACAGCATTCCCAATACTGGTTATGTTGCTTTTGTCTTTCCTTTTTTTTTCTTAGTAAATTATTTTTTTCACAACTCTTTATAATTTTTATTCAGAATAAAATGCTGATTTTTACTCATTTGTTACAGAAAATTTCTAATGTAAGATAACTTCAGAGTAAAATAAATTGAATTCCATTTTTTCTAAAGCACAGCTTAGTGAAGGCAAAAACTTCTGCAAAGAGAAAATTGCAGCACTGGAGGTTACATGAAAAGAAACCATGAAAGGAAAAGGACAGAGAGGAAGTATTAAACATGAAGAAACTTGCCCTGAGCAGATACTGTACATTGATGTCTTGATTTTATAGCATTCCAGTATCATTTGTAAAAATGCTCTACAAATTGCTTTTAATATTTTCAAAGGAATTCAACAGACTCAGGCAGAGATGAGAGGACTACCCACCAGTGGAAGCTATGGCACTCGGCACTGGCACTGGAAATGGCATCATGGCCTCAGATCCCGATTCTCTGTCCTGCCACGGTCCTCCTCTGTGGTCACATAAGGATGTGACGTCAGCAAGCTACAGCCACGGGTGAGTGACGTCACCCAGGACAGGGTGAGAGCGGGTCTGTGGCTCCAGCCTCGCTCCCAGGACTGAAGGCACACAAAACAGTGTGGTGGTGTACACACTGTTCTGTCTGACCTTGACAGGCAGTGCAGTGATGGTGAGACCCAGGTGTTGGGTGTCAGAGGGCCCCTGCCCCCGCACAATGCACTGTTACCCCACCTGGGCTCTGCATCAACTGAGCAGTATTGGGCAGATGCCTGATCTAATCATCACACCCACTCTTGATTAAGGCTGAGTGGGGCACACTGGCTGCTAAGAAAGGAGGCTGGGTGAACTAAGAGCCAGTGACTCTCCCTTCTCTGACCCAGACCAAGAGTGGGACCTGCGGGACAGACACACTGAGGCAGCCAGGTGCCCCCAAAGGGGATAGGGGACAGGACTTCACTGAGCCTGAGCTCAGCTCATTCTTCCCAGGGTTCAGACACAGCTCTTCCCTGGGCGCAGTGAGGAGAGTAGAGAGAAGCCTTGACTCTGGACCCAAGACTTACCAGCCCACAGAGCGAGCAAGCCACCTGATTCTCGTGCAATGCTGTTCCTCATACATAAATGCAGATGCAGTTAAATATGTGCATTAAGTAAGACGAGATCAATCCATAAAATACCTGGAAGATGCTTAAGTAATGGGAGCTGATATAAATATTGTCACTCTGAGCCCAATGTACATTTAGTCATGTGGGTTTTTGGTAGTTATTCATATATTCACCGGTCAGATATTAATATATGTTACAGCGCACTGCCAGTCCACTCCATCTGTCTATAGTTATTTGGAGAGAAATCAAAACATCCCCGACAAGGATAATGGAGTATCTTCAATCAAATGAAAGCAAGTAAGACTAGACTATAACGAGATTTTCCTAGAAGTCCCTCTGTCAATTATCCCCTCTTAATATGGCTCAAATCTGTTTACCTTCCTCCAGATACAACCTTGGTACAGGCACCTCTCACCTGTCCTCCTAAAGATTCTCCTGGACGCTGGTTTTCTTCCTGCAATCTCTACCTCAAAAAACCCAGAGTTTCCTCTAAAGATGAAAATCATTTCAAGGACTTCCCAAATCTAGGCTCAGCTTCACTCTGCACCCTTGTCAGAGATAGTCATTTCCTAGACTCCTGGCTTCAAATTGTCCTTGTCTTCAAACTGGGTCAGTTTCTGACTCTGGGTCTTTGCACTCTCTGATCCCTACCCTGTTCTCCTCTCCTGTGCTGGTAGACTGTTACCAGTTTTTTCTCATAAGTAGGCATATTCTTAACTCATATTAGACGTGACCTTCTCAGGAAAGCTTTCCTTGACCTCCCCAGGCTGGAATAAGCACTTATATTCAAGGCATAATCTCACATTTCACACTACACCTAACTTAAGTTTAGCTGTCCCTCCCACCAGACTGGATGTTCCTCAAGACCACAGAGGGAATCATTTCATGCATATTCTCACTGCCAGGTCCAAGCATAGGCACATAGTATGTGTTGGGTACACATTTCTCCAATTCCTCAGTTGAATGAATGAATGAACGAATGAACAAATGAATGGATGAAATGCAAATATATGATGCTACTTCAGGGACTCTCCTATGCCCGCATTCAGTATTCCCACTGTCTCAATCCCTGCCTTTCTCATCCCACAGATGAGCCACTGCATTCCTGTGTATTCCACAACCCCTACTTTAATTAGTGGCTCTCACTTTTTTATCTGGAATGACCAGGATAACACTCAAAGTCAAGGTCACCATGTGACACAATGGTGCAATCGGTGGATTCTCAGAGTAAAGATTTAAACTTGTAGAACCCACTTGGGGAGTTCCTTTGAGGATCTTTCTTTCTTAGGGTTTCTTCCTCTCTATATTCTCTTCTTTGAGATTCTGTGTTTCTAGTCCTCCTTTTGCACATTATACTCATCCTTCCCTTTTTGGTTTAATGAACGTCTCACTAATCTTTTAGCTTAGATATCTTCAGTTCTCAGTTCTTTTTGGCCACTAAAAACATAGCCAATGCCTGGAAAGGGCCCTCCTTTTTTTGGAATGTTACCAGTATCCAGGCAGAATCCAGAGGAATGGAGGAAAGCAATGTATGATTTCAACAAGCTGTTCAAGGAGAAGGCTTCTCTTCCCTGAGATATTTTTCCTCTGCTGTTCCTCTCACAGCATCTCTCCACTCAACGATGGAGGTACAGCAGAGCAATAAAGGCAAAAAAGAGGCAGAAACCATGGAGGCATGGTAGGAACAACTGGGTAAAAAAAGGCAGGAAATAGGTTGCTGGATTCAGGGTGTTTTGGCCTTCCTGCCTCATTCAGAACCTATTTTGGGTATCTTACACTTGGTCCAGAACAGTCCATCACGTTCAATGTTCCCTTGTGGGACTGTTGGCCCACATTGAAAACAGTAAGCTAAATGCGCACTGGAGAACATTCCTATCTCTTTCGGTGCCCTGCAGCTAATGGAGATTGCAAAGATCCTGGACCTCAGCCATTCATCACCATCTTTCCATCATTGAGAATAACAGCATCTGCCATCATGTTGAAGGCTCTTCCCTCAACTAGTCTTGACCCCGTTTTATCTTACCTTGCACCACCAGATGTGACATCTATGAACTGTATCATGTTTCTCTCTTTCTATTGCTTCTTTCCATGAGCATAAAAACATACTCAACCTTTACCACACTTAAAATAATTATTTCCTAAACCTTATCATCCTTTTTCCCTATACAACTGACCTATTTCTTCCCATCCTTTCTGCCAAATTTCTAAGGTCATCTGTAACCAGTCTCTACTTCTTTCCCTTCTGTTCATTGACCAAATCACAAGTGTTGTAATTCCTATCTGCCCCCTGAAACCACTCAAGTTAAGGTCATCAGGGTCCTAACAATTATTACCCACTTTGGATTTTTTTCACTCAGGAGACATCTACTAATCCAGTCATTAGATAAATGATCAGGGGGTGGGATCTCTTTGGCCTTTGACAATGATCTGCTATGATCCTCTTCTAGAACTTTTATTCACCTTGCAACATTTTCTCCTGTTCCACCTATCAGTGTCTCATACTTGCCCTTGCTCTTCTGTGCTCTTATGCAGGTTGAGGGTATTTATGGATCCTAGTATCCATGTAGTTCCCAGGAAAAAGTACTTTTTCTCATGTCTTCAGCTATCAGTGACAATGAGTATCTGATCTCCTTCCTGAGGCTTCCATCTACAACAGCTTTAACAGAATATCATAAAAGAAATTCAAATTCAAAAATTCCAAAACCTGATCTCATTATCTGGACCTTAACCTCTCCTCCTCCTACATTCCTTCTGTTACAAACAATGATTTTGTTAAATAATTAGCTGTCAACTTTCTGCTGAGAAGTTCCTATACTATCAAAGTCCTTGTTAATCTGATAAACACAGTGATATGTGAGGGTGGGTATGGAGTTGAGTTTGGCAATAATACCTGCGATGAGTTGAATATTTCACATAATTAAGTGAGAATTTTGAATGCTTGGGTATCAGGCAGGAGAAAGAAAGAGTGAGGAGTAGAGAAGAAGTGAGAAAACCATGCAAAAGAGTGAGAAACAGGTATAAATTGAGATGAAGGAGTAGTGAGAAACTATCCATGTCAAGGTAGCTAGAAAGAAAAACAGGTCATTGTGAGTTCCATCTCATGCAGTGTGCGACGTAAGCCCTCCCAGTGACCTCCAGCTCTTCAGTAAGGAATCTTTTACTCTAATTAAGCAATTACCCTAAATGAAGAGGCTGAGTCTCAGATCTGGACTGATGACAGTGAAACAACATAAAGATCACCTTCCAAGAGGTAGTGCATTGAAGCTGGAGGAAAAAGGAAAATGTGGATCTTGCTGAAAATGTGAAAACACCTGAGGATGTTTCAAACCTCCACCATTATGAGTATGAGAGTTTAAATAAATATTTCCTGCACCTCAGGGATTAGGAAATGTCTGCTAACAAATGTTTCCCCATCAAGTAATACCTTTGTCATGATCTGCTCCTTATATCAAGCTAGTTCACAAATATTCACCTGTACCCTCTTCTATCCTTTACCCTGAGCTGCCCTTCAACCTGTTGCTCTTCAATTCAATTCCATTCTTCACTATTTCTCCACTCTATTCTCCATCACGGGGTCCATCTCTGCAAGCTGACTATTCCACTATCCCATGACAGCTTTGTTCTGGCAGGATCCCACCAATAGGAGGTTCCAACAAAAAATGGGAGGGTGAAGGAAAAGGAAAACTCAGGGCATTTCTTCCCCTCCCTCTACAGTTGGTGGAGTCTTTGGCAATGACTGAGTGTCCCCTATATATCCAGACAGAATTATGTTGTTGCCTCTGCCTCTGAGTGACCCCAATCCTGGGTTCCGATAAGTATCTCCTTCCTTTGAACCTTCACCTGGGAGAAAGTGAGGGTAGTAGCATTCTCTGTGGCCGGCCCGTCTCTGAGTTGTCCCTATGGATTCCTACTGAATTTCTCAACTTTTCCATCATTTTTGTAAACTTCTCCTTGTATTAAACTCTCTTTGTTTGAAATTCTCAGAAGGGTTTCTGTTTTCTTTGGTTCTAACTAAAGTCCCAATGGGGAATATATACTACTATCTTCTCTCTTCTTCCATGTGCCCATGTGGTCTTCTTTTCCTCTCTCTCTCTCTCCCCTACATATTCCTCAGGAATTATATTAAATCAAAAACAGTCCTAGAACTTAATGTTATTAATAAATACATTTGAAGCTCAGGGTACAACAAATATTCTAAAGATATCAGCAATAGAAAAGACTGCACAATATACATAATATTATCAGCACATTGGACATACTTGAAAAAGTCAGTGAAACTGTCAATGCATCCAATTACTTAACAATCATTTATTAAACCTGCCCCAGGTCAATAACTCTCCTTTGTTTCTCTAGAGGAGGGCTGGGGAGAAGTTGCGGATGGAAAAAAATAGAGTACTGAAATGACCTGCTTTATGCTGAAGAGAAGCAAATGGTGGACTGCAGAGCCAAAGGGTAAACAAATATTTACTGTAACTTCTGAGCAGGCTCTCTACGCCCAGAGCAATGGCAGCCAGGGAGAGGCAGGCAGCCAGTGAATGCAGCTTAATGCCCTCAAAAGCTCCCTTCACTAAGGCTAGTGGTTTCAAAAATATTTATTATCTTCTTGTGTTTATTCTGACTGCAATTCATTTTTACGCATCTTTTGTTTGGCTTTCCAAAACCAGTTAGATAATCAAGCAGCCAATCCTGCAAGCCCTGTGTTCTCACAGCTGTCAAGGACTGTGAGTCCATGTTTTTGTATTAATTTGCAATTATCATACAGAAAAGAAATGTGTACAGTGCCAGGAGTATCGGAATATCTCTATAGCAAGTCCTATTTTAAAATTCATTGCACTGTGGGTTTCTTTTCCAATTCACTGAATATATCCCAGAGTGGAAATAAATTTAAATGTGATATTTCTTAGAATTATCTGTACACGACCAAAACAGCCTACTTCATTTAATTTAAAAATGGCTGCTATTTAAGCCATAATGCACATCTTTTGTGAAACACTACAACATGAAGCAAACCCTCAAGAATCACAGATTGTGGGGGATGTCTTGTGGATCATCTCAGCATCTGGGTTGACCCTGGAGAGCCAAACAAATCCTCATAATCTGCATCTGCAGCTCTGAACACAGAAATCAATACTAGTTTAAAAAAAAACAAAACATAAGACTTTTTAGAAATCAATTTTTATTTATCTGCCTTCTCTTTTTACATGCAATTAGTCTGTTAGATATAACATTCCTAGAACACAACTTAATTATGGGAATTAAAATATTGAAGTGGAAGATGCACTCAAGTTTAAAAAACCAGGTGAATATTTAGAGCTTTCAATAAGCTGCTTCCAAGAGAGATTGTGAAACTGTTTGTCTTGTGTCTTAGCTCTAAACTCAGAGTTTCTAATAAGCCCAAAGTAAGGTACAATGTGAGAACCTTCCTGAAGTCTGTGTCAGTGAGACAGCTCCAGATCCGAGATCTGCCATAGAGAAGAGAGCCATTGGTGAGGGTGGAACATGAGGAAGAGGGCAATGGGGAAGACTGGGAGGGCTCAGGGGCTCCTTCTGGAGGATCAGCTTGCAGCAGGACAGGTCAGCCACAGAAGGCACCAAGCCTCACACCAACCTCACTGAGTTGAAGGACTCCATTGAAATCATGAGGTGATATAGTTTGCTTTGCTCCAAACTACAAGCAAATCTCACTTTGGTGAAGTAAAAACTCATTTAAATAAATGCATATTTTAAAAATATTTCAATGTCATGTTTTACAATAGATATTAAGCTACATTATTTCTAGGCTCACAAGGTCCCTAAAATCTTATGATTTTATCTAACTACAACTATGAAAGGAGAAAATAAAACTGCCAGATATTTCAGAGGAAAAGAATATAACCTGATATTCTATAACAAGGAGTTGGCAAATTTTTTTGGTAAATTTTATTTTGATAATAAATATTTTAGGATTTGCAGGCCATATCGTCTCTGTTGCAACTTTTCAATGCTACAGTTAGAGCATGAAAGCAGCCACAGAAGATACACAAATAAATGTGGTTGAGTTCCAATAAAACTTTATTTACAAAAACAACTGTGGGCCAGATTTGTCTTCAGACTATAGTTTGCCGATGCTGTTTTGCACCATAAAGCTATGTTCTAAACTGTCTGTGACTCTCAGAAGAATCGAAAGCCTTCAGCTGTTTGGGGACACTGACCCACCTCCACATGTGGATGTGGCTTCAGTGCAAGCTCAGGATTCATGTCAGATGGGTGGCAATCACTTTCCACTCTACTTAGTGCCACAGAGAATGTGGTCAAAACCTTGAATTCTGTTCCCTGACTCTCCTTGCACAGGGACGAGGCCATGCTGAGGAGTATTCACAGCGGACTGATGTGGATGGACACACATAGCATTGCCACATGAGAAAAGATTGAAGGAGGTCAGCATGTTTAGCCCCAGGATCAGAGGATATCAAGGAGATCTTTCACTGCATGCCTGTCTCTGACAAATTGGCACTTAAAATGACAGTCTTTATATTATATATTTGTAGTACTGAGGTGCAAAGCAAGATAGGTATATGAAATTTCAGGGATACACATTGTTTCTCAATATTAGAAGCACTACACAAAAATTAGAACTTGCCAAAAATGCATCTGGCTGCCTTTGGAAATTTTTCCTACATTTGGGGTTTTGAGGTGGAGCCCAAATTAGCATCCCCAAATTAAACTGACTGGGTGGCTTTGTGCTTTGCTTTCTCCTACCAATGTTCTTCTCTAGACTTTTAAATTGAGACCTAATGTATTTCAGACATTTTGGGTTTCCTTTCCAAATAACATGGAGAACTTAAGTTTTATGGTCCTATGGTAAGTGAGCTGTCACAATCAAAAGCCCTTAAATAAAGTCCTGTTCTTTAAGGAAAACCCAGTAAAAACATTCAATTATCTGGGGTGATGCATCATAGGTTCCATCCAATTAATACCGTTCTCTTCTCCACAGGACGCTGTGCTGAACAAATGGTACCCATCCCTATGGAAGCCTAATTAAAGGGTGAATACAAAAGAGAAAGGAAAAGCTAACAAAAATAGATGACGTAAACAGCTCACCGATCTCTGATTCTCCAAACTACAATTTCATTAGGCATCTGACATCTGAGAGATTTGGGTACCAAAAAGTTAAATCATAAAAGATATCACCAGATATAGACACCTTACCTTTCTGTTTTAGGATATCTATACATCTAGAGTCTAGCCTACCAGAGCCTAAAAAATTAAAGTTACAGGCAAAGTAGTGACATCATCTTGGAAAAGCAAAGAAAGGACATTCTCTATACAAAAAAAATATATTTTAACAATTGGGGGGAACCAGTGCTTAAGTCCCCCCTATTGGAGATGCACTGGGTGCCTTTTGGGGCCAAATACTCCAAGTTCTAGACAAATAGTTTCCCTCTGTGTCTGTCTTCCAGGGTTGCTATAACAAAGTAATAGACTGTGTGACTTAAAGAACAGGAATGGACTGTCTCACACATGTGGAGGCCAGGAGGATGAAGTCGAGGTGTTGACAAGGTTGGTTCTTTCTAAGGCCATGAAAGAGTCCTGCTCCAGGACTATCTCCTTGGTTTTATAGAAAACCATCTTCTTCCTGTGTCTTCACATTGTTTTCCCTCTATGAATGTCTCTGTGCCCAAATGCCCCCTTTTTTATGAGGACATCAGTCACACTGGACTGCCCCCCCCCCCCCCGTGACCACATTTTAATGTAACTTCCTCTGTCAAGTCTTTATCTCCAAGTAAGGTCACATTCTGAACATATCTTTATTTGGTGAAGGTACGATTCAACCCATAACACCTTCCCTGGAGCGTGAACATCTTAATTCATCCTTAACGATTGTTATCAACAAGATAGGTTCTTTATTTGTGTTCTAGGCAGCTCACTGTTCCTGGCACATAATTAGGTTAAACAAGGCAAGGCTGCTCTCCGAGGCATCAAGAACCTTTTCATCAGTCCATCAGAAAAATAATATATACATCTTCAATTAGTAGCAAAAACCTCACCAAATCAAGACCCACTTCTCTGACATACCGCAGCTACAGAGTTGCTGCTAATATTCCTTGAAAACCAGTGCATTCTTGTCACACATGCCAACTGCTCTCAGTCGCTATAAAATCCCAACTAAATGCAGGCCGCACGGCACCCGTGGCCTGGGAGCTCAGTAATAACACTGCTGGATCTTTCTGAGCTCCACGTGGATAGCTGCCAGCCACTGCCCTGAACAGAATGTGTAACTGAGAAGCAATATGGGTCTCCTTAAGCGATCAGACTTATTAGGTATTGTCTGTGCTCATTACTGTTCATGTCAAAGTGAGCAGGGAACAGATCCCCACAAGTTATTCACAGGCCAGAGGGAGCCCTAGATAACATGAAGATTCACAGATCAGAGGGGACTGTAATTCCGCTGTTGGCCCTGTTACCGCTCATCATACACAATCCACTGTACAGCAGCACTTCCATTTGTCAGACACCAAAACAGGAAAATCATCTCTTCAGAACATTCGTGAGGGAATGATGTCATGTTTTCACTACAATATTGCTTCTTTAGGAAAAATTTTATGGAAAATACATGTATCTTAATCACACCAGAGCTCATTTTCTTTCTAGTTCTGAGGACTACAGAATGAGGCGCTGTTGTAGGGTGTTTATGTCCCACAAAAAAGATGTGTTACAATTTTACTCCCTGGTACCCACGAATGTGATTTTATCTGGAAATAGGGTCTTTGCAGATGTCATCAAGTTAAGATGAGGTGATACTGGATTAAGTGGACCCTGTACCATGACAGGTATTCTTCTAAGACAAGGAAATTGGACACAAACACATATGGAGAGAAGAATGCCACGTGAAGGGGCAGGCACAGAGGGGAGATCATCACATGACAGTAGAGACAGTGATTATTGTGATGAGTCCAAGAGGCAAAGAACCCCAAGGATTGCCAGCAAACACGGATACTTAGACGATACAAGAAAACATCCTCCCCAGAACCATAACTCCCCCAATACCTGAATTTCAGACTTCTAACCCCCAGAACTGTGAGAGAATAAATTTCTGTCATTTTAAGCCATTCATTTTTATAATTTGCTATGGCAGCCCTAGGAAACTATTACAGGCACTAGACTAATTCAAAAAATTCTGTGTGCTTCTCTGCTATGCTAAGTATGTGGAAGAGAGCATGGTACATCATGAGGAGTTTATTATTTGGTTGGGGAAATAATTCATAAATACTTACCGTGCAAACAGAAAGTTGCACTGCCTTTTAACTGCGTATCATTGCAGTTTTATCTCTTACCCAAGAACCCTCACTATTAAGAGTCAAAAAGGAGCTAGGTCCAAGCCTTCTCACCCCATGTCTGAGATTGAGGACATGTGACACATGCATGTTGGGAAGTATGTATCCATGAAAGAAGGGGCTAAGAAACTGGAAGAGCAGATCAGACACTGTCCCTGCTTCTCTCTGCCTTTTCAATCTGCTGGGAGAGCTCAAGGGTCTACACTGGAAGCATGCTTCTCTGTAGAAGCACACAGCCACAAAATAAAACAAAGAATGAACTTGTCAATGAATCGGAGCTATGCTTCCACCAGCCTGCTTGCTCTCCCACTGCTTTCACTTCCTCTCTCTTAACTGAGATACAATTGAAATATAACATGATATTAGTTTCAGGAATACAACATAATGACTCAATAATTGTATGTGTTGTGAAATAGTCACCACGATAAGTCTCATTAACATCCATCACCATACATTGTTGCAAAAATTTTTTTCTGATAATGACAACTTTTAAGATATACTCTTAGCAACTTCCAAATATGTAAAATGGTATTATTAACTACAATCACCATGCTGTACATGACATCCCCATGATTTACTTATTTGATAAGTGGAAGTTTACAACTTTTGACCCCCTCCACCCATTTCAACACCCCCTGCACCCTGCCTCTGGCAACCACCAATCCATTCTCTATGACTATGAGCCTGTTCTCTCTCTCTCTCTCTCTCTCTCTCTCTTTCCCTGTGTCTCTCTCTGTGTCTCTCTCTCTATCTATCTTTCTCTTTTAGATTCCACATATAAATGAGATCATATAGTATTTGTCTTTCTCTTTCTGACTTATTTCACTTAGCATAATGCCCTCCAGGTTCATTCATGTTGTCACAAATTATAAGATTTCCTTCTTTCTTATGACTGGGTAATATATCTCATTAGGGAATTTTTCCCAACTGCATGCAGGCCTGTGGTGGGAGCTGTTAGTCACTATGACCTGTCCCAAACAGAAGAAGAGGGAAATGCCACAATGATAGTTACAGGATTGAGAAATGACTCAATGTGGATGTTGCCTGAGATTACAATATGGAATTTGGGGGCAGGCACATTATCTTTTCCCTGAAAAGATCAGAGGTCTGGGATATTAATTGCCCTCTTACCCTCTGTATGGAGAAAGTCTCTCTGCAGAAAGAACCCATGTAGAAAGAACCTGAACAAAAAGGAATCCTGCTAATTTTATTTGAGTACCTGGAAACAGCCATACAGAAACCTGATCCACCCTTAGACTTCTCAGTAACATGGGACAATTTTTCCTTCTTCTCAGTATGTTTCCCATGCCAGAATGAGCCCTGTCTTCTACATTCCTCTGATACAAGAATAAATCCCACTGATCATTACATATCACATCACTCTGTTTACACTATCCACAAAATCTTCTTCAAGAAGTGTAACACTCCAAACCTTGGAAAAAATCTTGTGTACATAGTAATTAGTTTTACTAATAGAAAGATGGATAGATAGATAGATAGATAGATAGATAGATAGATAGATAGATATCTTATCCTATCCTGAGTTTGATTTAACATTGAAATGTTAATCAGTGTAATTGTTTAAACAGACTAAGTAATTTCACTAATAAACAGAAGAGAAAAACAACAGTATCATGTCAATAGTTTAAAAATAGATACTTGCTAAAGTTCAACACTTATTCACAATAAAAACACACCTCAGTGAAATCAGAATATAGGTGAACTTCCTCAATCAGATAAAAATGCTTCTACCACAAACTTATACTTAGCTATATGCCTAATGATGAAATATTGCTTTCCACCTAACAGCAGGATCAAAGATCAGGATTTCTGCTTTCTCCACATTTAGTAAGTTATCATTTTGGAAGTCCTAATCATTTCAATAATGCAAGAATTGTAAAGGAGATAAATACCATACAGATTGGAAAGTATGTAGGAAGCCTCTCAGATGGCCGTCCCAGTTCCTGGCATTTATACCATTACACCATCTGTACCCCTTGAGTGTGCACTGGACTTATTGGTCTGCCACTAACAAATAGAATGTGGCAGATGTAAAAGGATGTAACTCTCACTATCAAGTTCTAAAAAGACTATGGCTTCTGCTGGGCATTCTCTGGATCCCTCTCTTTTGGACCACCAGCTGCCATGATATGAGGTCACCTTGGAAGCCTATGGCAAATTCCAAATAGGAAGAAACCAGGGCCTGCCAACAGCCATGTGTGTAAGCTTGGAAGCAGATCTCCTCACCCCAGTTGAGCCCCCATATAAGACCACAACCCAAACCAACAGTGTAACTGTTCCCAGAGGAATCCCATGAGAGACTTTAAGCCAGAGGAACCCAACCAAGTAGTTCACATCCAGATCCCTGACCCACAGAAACTGTGACATAATAAATGTTTGTCCTTCTATGCCACTAATTTTTGAGGTAATTTGCTATGCAGAAATAGACAAATCACATAGGAAGAAATAAAACTATCTTTATTGCAGAAGGCATGGTCTCTGCTGAAAGAAACAAGTAAATCTATGAAAGGGCTCCTACTTCTTCAAGGTCAAAGGATGCAATATCAATTCTATTTTATATACTTGCAACAGAAAATTGAAATAAAAAATGAACATTTAAAATAGCATCATGGGGCACGTGAGTGGCTCGGTCAGTTAAGCATCTGACTCTTGGTTTCAGCTCTGGTCATGATCTCAGGGTTGTGAGATCCAGCCTTGCGTTGAGCCCACATTGGAGATTGCTTAAGATTCTGTCTCTCCCTCTCCCTCTAACCCTCTTGTCCTCCTCTCCCCCCCAAAAATAAAATAGCATCATAAAACACAAAACACTTAGGGATAAATTGAACAACCTATGTGCAGAAGCTGTCAGGTGAGAACTACAAAAAATTGAAAGAGAAATTAAAGAATAACTAAATAAACTAGAAAATATACCATGTTCATGGATCAAAATATCAATAGTGTTATGATGTGAAATCTCTCCAAATTATCTATAAATTCAATAAAGTTTTTGTTAAAATCTAAGCAGGCATTCTCATAAAACTTGAAAAGATGACTCTAAAATTTACATGAGAATTCAATGACTTAAAATTTGCACAGTGTGTTTTTTAATTAAAAAAAGAATTAAATGGAATATTTATGTTCCACTAAAGATAAAATTCCCTCTCATTCAAAATACTATATGAAAGTTTCTTTTAAACTAATCCAACATTGCTTCATCACAGTGAAAATTATAAGCAAATAATAGGATTGGAATGATTTGTATTTTGACAATCTACTCCAATTTCATAGTTGCAATTATTCCATGAAAATAAACTTTTAAAATGTGTATGTTAGATCATGTTACTTTATATAATGCTATAATTCAAAGCATAACTAACACATTTCTATAAGAAATTTTTAAAAAGGAAAAAATATTTCGAAATCAGAAATGTTCCAATAAGAGAAGTTCTTAATTGTTCTTGCTGCCAAATCTAAACATAAACACCTTTCAATGGCTCACCTTTTGTGACTTCTTGTGAGCTGAAGATGCTCTCTTCAATGCACGCCCCATATTCCCGGAGTGTCTCCTCTGAAGGGCCCCTCTTCTAATTCTCTGCAGTTGCTTGTCTATTCATTGTTTTGGCTTTTCTCCACGACCTTTTTTCCCTTTTATGTGAGCAAGAGAACATGTTTCCTGTTTTTGATTATGTGATATGAAAGCATTATTTGAATAATATTTTATTTTAAAACACTTAAGTATTATGGTTTTCTATTGTAAAAGACAATATTCATAGCCATTAATTTTCCTTCACATTTTAGGCCATAGGAAATGGAATTCTGCCTCCTCTATTGAACCACGTAACCTCAAAACATATTATCATCTCCCTTCCTAGCTTCATTAACTCTGAATTAGCTCATTTTGTCACACCCTTCATCAGTTCCTCTCTGGAAGATGAAATTTCCTTTGCCTCTGTGATAGTATGACTCTGTTGCTAGGCTGCCTACTGAATAATCATGCTATTAGGTTAGTAAATCCACTCAGAGATTTGCTGCTTGCTTTCTTCCCCTTCACTCCTTTCTGTTGCATGTGGGATGAAGCTCTCTCTCACTGTGGTATCTTTTTTTTCTTAATTAGGTTCAGTTAGCCAGCATATACTACATCATAAGTTTTTGTAGTGTTTAATGATTCATTACCAGTGCTTACGGTGGTATCTTGCATCCCATTATGCCACAGATCAGCAGCCAGGAGTCTTACTTCTTCTGGGCAATGTCCCTCCATGAGCAGGTACCTCAGCACATGGAGGAGCTTTTAGGAGCTTCTGATTTCTGCTCTTCTCCTCACAGGTAATGGGCATCAAATATTTAATCTCTACTTGTTTGGCTTTTCTCATCTTTCCCCAACTGTAGCTAAGTAAGAAGGCTGCTGTGGAGACGGAAATAAAGAAATAACGAATGTGGCCAAATCAAGTATTTGATTTCAGCTTCCTCGAGTCCATTTCTTCCAGCAGTTTCCATGTTTCCCAGCACTGAGGCCAAGGGGGTGTGGACTCCTGCATGACAGCCTCCCCTCCCCACACAGAGCTGATGCCCAGGCACCCGAGGGTTATTGACCTCTGCCCTTCTCTGCAGACTTCTGAATCTGCAACAGAAAGTGGCCATGTGGGCTGGTGGGCTAGGAGTCTATTGTGCATCATTAGTAAACTGCCATACTCAAGAGCAACTCTATATTCACCTCCTTTGGGGAGTGATGAGAAACCATGCTGGCACTGCTGGGTCATGAGCAAAGAGAAACTCATGCTTTCTTCTCTCTCCTCCCTAGGCAACCATGATCTCATGACAGCCAGCCTCCTGATTCTTAGATCAGAGCATCAGGCACAATGTAAGGTTTTTTAAACAATCAGAGGCTAAATGCATTTAGAGAGTGTTGTGCTAAACCTTTACCTTGTAGGAACTTGCTGCCCCAACCCTACCTGAGGAGCACGATGCCCTCTCAGCACCTAGAACTACAGCAGAGATGCTTGAGGAGCCAATAAATGGGGGAAAGATGGAGCAAACCAACAAACACCATTTCAACATCACAAAAGGCATCCATGGGAAGGTTGGAGCCCCACAATATCAATATCAATATCTTTTCCACCAGCAGGATCAGCTTCATAAGTTTCAGGGTCAGGTACAAAATCAAAATCAAATGCAGGGTCCCTTGTTCAAAAAATTATTAAAAATTTCAAGGTAGTGATAGCAGAGCACTAAGTCAAACATGGGGACCCTTCTGAATGTGGGGGCCTCTGGGACCACACCCATCACAGCCATGAAGCTAGTCCTTCCAGCAGTTCACATAAGAGGAGGAGTTGATGAGAATGCAACACAGCTTTCTGTGGACCCATTTTGCCCATTTGCTGCAGACACTCCCTGGAATTAAACCACAAATTGTTCCATTTTCCCCTCAGCTTTTAGCTACTACATGTTGTCTAATGGGTCTCATTCTCCATCTGGGCAAAGAGACCACCGATGCCTGCCTTGTAGCACCACGGACTCTCCGAGATGCCATCATTAACCAAGGATTTTCCTGCAAACACTGGCTTCCCTGCAATTGGATTATCATTAGACTGTATCGGCCATAAGACATCTTGAACCCTAAAATGTAGAGCTTCTGGAGAGCTGCCCTGCTTGTCTTTGAAGGTTTGAAAGAAAGGAAGCCTTTCCCTCCTTGGCATTGCCACAGCATGGTCATTCCCCCTGAGTTCACAGTTGACAGTTGACACTGTGGTGTGGCTTGCAGTGTCACTCAGAGCCTCTGCTCCCATTCCCCCTCTTAATAAACACTTCTCCTGTTTCTGGTTAGTCTCATCAAGAGAGCCATTTCTCTGTTTTATGACAATGCTTCTCAAATTCTTTCCCCATAACTACTCTTTCGGGGCCAAGGAGAGAGGAATGGCACCACTGAGATATGAGGATGGAAGTGTAGCTCAGAAAAACTGAAAGTCATATGTGAACCCTCATATTTCACCTGCAAATGTCATGTGAATTTTTACAGCACTAAATGTTGTAAAACTTCTTTTTTATAAAAATAATGTTTTTAAGGAACCAGAAAACTTCTCTTATATCCTCTTCAATAAAAATTGATGAAATTTTATCATCTTTATCCTATGGCTCCCTGTACTTTCTGACAAGTGGGTCCACGTTTTAAAAATTAGGAAATTAAGTTTCTTGGTTTCTGTTACTAGAAAAATACTTGTTGAGTGACAGGTCAGTGATCCATTTATCAGTCGATTACACTTTAATATGAATAAGCTTATTAGAACTTTTTCTAGGGGTGCTTGGGTGGCTCAGTCAGTTAAGCATCTGACTCTTGATTTGGGCTCAGGTCATGATCTCACTGTGAGATCGAGCCCTGAGTCAGGTTCCTCACTGGGCGGGCAACCTGTTTAAGATTTTCTCTCTCCCTCAGCCTTCTGCCTCTCTCCCCCTTCTGTTTCTCCCTCTCTCTCTTTCTCTCTATCTCTGTCTAAAAAAAGCAAAAGAAAAAAAGAACTTTTTCTAAGCAAGGCTGAGGGTGAAGGTAGAAAGGAGTGTCTTACAATTATGCAGTGACCTACAAGGGGAGAAGGAAATCCCACGGAGTGAGAACAATGACTCGGAGCTGGGCAGAGACTCCTCTGTACCAAACTATCTCATATTTCCTCTTCTGGCAAGATTTTACCCTCCATTAAAATAATCTGAAAATTCACTTCAAAGCATTTCCACTAGACAGAACCATTCAAGTTCCACTAACCTGGCCCGCATTCCCATTGCCTTCACTGGGGGCTGCTTGATGCGCTCACTGCAAAGCGAGAAGGCTATCTCAACACAAGCAGGCACCAGTGTCTCCATTTATCTTAGTCTTCAAACTAAAATTGATTTCAGGGAGAATTTCACTTGAAACCATAGGGCTTTATTTTAGAGGTAAAAAAAGTTACTGTATTGGCTTAAATTCAGAGGCAAGCAGTGATAGTATCAGAATCACGTTAACAGAAAGATAGGGTCTTCCCAACCAGAAAACTATTGCTGATTATAATAATAGGTAGAAATGGCACAAATGAATTGTTGGGTTGACTCAGCACCTTACTCACTGCACTCAGGGAAATTCAAGGCCAAGGTAAAGTCTTCCTTCTGGTTGGGCCAAATGATAGGAGAACAAGGCCCCTCCCTCACCAGAGGGCAGAGAGGACAGTTCTGAATCCAGCGGTGGGGGTCGGGCTCCCATCCTGCACCTCTCAGCCGTATCAGGGCCTCTCTGTCCCTCCACTGTCTCTGTCTTCATGTTTCAAAGCTGAGTGATGCCGACACCTCGGATCGTAGGATGACTGTGAGGCTCAAAATCAAATTGAGATATTTATGTTCAAATATTTTTTAAATATCCACATTAAGGTGCTGCGCAGACACTAGTTAATCATCTCCTGCCTCCTCCCAGTTGCATTCCCGTTACAAATCAGCTTTCCATTCCTGCTCCATCTCACTTGGTAAGAACATCTTATAAAAAAATCTCTAAGGAATTTTTCCAAAGTAGAATGTGTGAATACAAAAAATGAACCTATATATTATGTGTAGATATAATAATATACAATATATTTTTAATATTAGTAACTGTGTTTTCACATTAAATAAACTAGTAAAAGAAAGAATCTGAAGCAGTCAGGTGATTTATTAACACTGCAGCGTGGATGGGGAAAAATTCCTGGAAAAAAGAAACGAGGATAGCAGGTTCTGATTCATAGTCTGGAGATAGTGGCCATGAATAAATCATTTATTTAATATTTATTAAATATATATTCCTGGTGCTTACTGTTAAAGTAAGGTCTTTAAATTGAAAAAAAAAAGCACGTGCCACATAAGGCAAGAAGAAATAGGTAAAATTTAGTTCAGAATGAAGGCTAATCTTTGGATAGAAGGAGAAATGCTCATGGAAAATTCAAAGTTGGAAGTGGGTATTTGATGGGTGGTGTGAGGCATTGCAATGGGCTTGTTCTGTTCTTCCACTCTGCTTTCTCACAGTTTCGGTGTTTGTCACGGAATGCATTATGTGACTTTGGGTCTTCATTCACCTTGTCAACGGGTGGTAATGTTAATGTTTCTCCAAGTCTCTCACAGGAAGCCGTGAGGATTAATGAGAAAATGTTCTCCAACTTCATGCTCCTCAGAAAAGATGGCCTCAAAATAGAGGACTTGTTACCTTGTATCCTGAGAGGAAAATATGCTGAAATAAAGTACTGTCTCCTCGAGGGAATAGAACATTCTACTGCTCATTGGGCAGAAGGTCTTAATTAATATCCTGTGACCAAATAACTTTTGTGTTTGAGAAGAAGCAATTCTTCAGATTTTCATACCCAGGTTTTTCCCTGTCCTCCCCCGGTCACTTGGAAGTAAGCATTATTTAAATTCATCGTCAATGCTGGAAAGTCTAGAAATCATGCTGAACATTAAATACATATATTCTTATAGCTGACCATTGATAGTTCTTACATAGTTTTATTTTAAGTTTGAAAAACTTTAAAGGAAATGCCAAGATGAACCCGAGGTCACAAATTCAAGCTCTCTACACTATAGAGGTATTCCCCACTTTCCAAAAGTTCACATTGCACCACGTCACTTCTGCAAAAGATCTACATTTGTAGATAAATGTAGATAAATGTTCTCATAAAACAAAAGTAATCCAGAGATGTTCACTTTACAAAAAAATAAAAATAAAAAAAATCTGTGACCATACTAATGTACTCCTCACTTCACAGCATTTCAGCTTATGAAAGATTTCATAGGAACATCCACTTTCATATAGTGGAGAAAACCTGTACTGTGATGTCTGTTACCTAATATCCATCACATGATATGGACTGAATCTTTTCATACAATTTTTTTTTCTTGCCTCTCTGTCTAAATTATTCTAGTTATTTAATTGGACATTTTTTCCATATGTTTCAAACCTGATTATAATATGTTTCAGCTATAAAAGCATTTCATATAATTTGTGTATTTCATGGCTTTTCAGTAATACAGAAGAATTTGGCATAAATTGATGTTTTAGAATCTTGCCAACAGAATCAGACATTAGCATACCGAGGCCAAACTAAACTAACTCTTCATAGTTAAAACATGCTTTTGCTGTTGGTTCATTTGCTTAATGCAAGTCCATTAAGTGGGTAATTTTAGATTAGACCTGCTGCCTTTACTCAAATCAACACGCCTTCTCCATCTGCTCTGAAGTATTATTAACGACATGGCTTTGCCATTACCAAGCTCACAGGTAAGGATAATCTATCCATTCAAACACCTCCTATTTTTCCAAAAAGGCACAGGCTCTGATGAGTTTAGGAAGCACGTGAAACAGTAAAATAGCAAATATGATTAAAAGCTTGAACAGTGCCTATATTAGTGAAAATTATCTCATAAATTGATCTGTCCACTATTTCAGAATTGTGCCAAGGAAATATGGTGGAATGGAAGATAAAGTGCTCTTACAGCAACAGCAATGGCTGATTAAGAAGCAGTATGTGGGGGGCGCCTGGGTAGTGCAGTCGTTAAGCGTCTGCCTCTGGCTCAGGGCGTGATCCCGGCGTTCCGGGATCGAGTCCCACGTCGGGCTCCTCTGCTGGGAGCCTGCTTCTTCCTCTCCCACTCCCCCTGCCTGTGTTCCCTCTCTCGCTGGCTGTCTCTATCTCTGTCAAATAAATAAATAAAATCTTAAAAAAAAAAAAAAAGAAGAAGCAGCATGTGTGCAGCACCTCGATGGTTCAGTCAGTTAAGCAGCTTACTCTTGATTCGGCTCAGGTCATGATCTCGGGGTCCTGGGATCAAGCCCTGCATTGGGCTCTGCATTCAGAGGGAAGTCTGCTTGAGGATTCTCTCTCTCCCTCTTCCTCTCCCCCTCCCCCTGCTCCCTCCCGCTCTCAAAATAAATAAATACATCTTTTTTCGACAGCGGCTGGTGTAAGTGAAGTGAAAGTGAAAAGTCGGTGTAACTTATATTTGCAGCATATTCCAAGTGACCGCTTCCATTACAGGAGAGCAAATGAATTTATTTGAAGCAACTTGTATTTCCCAATGATTATAAGAGTGGGTCAGGAGGAGCAGAAACAAGTCAGTGGGGCTCCAAATTCGAGGGTTCTCATCACTGGCTGCGTGTTAGAACCATGTGGGTTGTTAAAGACTACAGTGGGAGCCTACACCACGAGCTGGGATGCAGGAAGGCTAGGGAAGACTGGGGCACAGTATCTTTAGAAATCTCCCCAGGAGACTTTAACATGCAGCAAGAATTGAGGCTTATATTTAGTTCAAGTCAATTACATTGAAAGGTCACATTCTCTAGTCTCTATATTTTCTTGTTCTAAAGCCAAAAGTCAAATGGAACTGCCATTTGTGACTTGCATCCTGGCAGGGGTCTTCTGTGACTACCTTGCTGAGAGCAATTCCCTAGACCAGTGCTGCTCACACTTCCACTGGCGTAGGAGTAACCTGGAGATGTTCTGTTTCAGGAGGTCTTGGGCAGGGCCCACAATTCAGCACAGCTAACAAGCTCCCAAGGGGTGCGGAGACCAAGGAGGCTGATGGTCCAGAAACCACATTTTGAGTGCTAGAATCTAGAATTTATTTGCTTAATAAACACCATTCCTTCCAAACACCATTCAAAATTTTAATACATTTGTGTTAGTGGGGAGAAGAGGAAGATTCAATAAATCGTCAAAGAATAACTATCCACACCAATTATTGTAATGTGCATGTTTTGATTTCTTACTACTTTTATGCGGTGTAAACATAACAACCATTTCAATGAAATTCCATCACTTTGTAAATAAATATAACAGGGCATTTTCTTACCTGGGAATTTTGACACTATCCACTCCTTAGGTCCAGTGAGGTCCCACATCTGTTACAAATCTCAGTCCACAGACTTGCATGTGTGAGAACTACACCTAGATTCTATGTAACTCCACCTAGTGTTGAATCTGAATTACCATTAACCTAGCTGGGTGAAAAACTGCTCTTTGGGATGCAGCTCCCAATGCTGTGACTCCACAGTTTGTGGCCTTTCTCATGCCAAGCACCAGATGAGGAGGGGCCAACCAGATGCTCCCTCACTAGTCCACAGAATAGCATGCCCATAGCAGCAGGGGCTACAGGCACAAGACAGAGGGCCGACTACACACCCAGTATGCTTTGAAGGACTGATGGACTGATTTTTGGCTCACTGTGGGGGACATTCACCTCGATGATTCGTTCAACCGATGTTTTTATTTATGGAAAGATAGGATAATTCTCTATAACATAAATGGTATCATGATGGCCATCATATGCATCTCAAAGCACTTGGCCAATTTTTCTAGGTGAGATGTGCAGAGGCAAAGGGATTTAATGAGAGATCGAAAAGCCCTCCTAAAGTTTCCGTTGAATAATACTTCACTGAAAAACATCAAGTTGCCAGTTCTACCACTGCTGCCAATGCTGTTACCACATTTTCACAAATTTCTCTGATCTGATAGATTAATAATATCATCATTTGAATTTCCTCTTATAAGCATTTCCTACACATTTGATTTGTCCTTTTTTCTAACATTGTTTTTGTCTTTTAATTTGAAATAGTTCTTAATGTCGTGTTGCAGATATTTGTCTTGATTTGGGATAGATTTGCTCCAAACTCCAACCTCCTCCCCAGAAGCGCATGTATGAGCCTCTCTAGAATGTCCTTCAGCATTCCAGGTGTCAAGAATGTTCCAGGAACCATTTTCTTGCTTTAACTACTGCAAAAGACCCTAGAGCTGCCAAGGACAATCCCTGACCAACCCCTTAGTGGTCATAGTCTTTATCTCTGTCCCCAGCCAAGTGTAAGTTACAGGAGATGTGTCTTGCATACTTTTGAAATAGTGAATGGTTAATTAGGTTAAGTTATGTATATACACATACACACACACACACACACACACACACCTCTTTCAAAACAATTTTCAAATGTAGTAGAATCTAAAAAGAAATTGTTGGACTTCCAGGGAAGATGGCAGAGAAGAAGGATCCAAAGCTTACCTCATCCCATGGGTACACCTAGATAACACACATATCAGTATAAATAACCCAGAACATGAACCAAACACTGTCAGGACAGACTCTCCACAGCTAAATGTAGAGAAGAGGCCACATTGACGATGGTAGAAAGGGTGGAGACATGGTCTGGAGCCAAACGGACCTGTGGGACTATCCACGAGAGGGAGGGACATCAAGAGAGGAGAGAGGGGAGAGGAGCCAATCCCACACCAGGCACCCCAAGCATAGGGGACCTACCCTGGGAAGACAAATTCTCACAACATTTGAGTTTGAAAACCAGAGATCTAACTTCACAAGTTCTTATAATCAATGGAGCGTAACACCTGGAACTTTAAATATCCATGGGCTCAGCCTTGGGAGAACCAGGAAGGCAATAAGAAACTGAGGCCGCACCCTTAAGCAGATGGAATAAAAAAGAGCCCCACTGAGATATAGCACAGAAGCAGCAACTTGAAAAACACCAGGGGAATATGGGAGGATGATCTGTTTACTAATTCCAGAGTGTGTGCTAGAGGAGCAGGGATCTTTGGGAGACCTCTCTAAGAACAAAAGAGCTGGTGGATGTCATTTCCCTCCCCGTATCCCAGCCTAGAGCCACACTCATCTGCAGGAACCAGTGCAAAACAACACTCTCTACATAGCTTCCTGTGGACATGCCTCTCCAACCCAGCACCAGCAGGAGTTTTTCTGGGTAGGGTCAGATCCCTTCGTGCAGCAGACTTGTATGGACTTTGGTGGCACCTTGCACCCCACCCCCCCACTCTACTGTGGACCCACCTCTTCCAACACTTCCTCGGCAGGAGGCCATTCAAAGTGGAGCTACAAGACCAGCAGTGTGCAAGCAGCCATGTCAGGAATGAGCACCACCCCAAAATGACTCCTGCAACGGGGAGTGGAGGGGAAAACCACACACACCAGTTTGGCTGCAGCCACACAGTGAGCTAGGGGCAGACATCTGGTCTGACTGCAGGCTTTGTTCACCAATGAGAGCTTCTCAGGGGACAATACAAGGAGAGTGCCCTCCAGTTCACTGCATAGCTCTGTTCTGACTCAACTCAACTCAAGGTGGCCCCAGACTGGCCCACTAACAACACAGGAACAAAGATGTTCCTGCAGGCAGAGAGAGTAATTACAGGTGACTGGACTGAAGGCAAACAGTAGGGCACATGCAACACACATATGAGACACCCTGAAGTGTCAGGTTCTGGTGAACGCGGGACACAGCACTGCAGGGCACTATAGGACCTCTTCTTCATAAGGCGACTATTCTCAAGAGCAGAAGACATAACTGACTTTCCTAACACACAGAAACAGACACAGAATTAAAATGAGGAGACAAAGGAACATGTCCTAAATGAAAGAATAAGACAAAATCACAACAAGAGAGCTAACGGACATAGAGATGAGTAATATGCGTGATAGAAAATTTAAATTAATAGTCATAAAGATACTCACTGAACTTGAGAAAAGAGTGGAGGACCTCAGTGAGACCCTCAACAAAGATAGAAAACATAAAAAAGAGCCAATCAGAGATACAGAATTCAATAACTGAAATTAAAAATACACTAGAGGGAATAAATAGTAGACTAAAGGAAACAGAAGAATGAATCAGCAACCTGTAGGACAGGTTAATGAAAAACAATCAAGCTGAACAGGAGAGAGAAAAAAGCATTAAAAAAAAAATACACAACGAAAATAGATTAAGGGAACGCAGCAACACAATCAAAAGTAATAATGTGCACACACTAGGGATCCCAGAAAGAGAAGAGAGATGAGTGGGCAAAAAAATTATCTGCAGAAACAAGAGCTGAAAACTTCTTGAATCTAGGGAAAGAAACAGAAATCCAGCTCCAGGTGGCACAGAGAGACCCCACCAAAATCAACCCAAGAAGGTCCACATGAAGACACATAGTAATTAAAATGGAAAAAAGTAGTGATAGAGAATTTTAACACGAGCAAGAGGAAAAAAACCAAAAACAGTTACATACAAGGGAAACCCTATAAGGCAATCACTTGATTTTTCATCAAAAAGTTCATAGGCCAGAAGGAAATGCCATGATATATTCAAAACATTGCAAGAAAAAAACCTGCATCCAAGAATACTCTATCCGGCAAGGCTGTCATTCAGAATAGAAGAAGAGAGTTTCCCAGACAAACAAAAGTTAAAGGAATGCATCACCACTAAAATAGCCTTACAAGAAATGTTAAGGGGGACTGTGAGTGGAAAGGAAAGACCATAAGTTGAAGTAAGAAAAGTAGGAAACACAAAAGCAGTAAGACTAAGTATATCTATAAAAATCAGTCAAGGGATTCATAAAATAAAAGGATGTAAAGTATGACACAATCTGCATAAAATATGAGGCTAAGAGGAGTAGATGTAGCGATTTTAGGGACGCCTGGGTGGCTCAGTCGGTTAAGCATCTGCCTTCGGCTCAAGTCATGATCCCAGGGTCCTGGGATTGAGCCGCACCCACATCAGGCTCCTTGCTCGGCAGGGAGCCTGCTCCTCCCTGTGCCTGCTGCTCCCCCTGCTTGTGTGCTCTTGCTCTCTCTCCCTGATACATACATACATACATAATAAAATCTTTAAAAGAAAAAAAGAAATTTAGTGATTTTAGAATGGGTTCAAACTTAAACAACCATCAACTTAATATGGACTGCTACAACATAAAATGTTATATATAAAACTAAAGGTAACCACAAACCAAAAACCAA
The DNA here is from genome assembly GCF_023065955.2 of Ursus arctos. Lineage (NCBI taxonomy): Eukaryota > Metazoa > Chordata > Mammalia > Carnivora > Ursidae > Ursus > Ursus arctos. Next base: position 6,187,553 of record NW_026622819.1, on the reverse strand, counting down.
TAAAAGATATGAAAAAATAAAGAGAAAGGAATCTAAGGATATCATCAAATAAAGACAGCAAACCATGAGAAAGGAGAGCAAAAGAGAGCAACAGAGAAAAACTACAAAAACAACCATAAAACAAGTAACAAAATGGCAATAAGTACATACCTATCAATAATTACTATGAATGTAAATAGACTAAACATTCCAAAAAAGACATAAGGTGACAGAGTGGATTAAAAAAACTCAACAAGACCCATCTATATGCTGCCTATAAGAGACTCATTTCAGGCCCAAGACACCAGCAGATTGGAAGTGAGGGATGGAGAAATATTTATCATGCAAATGGATGCCAAAAGAAAGCAGTGGTAGCAGTACTTATATTGGACAAAATAGACTTTAAAACAAAGAGTGTAAAAAGAGAAAAAGAAAGAAACTATGTAATAATAAAGGGGACAATCCAGCAAGAAGATGTAACAAGATCTGCACCTAACATCAGAGCACCCAAATACATAAAACATTTATTAACAAACACAAAGGAGCTAATCAATAGTAATACAATAATAGCAGGGAACTTTAACACTTCATTTGCATTGATGGACAGATCATTCACTCAGAAAAATCAACAAGGAAACTGACTTTGAATGACACGTTGGACAATGGCTCTGACAGATATATTTAGAACATTCCTATCCTAAAACAGTGGAATACACATTCTTTTCAAGAGTACACTTTCTCCAGAAAAGATCATGTTAGACCACAAAACAAATTTCAACAAATACGAAAAGATAGAAGTCATACCATGCATCTTTTCCAACCTCAATGTTATGAAACTAGAAGTTAACCACAAGAAAAAATCTGGAAAGAACAAAAATACATGGAGGTTAAATAACATGTTACTAAACAATGAGTGGGTCAACCAAGAAATCAAAGAGGAAGTTTAAAAATACATGGAGACAAATGAAAATGAAAACACAATGGTCCAAAATATTTGGGACACAGCAAAAGCTGTCCCAAGAAGGAAGTTTATAGCAATACAGGCATATCTTAAAAAGTAAGAAAAATCTCAAATAAACAACTGAACTAACACCTAAAGGAGCAGAAAAAGAACAACAAACAAAATCCCAACCAGTAAAGAAAGGAAATAATGAAGACTAGAGCAGAAATAAACAAACTAGAAACTAAAAAAACAAAAAACAAACAAACAAAAAACCAATAGAACAGATTAATGAAACCAGGGGCTGGTTCTTTGGAAAGATCAACAAAGTTGATAAACATTTAGCAGGACTCATAAAAAAAAAAAAAAAAAGAGGGGGATGGAAATCAGAAATAAAATAAAAGAAATAACAACGCATACCACATACACAAAGGATTATAAGGAAATATTATGAAAACTTATGTGCCAACACATTGGATGACCTAGAAGAGATTGATCAACTCCTAGAAACATAACCTCCCAAAACTGAATCAGGAAGAAATAGAAAAACTGAACAGACCAATTAACAGCAATGAAATTGGATCAGTCATCAAAAACTCCCAATAAACGCGAGTCCAGGACCAGGTGGTGAATTCTATCAAACATTTCAGGAAAAGCCAATACTTATTCTTCTCAAACTATTTCAGAAAAGGAAAGAAAGCTTCCAAACTCATTCTAAGAAGCCAGCATTACCCTGATACGAAAACCAGATAAAGACACAATAAAACAATAGAACTACAGGCTAATAACTCTGATGAACATAGATGCAAAACTCCTCAATAAAATGTTAGCAAATTGAATCCAACAACACATTTAAAAAATCTTTCACCAGGGGTGCCTCAGTGGCTCAGTCGTTAAGCGTCTGCCTTTGGCTCAGGGCGTGGTCCCGGCGTGATGGGATCGAGCCCCACATCAGGCTCTTCCGCTATGAGCCTGCTTCTTCCTCTCCCACTCCCCCTGCTTGTATACCCTCTCTCGCTGGCTGTCTCTCTCTCTCTCTGTCAAATAAATAAATAATATCTTTAAAAAAAAAATCTTTCACCACAATCAAGTGGGATTTATCCCTGGGATACAAAAATAGTGCAGTATTTGCAAATGAATCAACATGATACATCACATCAACTAGAGAAAGGAGAAAAAAGCATATGATCATTAGTAGATGCAGAAAAAGCATTTGACAAAGTACAGCAACCGTTTATGATAAAAATCTTCAACTAAGTAGGTTTAGAGGAACTATACTGCAACATAATAAAGGCCATATATGAAAAACCCACAGCTAACGTTATACTCAATGTTGAAAAACAGAGCTTTTTCCTTAATATAAGGAGAAAGACAAGGATGTCCACTCTCACCACTGTTATTCAACATAGTACTGGAAGTTCCAGTTGTAGCAATCAAACAAGAAAAAGAAATAAAGGGAATCCAATTTATAAGGAAGAAGTAAAACTTTCACTATTTGCAGATGACATGATGGTATATATAGAAAATCCTAAAGATTCCACCAAAAAACTCCTAGAACTAATAAATGAACTCAGTAAGATTGCAGGATACAAAATCAATATACAGAAATCTGTTGCATTTCTACACAATAATAAGTAACAGAAAGAAAATTTAAGAAAATAGTCCCATTTACAATTGCATCACAAATAATAGATTACCTAAGAATAAAGTTAACCGAGGAGGTGAAAGACCTGTATTCTGAAAACTCTAAAACATTGACGAAAGAAATTGAAGATGACACAGATAAATGGAAAGACACGCCATGCTTATGGATTTATAAAACAAATACTGTTAAAATGTCTATACTACTGAAAACAATGTACAGATTTAGTGCAATCCCTATCAAAACCTTAACAGCATTTTTCACAGAACTAGGACAAATAACCGTAAAATGTGTATGGAACCATAGAAGACCCCAAATAGCCAAAGCACTCTTGAAAAAGAACAACAAAACTAGATGTATCAAAATCCCAGATTTCAAGATATAATACCAAACTGTAGTAATCAAAACAGTATGATATTGGCATAAAAACAGAGACATAGATCAATGAAATAGAACAGAAAACCCAGAAATACACCCACAAGTATATTGCCAATAAATCTTTGACAGAGCAGTAAAGAATAGCCAATGGGAAAAAGACTGTGTCTTCAACAAATGGTGTTAGGAAAACTGGACAGATACATGAAAAAGAATGAAACTAGACCACTTTCTTACACCAAACACAAAAATAAACTCAAAATGGATTAAAGGCCTACATGTGCGACCTGAAACCATAAAAATCCTAGAAGAGAGCACACGCAGTAATTTCTCTGATATCAGCTGTAGCAACATTATCCTAGATCTGTCTCATGAGGCAAGGGAAACAAAAGCAAAAATACACTATTGGGACTTCATCAAAATAAAAAGCTTCTGCACAATGAAGGAAACAAATCAACAAAACTAGAAGACAGCGTACTTAAGGGGAGGAGATATTTGCAAATGACATATCCAATAAAGGGTTAGTATCCAAAACACATAAAGAACTTACAAAGCTCAACCCCTCAAAAAACAAATAATCCAGTTAAAAAATGGATAGAAAACATGAATAGACATATCTCCAAAAAAGACGTACGAATGGCCAACAGACACACGAAAAGATGCCCGTGATCACTCATCACCAGGGAAATGCAAATCAAAACAATGAGACATCAGTTCACACCTGTCAGAATAGGTAAAATCAAAACCACAAGAAACAGCAAGTGTTGGCAAGGATGTGGAGAAAAAGGAACTCCCTTGTACTGTTAGTGGGAATGCAAGCTGGTGCAGCCACTGTAGAAAACAGTATGGAGGTTCCTCAAAAAGTTAAAAATAGAGCTACCCTAGGATACAGTAACCACACTACTGTTTATTTACCCCAAAGATATAAAAACACTAATTCAAAGGAATACACGCATCCCTGTATTTATTGCAGCATTATTTACAATAGCCCGAGTGTCTGTTGATAGAGGAATGGATGAAGAAGTGGTATATATACAACGGAACATTATTCAGCCATAAAAATAATGAAATCTTGCCATTTGCAACAACATGGGTGAATCTAGAGAGTACCATGCTAGGTGAAATAAGCCAGTCAGAGAAAGACAAATACCCTATGATTTCATTCATATGTGGCATTTAAGAAACAAAACAAACAAAGAAAAAAAGACTAAAATGAAAAAATAGACTCTTAACTCTAGAGAACACACTGGTGGTCACCAGAGGGAGGTGGGGGGGGGGTGAAATAGGTGAAGGGGATCGAGTACAATTATCATGATGAACACTGAGTAATGTATAGAACGAGTCATTATACTGTACACCTGAGACTAATATAACACTCTAGTTAGTAGACCAGAATTAAAATTTTTTAAATTTCTAAGATATAAGTGTACACATAAAATTTTAAAAAGTATACAGAATCTCATAAAAATAAAATAGAAATAGAAAATAAAAAGAAACAGTTTTCTAACTTCTATAATCTTCATGGCTGTGTCTATAAGAGTGGATTGTTTTTCTCAAATAGAGTAAGTTGGGTCCCTCTCAAATAGAGTAAGTTATCAAATTGTGCCCTTCATTCTGGGCAGGAAGAAGAAGCAGGACCACCGAAGCCCTATTTACTATGCATGTTCCTCAGCCCCACCTGCCGGAAAAGTGGGTGAGATTCCAAATACACACGTACAAGGCTAACTGACATCTTCCCAAAAGGGACACCTGTCCTCAGGCTCCGCCTGGGAGAAAGAAGCTGAACTTTCCCTGGGCAGAAGGGAGCCAGTGCAGCTCTCTTATCAGGGAAGTGGAATTATCAAATTGATGTCAAATAAAACATCCCCATAGCAATGCACACGACAGGTCGTGGAGAGGGAAGTTTGAATGGAAGCTCTTTGGGAGAGTATAAGAGAGCAGCAGAATCAGGATGAGGACTAGGTGGGAGGCTGGCCATAGTTATAGATGGTGCTGGGGCCATGTGTTACAAGGACTGAGCTCACTGGTAGGCACAGGGACCACACACCAATGCATGGAAATTCATCCATACACAGACATTGGCTGCAGAGCCCAGCTCACCTGCGGCTTTACCTTCTGTCTTAGGCCTTTCTCCCACCATCTGCTCCTGCCACAGGTTCGATTCCAGTGACATCATCACTCCCTGGAATTTCTAGAGACGGTTATTTCTCCTGACTGTTATACCCCTTGATCGGTGTGAAAATAAATGCCAGTGACTGCTTCTGCCTTGTCTGGGTCTGGGCACCTGCTCACTTGAAGATATGACATAGTCAGACAGTAATTGAGGTCAGTAAGCCTCACTTCTCCTGTCATGCCTGGATAGTGGCTCTGACCTACATTTCTCTCTCTCTCTCTCTCTTTTTTTTTAAATACTCATGTGTGCTTAGAAGGGGACATAACCGTAGCATGAGGTCAATTTGAAAAATCCTGAAATTCTCTGATTTTGCTTTTGAACATGTGTTTTAAATGTAGGCATTTGTAGCCAAGGACACACTCGGGAACCTTCTGTGAGAGGAGCCTCGTTTGTTTGTCTAGTGTTAGCCCATTGTTTGTAAGAGTCTAAAGAACATTCTAGGAGAAAAAATTGCAGAAGCAATGCTTTCTTATTAAATTGAGGAAGATAGCTAGCATTTTATTGTGGGGGAAAAAATGCATGAGCAAGAAGCACTAATTTGAACTACTCTTGAATTTACAGAGCTCAGTTACCATGGAGATCACCCTCCTTCTCACCTGGTACACCTGTGACAATTAAGATGAACCATTGGTTTTCTACTTTGTACTTTGGTCCCTCTGTAGACACCACAGAAAATCTGTTCTTGAATTTATATAGGAAATTCATCCTGGGATAAAGTTCTCCTACGCTGGGCCTCACTCCGAGATTTTAGTCTGCTTGTTTTGTGGTCAGCCCTGGACATCAGAATATTTTTTTTAAGGTTCCCAGATTACAATGTAGTCCATCCAGGATTACAAATCCCTGATTGAGTTAGATTAGATTTTAATCAGTCCCAAAACTTATTTCAGAAACTAAAGCAGGAAAATTCCACATCTGGGAAGGTGGAGGAGACATTCAAAAAATGCATCATGTCCTTCTTCCCAGCGCATGGCAAGACTGAATTTCTGGTCCTCTTAAAAACGAGAGTGGCATGTAACTTGCTTTGGCCTTTGATATATGAATGGAAGTGAAATATATTACCGCAGGTTAGAAGCTTTAAGAGCCAACTTATGATTTGTCACGTTCCCTTTGACCTACTGGGCAACTGAAAACTCACTGAGGTGAACATCTGACCATCTGATCCTTGGATAATTATGAAGAGCAGAACATCCCTGCCGACCCACACTGGAGAAGATGTGCAACTAAGAAATAAAACTCGTTGTCTTTAGCCACTGATATTTTTGGAATTATCTGTTACTTCAGCAAAACATGGTCTATTCTGACCAACACCCTACAACCCAACTTCTGAAAACTTAAAATGTTTTGTGCTTAACTGAGATTAAGATAATATGTGACAATGAGAAGGATGATTCTGATAGAGTAAATGGGTTTACTTATGAAAAAGATATGTTCTTTTTAACGTGTGACAACTATAAACGTATTTATGACCTCATATGTCAATTTCTGGGTTTTGGCAAAGATGACTTGTAGATTTCAATCTGTTCCCAAGTTTTCTGATTCTGAGGCTAAAAATATTGGGTTATTTTGGAAAGACAGCTCTAACGTGACAGCAGACAAAGGCGCAGCAAGAGCCAGTTTTGCAATTTAGTGGTCAGCGAGTGAGACTTGGAGAGAATTTACAGAGAATGCTCACAGAAATATGATAGAGTCGATTTTCTATTCAGTTTGGCATTCTGTACTTCAGATTTGTTATTAGCTAATGCTTACAGCAATGAACCAGGAAAATGACATGCAGTTGGGATCATATGCATAAAATTACATGAAAAATTAAAATACCAAGGTTGTTTAGCACAGCTGCTTGCTAATGAGATTCATTTCCAATACAGATGATTATCATATAACAGGGAGATCCATTTAAGGCTCTAAAGTCCAAAGGTATAATATAGACATCAAGGAAATAGGTAAACAAAGACAGAAAAGTGAAGAATTATTTCTAATCCAACAGTTCCTGGGCCATAGAAATCTACAGTGCTTAGCACAGGAATCAGGAAGCAACGTTCACTCTTTGTGAACAGAGAACCAAATCTCGTCTAAGGCAGTCTCCTGGCTGCCGTCATCCTGGACTGATTTGAATATGAAATCACAAGTGACCTCTGTCTAGACGAGTCTTTCAAAGCTCTTCCTAGTACTCCTGTCTTTTCTCATACAAGTTCTTACATTTTTGCCTCTGGCTCATGCATTATAAAGTAGGGCAATGAAGTACCCATCAGTCCTCCCCTGATCTTTAGAATAGCAGCAGAGACAACAGCAAACACATCCTGTTTCTGTTCTCTTTCTTGTGCCGAAGGCACTAAAATACTGTTTGCTGCCAGAGTCAAAGCAGGGCCTATAACTTGCCCAGTAGCTGGAACTGCATTTTTTTATTAGTCTTAACCGTGAATACTTGCATTGGAGAATTACATGGTAAAACAGATGGAAAAAAAACCTTTTTCTTTTTTTATATTCTCAGGAAAGCACTCAGGAACAACAACAAAAATAACAGTTGCTCAGGACGTGCAGTTTGAAGGGAGAGTGGAAGCAAGAAGGGAAGTCACGTGAGCACAATTAGGGGACGTAGGCAGGACAGTGAAGGGTGAAATGCAAAGAGTGTTTCTCGCTAGGAGGATAGCTGCTTATGGAGTCTCAAGCCTTTGGTGATAAGCCGAAGTAATACCAATTGGGTGATTATTTGATCACTGATAACTTGGTGGCAACCCGAGAGCAGTGTCTGTGGAATATTCTGACGAAGGTTATACTTCACACGTTTGTTCCAGACTTCCAGCCACGTCCTGGTTGGAGACTGTAGCTCTCCTGTCTGTATCAGCCATGTGTTAGTAACATCTTGAGCTCATCCAGGCCATCTATGTGTGAGGACTCAGGGTAGAAAAATCAACGAGGCATGCCCTTCTTCCCAACTTCCTACTAAGAAGCAAAACGGACCCTAAAAGCAACTTCCAGAGCTCTTCCGATAGCTTAGCAGAGGGATGGATCAGCGAGTCCGAATCTGCTCAACAGAAGAACGAGCTGACACCACGCACTGCTCACCGTTCCCGACAAGCCCAAATGTCAATCCGGAGAGCATCCCTGGGAATGGTCACACCGCTGTTCCCTGACCCCTGGCCCTATATGTAGGGCACCAGGAGAGCAGGGACACTGTATGCTGGCAGGTTGACTGTGGGGTGTGGAGACTAAGGTGCGGGATAGTAAGTGTTCAGGGGTTGCTATGGACCAAATATCTGTGTCCCCTCAAATCCATGTATAGAAATCCTACCCCCTAATGTGTTGGAGAGGAGGCCTCTGGGAGGTGAAGAGGGCGGAAGCTTCATGAATGGGATTAGTGCCCTTAGCAAAGAGGTCGCAGAGAGCTCCTTGGTGTCTTCTTGCCATGTGAGGCCATCTGTGAACCAGCAAGTGGGTCTTCACTAGACACCGAATCTTCCCAGTGCCCTAACCCTGCACATCCAAGCCTCCAGAACTGTAAGAAATAAAAGTCTGTCGTTTATAAACACCAGCCTGTGGTGATCTCTCTGAGACAGGTGCATGTGCCCTTCTGAGCGCCTACGTGCTTCCCGGGAAACCCCACGTGCCACCTGCACCACGGGCTCGTGCTGTCCGAAAGCAACCCCTTTGCACCGCCCCGGAGCTGTGCAGACAAGCAAACGACCCCCCAGGACGAGTTAAACTGTCTACAAGCAGCGTTCTGTGCGCCGCAGGGAGAAGAGGACGAAGCCCATCCGCGGTCTAAGGACGGTTTCACGGAGGACGTGGTCATTGAGTGAAGCCCTGAAGGCCGAGCAGGATTCAGACAGATCAGGGATGAGGCTTCTGGGACAAGGCAGGGGTTGGGGAGGAGTGTGAGGTGCTTGGGTGGCAAGAGCCCTGCAGGGTTCGGAGGTATGTGCTCTCGGTGGGTCGTATCCGCCCAGGGAGCAAAGGGCTGGCAGAAGGAAACCTCCGTGAGTTGTGCCACCGCCCTCCTAGGATCGCCCACATCTGCAGGACAGTTGTCACTAGGGAATCCCAGAACACAGAGCGGAAGGAGACCAAAGACCCATTAATTTTTTTTTCCCCCGCTTCACAGTGGTTTGCAGCTCTCCTTAAATGCACTGCTTCCCCCAAAGGGGGGGGGGGGTCTTGAGCTCAGCACCCACTCTGATAAACATATATTTATTTTAAAATAACACATTTTTCTAAACATTTATCACCATTTTGTTTAATACTATTGGATAGATCCCTCTTTTTCTCTTCCAATAATTGGATTTGTGTTTTTTCTTCTGTTAGATCTGGGCTTTGCACTTGTTGCTAAAATAGATCTAGGGTTGTCTGTTTCAAAGGAGAAATGACTATTCCCCTCTAAAGTTCTGATAAAACACCTGTATTCAAACACCAAGTAAAACATATCATTGTTCTATGACATTCTATAAAGAATTATAATTTTCTAGTAAGGCTTATTGATGTCACTGCTAGCAACATAAATACCAAGAGGAAAAAAAAAGGCATAAAAGGTCACCCAACTGGTTCTTTATATCTTTTCCCCAAAATGTACAATACCATTAAAATAAGTTAGGATTTTAAATTTCACTAAAAATTCTATTAGTCAGGTGTTGACGGACATAGGTTTCTGAGAGCAAAGGTTTTCAAGATTTGAGGTCAGGACAAAAATATAAAATTTATAGGAGAACTCACCTCAAAATATTCCAGTTTCTGCCAATGGAGCATGAATTGATAAAAAGGGCAGGTTTACCCCATTAAATTAAAGATGGATGCAATGCTCTTTTTCACTCCTCATTCCAACTGCCTGACTTCCTTACTGTACAACTGACTTTGACCTTCTCAAATATCCATCCCCAGAAGCTGGGGCAACTAGTCTTTCTGAATAGGGAACAAGAGGAAGGCATTACCATGCTCACTACAAATTTCTATAAAAGAACAGTTGTCAAACTAGAATTCTATATGCAGCTTTTTTAAATCCATGGAGGTGAAATAAAGACATTTTTAGGCAAACACAAGCAATGACCATCCAATGCAGCAACTTGTGTAAAAATATTAAAGAAAATTCTTCAGTTTGAAGGAAAATGCAATGCGTAAAACTTGTATCTACATAAAGGAAGGTAAAACGGTGAAAGTGATAGTTTTGTAAGTAAATATCACAGATTTTTCAATTTCATTTTTTTTAAGATTTTATTTATTTGAGAGATAGCAAGAGAGCACAAGCAGGGGGAGGGGCAGAGGGAGAGGGAGAAGCCGTCTCCGCCCTGAGCAGGGAGCCCAACCGATGTAAGGCTCGATCTCAGGACTCAGGAATCATGACCTGAACCAAAGGCAGCTACTTAAGCGAATGAGTCTCTCAGGCACCCCTTAAATTTCATTTTAAAGTTTAAAGAATCAGTTCTCAAACTTCTTGGTCTCAAGGCCCATTTACATTAAAAAAAATTGAGGATACCAAAGAGCTTTTGTTTATATGAATTCTAGCTACTAATATCTTTAGCTATTAGAAACTAAAACTAAGAAATAATATATGTGTGTATATATATATTCTTGTTATTTTCAAGTCCATTTATATATACAAGGTGAATATATATAATATTTATAAATATAAAATAAATATATGTATAAAGTGAATATATAATATATAGAGTACAGCAGTACAGTAAATATCTATTCACTTTATATATATAAATTTACTTAAAAATAAGAATCCTGTACATGTTAACAAAAATAACATACTTTCAAAGAAATATAACTGTATTTTTTTAATATATATTTTTAAAGATTTTATTTATTTATTCGACAGAGATAGAGACAGCCAGCGAGAGAGGGAACACAAGCAAGGGGAGTGGGAGAGGAAGAAGCAGGCTCATATCGGAGGAGCCTGATGTGGGGCTCGATCCCCGAATGCCGGGATCACGCCCTGAGCCGAAGGCAGACGCTTAACCGCTGTGCCACCCAGGCGTCCCATAACTGTATTTTAAAACAAAATCATCAGCAAGAAGAGTGGAACTGTTTTATATTTTTGCAAATTTATTTAATGTCTGAATAAGAGAAAACAGCTAGATTCTCATATCTGTTTTGTATCCAATCTGCTACATACCATATGTTATTTAGCCTCTGAAAATGCAAATATATCCTCATGAAAGAATGAGAGTAAGAAGGTAAAGGTTTTAGAAGTTTCTGAAAATAGTTCCAAACTCAAGAACAATGTGAAAGAATTTCAGGGTTTCTGGACCACAATTGGAGAAAATTTGATTTAGGGCAGATTATAGCAATGTATTTTGGAGTTTGTAGCATAAAGAGAAGGACAAAAATAGCATATAGGATGAGAAGCAGGAGATAGAAGTCTACTTCTATATGGTTCTCACACACTACTAGTGTTAAAATCAATATAAAGGTAATCAATAAATCAAAATTGTATATTAAACTCAAGAACAGCCCTGGGTGGAGACGTGGAGAGAAAGAAGAGGAGAGAGTTAAGCCAAAAGTGGAGATAAAATAGAGTAACAACGTTAATCACTGGCTCCCCAAAAAGACAGAAAAAGAGTGAAAAAGGACTAATAAACAGATGGCATAAACAGTAAATAAATGGCAAGAAGTAAAATTAAACACCAAAATAGCAGAAATTACATAAAATAAAAGTGATCTAAACAGTCTAGATTATCTTTTAAAAATCTAAATTATCTAAAACAAATCAAAAAAATAAAATGACCTAAACAGTATAGTTCAGAATTTTTTTAAAAGCAGGTCAGTAAAACTGTATGCTGGGTAGAGTACAGGGACATACATTAAATATAAAAACACAGTGAACGTACAGAGAAAATATATGCCATTGTGAATACTAATTATAACAAGCTTCAAAAGATATATTAAGATTGGATAGAGTAGTTTTCAAGACAATGAAAAAAGAGGAGCATCAAAGAGTAAGAGTGAATAAATCAAGAAGGCTTAAAAGGTCTCTGAGTATATACCTATTATAGAGCTTCTGCATACATAAAGAAAGAATTCACACAAATAAAGGGACTTTGGGGGCACGTGGGTGGCTCAGCCGTTAAGCTTCTGCCTTCGGCTCAGGTCATGATCCCAGAGTCCTGGGATCAAACCCTGCATTGGGCTCCCTGCTCCACGGGAAGCCTGCTTCTCCCTCTCACACTCCCCTTGCTTGTGTTCCCTCTTTCGCTGTCTCTCTCTGTCAAATAAATAAAATAAAATCTAAAAAAATTTAAAAATAAAGGGATTTTTAAAAATCTATCTATAATCATAGTGGGGAATTTTACCAATGGTATCTCAACGGCTGTGGTACATTTGACCAAAAAAAATATATAGATAGATGATAGATAGATAGATAGATAGATAGATAGATAGATAGATGATAGATAGATAGAGATATATAGATATATATCTCAATAAGGACAGAAGACACTTGAATGATGGAATGACACTACCAGCCAACTTGACCTAATTGACATTGATAAAACCCTCCACCCCAACAGAGCAGACTGTACATTCTTTTCAATTGAACAATGAACATTTACCAAGATCATAATACATATACCTAACCACCACACACCTTTCAAGAAATTTAAAGGATTGAAATTATACAGTGTATGATCTCTGACCACAACAGAATTAAAATGAGAAATCAATAAAACTCTTTGAAAGTTTCCCCCAGATATTTGGTAATTAAACAACACAATTCCAAATAACACGTGGATCAAAGAAAAAATTACAAGAAACATTAAAAATAGTTTATTAAGTGATGAATTTAAAACTACATATTAGGGACACCTGGGTGGCTCAGTCATTTAAGCATCACCCTCAACTCAGGTCATGATCTTGAGGTCCTAGGATCCAGCTCCACATCAGGCTCCCTGCTCAGTGGGGACTCTGCTTCCCCCTCTTCCTCTGCCCCTGCCCCTGCTTGTTCTCTCTCTCTCTCTCTCTCTCCCAAATAAATAAATAAAATATTTTTTTAAAACTACATGTTAAATATAAGATGCAGCTAAAGCAACCCTGATAAGAAACATAGCTTTGCACACTTTTATTAGGAAAGATAAAAAGCTCAAATCAGTGACCTAAGCTTTCACCATAAGAATCTAGAAAAAGAAGAACAATTTAAATGCAAAGTAGAAGGAAAGATATAGGAAATATGAGAGCAGAAACACCAAAAATAGAAAATAAATAGTAATGAAACCCAGCCCAGCGGGTAAGAAGCTTAGAAGCCATAGCACCATCCCAACAACAAATAAAAAATTGAATGAACTGAAAAATCAAGAGCTCCTCTTAGATCCCTCAAAGAAGTGAGGTCACAGGACAAACCAGGGCCCTCAAAATTTTAGAGATGCACGAGCAGATACAGAGAATCACAATTTCCCAAAAGAGAAGTCCATGGGCAGAGACCTCCAAGAGGAAGAGGGTGTGGTTAGGAAAGCCTGAAGTATAACTGATGAATTGTTGAAGGCATCTCCAGGGGGACACAGTCACGGTGGGGAAGTGGCAAGGAGGTGGGGGGGGGGGTGTATACACATTCAAGGGCTTTACCTCCAGCAGCCTGACCAGGTGTCATAGTGAAGATCAGAGAAATTCTCCTGTGCTCCTGACAGGGAGAGGGGGGAAAAGACCATTTCTTAATACACTAGAGCATTCTGTCCTACTTAACAAGGACTGCTCTGGAGAGAAACTATTTTGCCAGAGCCTAACTGACTGGAGTTTTCTCAAAGCCTAACCAACCTGAGGTAAGGGAAATAACCAACTTCAAGCCCATCTATCTTCCAAGTGGGAGAAGGGAATACCCCCTCCAGCCCTCTCTAGCCATCTCATACCACCTATACAGCTGAAAAAATCCTGAGAAACATTTATGAAGGTTATAGCCCAGGGGTGTAGGCTCGCTAAAGACTGAGCTCCAATCCTGGGACTTAGAATATCTCCCTTCCCCCCACACATCACCACAACCTTACTAAAGACCAGTTTATCATGATCCGTCTGCCCAGTATATGATGTCTGCCCTTACACAAAAAATTACAAGGCATACTAAAAGACAAAAAAAACATAGTGTGAAGGACAGAACGAGTATCTGAGCCAGACCCAAATACGGCCAGGATGTCAGAATTACTGACCATGAATTTAAAACAACTATGATTAAAATGCCAAGGGCTTTTATTGTATTTCTATATGTAAGCAGCTAACAACTGGGAAATGGAATTAAAGCAACACCATTTACAGTGGCAAAAAAAAATCATGAAATACTTAAGAACAAAATTAACAAAAATAGTCAAGACTTGCACATTAAAAACAGAAAACTACTGAGAGAAGTTAGAGGCCTATGAAAATAAATAGATGTATTATGTAAATGAGCTGGAAGGTGGCATAGTCTAAGAATGTTGATTCTCCCCAATTGATCTATACATTTAATACAATTCCAATCAAAATCCCAGCAGGTTGTCATGAGGATAGACAATCTAGTTCTAAAATTTACATGGAAAATACTGAGATTTGTCAAAGCAACTTAGAAAAAGAATAACAAATTGTCAAATTTAAATTACCTGTTTTCAAGACTGATGATAAAGCTAAACAGTCATGATTGTGTAATGTTGGCACAAAGATAGGTATATAGACCAATGGTGCAGGCTAGACAATCCAGAAATATTAGAACACATACATTTTCAAGAGGTTTTCAACAAAGGTAACAAAATATTTTATTGGAGAGAGCAGAGTCTTCTCAACAAATGGTACTGGAACCATAAGATATCCCTATGGAAGAAAACAAACATCTCACATTGTTGCCAGAAATCAACTCAATATAAAACTATCACATAAATCTAAAATAATCTTCGAACATGTTTAAGTAATTATGCATTTGAGGGACCATGTGTTGGAGCTGTTCAGAAAGCCAGACATACTGGCACCAGGGACCACACCTTTACCTCTTAGGCCACACCGTCTGTAATATAATGTGGTGGGCCTAATAGATCAGAGAAAGTTAAATACAGTAATGAAGTGTCCTACATCTTCATTATTAATTAAATGACATGCATCTATCTGCTGTGAGTGAAGAAATGTAGCCACAGAATGTCTGCTTATCAGACAAGAAGAGACACAGGGAGCAGAGATGGTTGGTTAAAGCTTCATTCTTGCCACAGGACAGTGGAAATCAACCTTTTCACTCATGATTCCAGAAGGCAGGAAGGATTCAGTTCAAAAATAGATTGAGAATCATAAGGCATTGCCAATAACCCCCAAGACCTAGCTTATACCTAAAATTCTTTGTGTGTGTTTAAATGATAGATCGTGAGCATTCCAAGCCAAAACGGTGATCCAAGATCTTATTATAGTCCAGGCTCTTTACTAGTTGATAGACAGACTATAAAAATAAGATATCCCTTCTTTATAGTGAGAAAACTGTGAGTCGGGGGTTGTGAGAAATTACAGAGAGTAGTAACACAAAATAGAACATAAGTGTCCAAGAGGGTTGAAATCCCAAATGTTCCAGAGTGTTCAGAGAGAGACTCAAGTATCAGATAAGGCTTCTTGAAGGGCTAAGTATTTGAGATAGCTTTAAAAATAAATGTGAAAACTTACAAAATGCCGTTAATGCCTGGGAGTAACATGCCTGCTATTTGCATTATTGTTATTTTTCAGGGCCTGCCTTTCCGGTGGTGTTTGACAATCTAAAGCTCTAACTGGAGGATGACACCTGATCTGAGCCAAAAGGCTGAGAACTGATGGCTCTATCGAGGATTCTGCGTTAATGGATTCTGGGTGAGGCTTTAGAACATTGGGTACTTTTCTCTCTGACAAGATGATGGAAAGATTAATTGTACACATCCAGTGTTTGAAGTGAAGACTCCAAACAAGTGAATTGCTTTAAATACCCGGTTAACTTAACCTACAAAGAAACTAGTAATAGCAATCATAAATAGAATTGTGGATACTGCAGATCAAGTGGCTAGGTATTAGTTTGACTCAAGGTGGGGGACGTATGTGATACAATAGTAATGAGGATTACCACAAGGGGAATAAAAAAGGACAAAAGAAAAAAAAAAACCTGATGGCCAATTAAATTAAATCAGATTCATAAGAAAACCAGCTAGATATTCTTACAGAGACTGAACGAGAAATCTTGAGATAATGAAATGAATTTCAGTAAAAATCAATAGCTGGATGCATGCTAGGTCACCCCCCCCAAAAAAAAACCCAACAAAACCTAAACTCTGACTCTTAGAAACATTTAAAACCAACTTCCCTGTCATCTCCTGTAGAGGACATAGGAGGACAAACCTCCAGACACACAGTGGAATCAGAATGAATCTGAAGCCTTGATCCTCGCAAAGGGCTCCTCAGGTATGTTAACTTTCCTTACCTGGAAATCATTAGCGTTGAGCTCGGTCTCATGCCCACGTTAAACTGAAATTCTGCATGGCACACCATCAGACTTCACAAACCGGACATGGCAAGAATATTCCATCTCTGGGTAGCCTGTGTTGGAAAAGCCATCCATTCCACCATCCCATATCTCCAGCAAAATTATGATCCCAAGAGGGGCACCTGGGTGTCTCAGTCGTTAAGTGTCTGCCTTCGGCTCAGGTCAGGATCCCAGCATTCTGGGATAGAGCCCCGCATGGGGCTCCCTGCTCAGTGGGAGCCTGCTTCTCTCTCTCCCACTCCCCCTGCTTGTGTTCCCTGTCTCACTGCCTCTCTCTGTCAAATAAATAAATAAAATCTTTTTTAAAAAAAAATATGATCCCAAGAAAGAAGAAGAAATCTCCTTGCTGGGTATCGCTCCATTCCCTTTATATTTTCTCTCTTCCTGTTTCTCTCACTTCCCTTCAACTGGAGTACCATTTGCTACCTAATCCAGAGCTAACATTTCTACTCTCCATTTTGATTTTTCCCCTGTTGATTCCCTACCTTAGGGAAACAGGGTGGCCATCTCTTCTCCTTCTAGTGCCCCAGGACTGAAGGGCCATTTTAGCCTGGAAGTCTGTGAGGAAGATCGGCCTACTATCTTCAGTGGCTCTACAGACAGCTCTTTACTCCATATACCATTCCTGAGGCAGGATTTGCCCCCATCCTAGAGCCCCAGGCTCCTTCCCTACTTAGTGTCCACACCTCGTCAGCTCAGTACAGGTAGGACATCAGGGAAGAAAAACAAATCTACACATTAGAGGAGATACATTTTTTTTCTCTTCCCTTGGAGCTCTTTCCCAAATTCATGGATTGGTTTAAGCACTACTAATAAGTTTTTAGCTTAATGAGATGTATTAGTTTTCTATTGGTGCATTAAAATTTACCACAAAATTAATGGCTTAACCTACACCTGTTGACAATCTCATATTTCTACAATTCAAGTCCAGGGAGCTTAGCAGGGTCACCAGGGTCATGAGGCCAAAGTCCAGGTGTCAGCCAGTCTGGGCTCTTACCTGGAGCTTCTGAGATAGAACCCACTTTCACACCTGTTCAGGTTGTCTACCACATCCAGTTCTCTAGGGGTGTAGGACTGAGACCCTCATTCTCTTGCTGCTGTGGGCTACAAGTTCATTTTCTAGGTCTAGAGACTTACCCCCACTTTCCTTGGTTTATTGTTGCACGCATGTTCAAAACCTGTGGCAGCTGTCAGACTCTCCTAGTACTTGGAGTAGCTCTGACATTCTAGCCCATCCAGCTAATTCAGGACAATCTGCCTATTTGAAGGTCAACTGATCAGAAAACCTAATTACATTTGCAAAATCCCTTTGCCATGTGACATATTCACAAGCATGATATCTCATCGTGTCCACAGGCTCCAGAGATTAGCTCACGGAATCCTGGGGCAGGGGGTGGGATTTCTAGTATCCTGCCTCTAACATGAGGCTCTTAGTCAAACACATATGGTCTTATTTTTAGTTTATTGCACATATTACTATCATCATAGTTTTTTCTCATCTTAAATATTGGGCTTATTTTAGATATTAGTTTTCAATAAGAATTTTTTTTATGTATACCTCTAACTTATTTGTTTAAGTAATCTGGAGATTTTGTTCTGTTTTGTTTCTCTTTTAAATCTAAAGACTATTATACATCATTTTTAACAACAATTTATACTGATTGCTGTTATAAATTTCTAAAACAATTTTGTTCTCAAATTTTAACACTAACTACAAATGTTCTTTTTCCTTGTATTTTTTAAATTCAATTTAAATGTTATTGTCAATTTGATCATGTTATTATTCTCTATTTGAAATCTTTCAAATTCTCTTCCTGAGATATTAATAACTGAGATAATAATATAATAACATTAGATAAACCCCAATTGCCCTCGAATAACACACATGATGATTTTTGACACAGCACCATTCCACAGACATCATTTCATTTTTTTCCCATTCTTGACCTATCCTTGCTATGCTATGGTCACAGAATTCTAGTGTAAATAACTTGAAAAGTGTTGAAATCATACAGAGTATATTATATCACAACAACAAAACCAAATAGAAATAAGACAGATACCTGAAAAATATCCCAAATATTTGAAAATTCAGCAACACACTCTGAGATAATCCAGGGAACAGAGAAGAAGTCACAAAGGAAATTAGAATATTTTGAACTGAATTAAAGGGAAAATATAACATACCCATATTTGTGGGATATAACTAGAGCAATGGATATAGGAATTGTTACAGCATTAAAAACCTGTATTAGAAATGGAGAAACATGTAAAATTAATTATCTACCCCAAGAATCTGGAAATAAAAGAGCGAATTAACTGCAGAGAATGTAGAAGCTAAGAAAAGATGCAATAAGCACATAAATAAATAAAATATAAAATGGACAAATAAGAAAAAATTAATGAATCCAAAGCTGGTTCTTTGAAAAGATTGATAAAATTGATAAGCTTCTAACAAGAATGATCAAGAAAATAGGACACTACTGACTAATCTCTGAGATGAAGGATAGGGCCCTCATCACATATTCTACACATATTAAAAGAATAATAGGGAATAATGTGAACAGTTTTATGTGAATAAACTTGGAAGTCTAGATGAAATGGACAAATTCCTTGATACAAAGCTAACACAAGAAAAAATAGAAAATCTGAATAGGCCCTCATCAACCAAAGGAGGCTGCTCCAGTGTCCCCCAACCGCAGGTCAGTGTGCTCCCTCGACTCTAGGACTAATCTCAGTTTTGAAAAATGCAGAATTGGGCTCCTTAATGGGCCTGAGGCAGACACCTGCCACCTCTTCATCATCCTCCTGAAAGGCAGTACTTTAGACTTTTAGAAATAGAGGTGGGACACCTGGGTGGCTCAGTCGTTAAGTGTCTGCCTTCAGCTCAGTTCATGATCCCATGGTCCTGGGATCGAGTCCCACATCAGGTTCCCTGCTCAGCAAGGAGTCTGCTCTCCCTCTGCCTGCTGCTCCGCCTGCTTGTGCTCTCTTTCTCTCTGACAAATAAATAAGTAAATAGTCTTTAAAAAAAAATAGAAAGAAAGAAACAGAAAGAAGCCTTCAGTTCTCATATAGAAGTTGAGGATGATGCTTCACTCTTTCCTTGTAAAAGTCCCACACCACCAAAAAGATAACCTGTAAAGAATACCTGCTATTTTTTCACACACATATAAAGGTAGAAATGTATATATATATATACATGTATATATAGATATATCTTTAAATATATATATCTTTATATATATATATCTTTAAATATATATATATTAAATATATATATATCTTTAAAT
This sequence comes from Ursus arctos, assembly GCF_023065955.2. NCBI lineage: Eukaryota > Metazoa > Chordata > Mammalia > Carnivora > Ursidae > Ursus > Ursus arctos. Next base: position 6,167,720 of record NW_026622819.1, on the reverse strand, counting down.
ATATATATCTTTAAATATATATATATCTTTAAATATATATATATATCTCTCTTTAATTTTTTATTGCGCATAATGTTTCCCAAGCAGCCTAGGTGGTTTATAAGCAGGTGACTTACTTCCTTCCTTCCTTCCTTCCTCCCTCCCTCCCTCCCTCCCTTCCTTCCTTTTCTCCTTTTTATTTCTTTCCTTCCTTCCTCTGCTCATTTAGTATGCTCCAAACATCAATATTCTTTAAAATATTATTTTGAATATTAACTCAAAACATCTCTAATTGCAAAGGTGATCCCTAATTATTTAAGCAAATCAGGTTCAGACTATCTCTGCTCTTTGTGATTGGTTCCAGAATGGTTCCAGTTTGGGTCAATGTGATATAAAGAGAGGTTTGCCTCTGGCTCCAGAGGAAATACCTTCTCATCCTCCTAGGAAAATATGCTGAACTGTTCTCTCCGTCCCAAGGGTGAATAAGGAATCCCAAAGCCCCAGATCCTAGCAGTCCTCATGCTCAGGGAACCAGCCTTGTGAGGAGCTGGGCTATAGACACAACGCTTGGATCCTCCACGACTCATGTGAGCAATGGGACCCACCAACACCTTGGATGCAATGGCACCTTGGATCTCCAGGCCATGAGCCCTGGGGGCTTCCTTACTGTTGCAGATATGGGGTTGAAACTATCCCAAATGTTGCATAGGAAAGAGAATCAAGTTGTTTCTAATTAAGTGGATATACTTTGATAAAGAAAAATACCCAGTAGACTAAGTCTGGAAAGTTCATCTGAATAGGAGACCTGGTACCAGAGACCAGCCTGCTTTTAATTATAGACAAATTTGTTATTTCCCTTTTCTGGTCTGTGCTTTCTGTGCCTCCTCATTCATAATATTCATGAAAATTAGAAAAATTATTCCATGGGACCCAGCAAATATGTAAATGAATGGGAATACTCCCACAAAGTCAATTATAATTAAATTTATCATGATTCCAGCTTGGTCTGATTCATTAGGAGAAAGTAAGTTTTCAGATGATTCTGAATTAATGCTAGGCTACACCTTACTATAATCCAGACACCGAATACTCCAGGATATTATTTTAAATATCAACGCAATAACTCACTCTTAATTGCCGGTGTGCTCCCTGAATAAGCCAGTCAAATAGATCCCCACTGCCACTGTTGGGATCCAGAGTGGTAACGTGGTACCCCTGGACCAGTGAAATATAGGGACGGGTTTGCTGCTAGCTTCAGAAGCAGGTCCTGTTGCTCTCCTGGGGAATGCCCAGGAGCAGACCTTTCCATCCGCAGGTGTGAATGAGGAACCCTGGAGCCTCAGGTCCTAGTGATTCCACCTTCAGGGAACCAATCCTGGTAGGAGCTGGAAGTGGCCCAGGGACTGGAGAGACAGAAAGCCCGGGTGCCCTGTAACTCCTCCCAGCCAGGGGACCCATCAGCACCAAGGCCAGCAGCTCCTTGGCCCTCCTAGGATTGAGCCTGGGGGCTTCCTGACTTCTTTACTAAGTATACTAAGGGCAGGTCTCTGCTTCTAACTTCTGGAATCACTACCACATGTTCATACGTGCTCCAAGCTGAGAGACTCAGGTCGTTCTAGCTAAGCAATCAATGTACAGTGATCAAGAAAAGGGCCCAGTGGACTAAGACTGGGAAGTTTGCTCTAAGTAGAAGATCTGGTCCCAGGGACCAGCTTGCCTTTTAAACATGGGCAAATTTGTTATTTTCCCTGTATGTGTTTTGGCCATTCTTCAGTTTTAACATTCAATCAGGTAAGAAAAATTACTCCACAGGACTCAGGGACTGTGAAGTGACTGGTAATACCCACATGAAGTCAATTATAATTAAATTTATCATGCTTCCAGCATGGCCTGATTCATCATGAGGAAACATTTCAGACGACTTTGAATTAATGCTAGAATAGTATATCAGTCTTCAGTAACTTCCCTTGAAGCACTATTAATAGTCAGCCAGCAGCTGTGACTTAAATGTATTCCATTTGGAAGCCAGCCATAGGAACTCCCCCACAGAAGGAAGAGGAAATGAAGTATGTGCATAGCCCTCTTCAAACCTGCATGCCAGTAAAATTCCTAGATAAATATATTCATAATCAGACTTCAAATATGTTGATTCTGGTCTGGTTGTGGTTCTAAGTTTATTCTACTCATTACACATCTTCCAGAAGTCACCAGTGAAATCTCTACACCTACGGAATGACCACCATGTTATGGTCATGTTTTTTTGAACCTCTTTGAACCAATTGGCAGGTGCATCCAGTGAAATTTCTCCCCCTGAGCTTTATATCCTTAGCAAATGACTTCCAGAGATGGGGCCAGTTAGCAATTATATCATTCCCAGGAGCAGAGATGATAGTGTAAAGACAAACTCTTCCCACGCCTTGACCTCTGGTCAGCTCACTGCTGCCCAGCCCACTTTGATGCCTGTCCAGTCCCCAAGCCCTGTCCCCCAGCTTTTTCTGCAAGTTCCTGAGAGGGTTCCAGTAAATGCCATCTTTGGTTAAGATGGCCAGAATCATTTTCCCCTGCTAGTAACTGGAACTGTGATTTCCACCAACACCCAGGATTCCCACCTGCGTCATACGTTCAGAAACTTGTTATCATGTTGGTGAGTTTCCACTACATTCCTCTGAGCTGGAAAGGGAGTGGGAGAGAGGAAAAGACAATTTGTTGCTGTGTCCAAGGAGAACCATGGCAAGGTAAAGTTGATCCTAGTATCGACTGGGTAAGATAATGTCTTCAATCCCCACCCTTTCCAGTGTGTATTGGTTCCTGAGACAGCTCACCAGGATAGTTCAATAGGATGCAGGGAAGGGAACTGAACCCAATGGCTTTGCAACCAGGCAGATTCAAGTTCAAATTTCATGCTTTGCCTTGGTGGTTTTGTCATTCTGGCAAGTTCCTTAACCTCTCTGACTCTCATTTTCTTAAAATGCATATAATTTCACCTAACGTGTGCATTACGGAAAAGATGAGAAATGTTGGTGGTAGTCGTTGGCACAGGTGTGTACCGTAAGTGACAGCAATTATTATTATTATTATCATTCATACCATCAGATCACTTCTCTACAGGACAGTGCAATTGCAGAAGCTCACATTTTGGAGTTGGATGGGTCTGCTTTGAAATTCGGACTTGCCAGCTTCCAGCAGCGTAAAAATTCAAGCATAAATGTAATTCAAAAGATTGGCTACAACCAACTGGCAAGCACTTCACCATATCTGAGCCTCGTCTCTTCTTCTGCAAAAGGGAAATAAACTTATGCTTGTCAAGATTTGTGGGAGGTCAGCGGGATAGTATTTTTAAACACCCAGAACTGTCGTGGCTCATAGTACGTGTGTGATTTCCATCACTTTCCTCCTATTTTTCTCTGCCTTTTCTTCTCTTTTTTCTTCCTCACAATCCTTCAAAAACTAACATGGGCTCAGTCTAGTCCTCAAGATCCTGCTCAGTTTGGTTTCAGTCTAACCTTTGGGTGTTACCTTCAACTTCTCTGCTTACAAATTCTCCACTGTGTCAGTGTGCAGCCTGCTCCCCCAGCCGTGTCAGCCCGCACCTGTGCCCACAGGGTGACTTAACCACAGCTGCCTGTTTTCTCACTGACCAGACACAAGGTCTCTTGAGGACAGAGAGGCACAGTACAATGCTCTCTCACAACGGCCACAGAAACTTTGGGCTCTCTCTGTCACTGATGTTTTCATTCCTCATCTATTCCCCAGTAAAGGAATTAACTAGTTCATTCATTTTCTCTCTTTTCTTTGACAGTGGAGCAGGACCACCTTTATTAAACATAGCAGAATAGAAGGAGACTACGTTTTTGAGTTTAGGAGTATATATAGCTGAGCCATAAAATGAAAGTCTCATATCAAAACAGTTCATCCTTGTCCCTTCTGTCATTTTTGTTAAAACAAATCATTTTGTAAATGAACCAGAGAAGTTGGGTTTTCTTGGCTTCTTCTTGTGGTTTTATGCATGGTTCATCACCTTGTCGTGGCTAGGGAGGCTGTTGGCCCTGTGGCTGAGCACGTGGCCAATCCCTATCCTGCCCCTTGCTGGCCATGTGGTCCCAGCAAAGGAAGACACCATCCCTCGTGGGTTGCTCTGGTGAGCACTATATGGGACGCCAGAAGAAAGGCGGGTATGAGGGTACTGATGCTTCCCATGACAAAGCCTGTGCTTGGAGCCAAGACTCTACTCTTTTTTTATTTAGGTGAGAAAGACTGAGTAAGGGGGTTTCTCTATAGCCCTTTTAGGGGTTTATATTTTTTCTTTGAAGTCACTTCCAACCACTAGATGAATCTGAACCAGCTCATGCCAGCTTAACAAGTGTCCCATGGGAGGGAAAGGTTTTGACCAGATGGCCTCTCAGAAGTCATCTGCAAGGACATTACCCTGCTTTGACAGTTTGGCAGTGTGAAGGACAACTGCCACCAAAATGACAACAAACTAGTAAGTTAGCCTGCCATGTTCTGTGGATGCTGACGGAGAGGTGAGGTCAGAGATGAAGGACTTTATGGTAAAAGTAGCAGCAGGATGATTACCTGAGTCCTGCTGGTTCCTTGAGGCCCCAACCCCACCAAACAACGCCAAAGTCCGGGGGGAGGTTGAATGTGCAATGGGGCTAACTACAGGAGGACCCTAAGCTTAGGGGCTCTGTTCCCTCTACAGCAAGCAGCAATCAGCCAGCCAGGCTGTGCGTTGGCTCCACCCAAGCAGAGGGAGAGTGGGGGCAGCAAGCTCCACGTACTGCATTGTTGGCTGGGTTACCTCACTTTTCAAGAATCACAAACTGCGCTAATCCTGAGACATGGCCAGGAGAAGACGCAGTCAAAGCATTGATTGAGGTGTTGACTCACTCAGCAGATAGGTCAGGGTGACAGAGGCCCACGGCCAGCTGCCAGCAACACCACCAGTGGGGTGAAATACGACCACACCTTGTCCTTTGCCAAAACACTACTGGCCAGCATGAGTCCATGTCTTTATTACAGACATTCATTTCCATTGTTGGAAAAGAACAAAAGAAATGGTCATTTAATGAATTTAAAACTATAGGAAAATGGAAGCAAAATGGCCCCATTTGAAGATATTTACGTCAACGTTTATCACAGTGACTAAATTTATTCTGAGTGTTTCAAGAGAAGATAATTATGGAAAAATTCATTGTTTTGTTAAAATTATCATTCATGTAGTATGCATTTGTTGGCAGAAAAGTCTATGAATTCACGAATATAATGATTTGTAAGAACCGACTTGAGAAGTCCTAGTTTACAAAATGCAATCAAATGTTAGCTACTATGCCTGAAAAACTATTACAAATCAAACTTGATAAGCAACTCCATTTGTATATTGTTATTATCAAACATTTATAATTAAATTCTTGATTTAAATACATTTCATTTCAGACATCGAAGGACACTTGTCATAACTGAGGAAAAATAAAAACCATACAATTAGATATAATGGCACAAATATTTCAATAGACTTTTGAAATACTGTGTTTTCTCAGAGGTGGCATTTATGGCTTCCTATAAATTCTGAATGCAATACTGTTAGATGAGTAACATTGAGAATATATATTTAAATTTTTAAATATTAATTTAAGGGGTGTGATACTAGGTTACAGGAAGAATGGATAGAGGTTTGCAGACTACCGCACTGAGACCATGAACTCCCTTCCCTGGCAGTCTTGGAAAATCCTTGCTGACGCTGTTGGAAAGGAAAGAACAGTAACCCTTGCAATTTAATAACAAGGAGGCAGCAACAGCAAGCATGAGTACTTAGCATGTGGCAGGTGATGTTTCAAGGATTTTATATGTATTGTAGGTAGAATAATGGACTCCCCAAAAATGTCTACAGCCTATTCCCTGAAACCTGTCAATATGTAACGTGGTAAAAAAAAAAAAAAAAAAAAAAAAAAAAAAAAAAAAAAAAAAAAACTTTGTGAATGTGATTAAGATAAGGATCTTGATATGGAGAGATTATCCAGGATTATTTGGGTGATCCCAATGTAATCACAAGGGCCAGTATAAGAGGGAGGCAAGAGCGTCAGGATCAGAGAGAAGAGATAACAAAAGCAAAAGTTGGGGCAAAGCACTTTGAAGGTGGAGGAAGGGGCCAGGAGCCCAGGAACACCGGCAACCTCAGGATGCCAGCAAAGGCCAGGAATGGATTCTCCCCCTGGAACCTCGAGCCCAGTGACACCTCGACTGTGGCGTGGTGTGACTGATTTTGGGCTTATGATCTCCAGAACCACAAGATAATAACTCGTGTTGTTTGTAACCACTAAGTTTGTGGGAATTCATTGCAGCAGCCAGAGGAAACTCATACAGCTTGCATGATCCCATTTCATCTTCAAGATGCCCCTGTTAGGTCCATACCAACCCCCTACTATCTTTTCCATCTCATTTGAGTGCCATTCTTTTCTTTCACACATCCCACATCCAGTTCATCAGCACGTTTTTTTCTGTTCTACCACCAAAATATACCTAAAATGTGACCATTTCTCACCGAATCCACTGCAGGTCATGGCCCAAGCACTATTGCACTATTATGTCTGGCATGGGATCAGATAAGAGAGCCTCCTGGCTGGTCTCCTCACTCTCTGCCAGACCCTCTGCAGTTCTTTATCTGTGGGGCTCCCCCCCATACCGCATTGGTTTGACCTACCTTTGTCTCTCAGTCCTTGTCTCCTCTATTACCCCCCACTCTTTCCTCTGTCCTAGGGCACTGGGATCACTTGGTTCCAGAACTTAGTGGGCAGTTTCCAGCTTTTGTGCCTGTTATAAGTTGGATTTTACAGTCCCCCCCTCCCCGCCCCCCACCAATATGAGGTTGAAATCCTAATCTCTAGCCCCTCAGAAGTGACTCTGTTTGGAGATAGTACTTTAAAGAAGTAAAGAATAGAAATGAGATCATTAGAGTGGACTCCAACCCTATATGATAGGTGTCCCTATAAGAAGAGGAGATTAGGACACAGACATGCACTTAGGGAAGGCTGTGTAAGAACACAGGGAGAAGATGGCCAACTGCAAGTCAAGGAGAGAGGCCTCAGAAGAAAGCAACCCTGCCAGCACTCTGATCTCAGACTTCTAACTCCCAGAACTGTGAGAAAATACATTTCTATAATTTAACTTAAGCCTCCCAGTCTATGGTGCTTTGTCATAGCACCCCTAGGAGACCAGGAGAGTGATTTAGTCCCCCATGTCTCTCAGGTCTTTGCTCAAAAAATCACCCTCCTAGTGTTGCCATTCTTGGGCAAATTTTCACCCTCTTTGCTTCTGAATTTTCATACCCATTTCCCTGATTTATGTGTCCTTGACCTACCGACACTACTTGGAGCCAGCTACAGAGTGGACAGAGCCATCTCTGTCATTATGAACAACTTAGAGGGTACCTATGACGGATCTATCAATTTCAGGAAGCCAAGTTTTGTCCACACAATTTACATAAATTATATCTCTTAACCTCCACAATATCCCTAGGAGGGAGAAAGTCTGTTTATCCCACTTACAGATGAGGAGACTGAGGGCCGTGGAGATTAAATGTGTCACCACATTGGTGCAGTTGGTAAGATGAAATGATTAAAAGTAAAGGTTAAATGGGACTGACAACTAATCCCAGAGTCCACCCTATCATGGGTAATGACAAACTGGGCAGGCCCTGGACTTTGGGCCACCTGCCCTCGTAAGACTCAGAGCTTGAGCAGCAGAGAACTGCACTCCCTACAGATAAGCTCACTTTCAAGACAAGGAAAGGGAAGAGTTTAGCCAACAGAGAAATTCTCCTGACTCACCAACTTAGTCATGTGATAAATCCTAAGGCCGAGAGAGGAAGGTGGGACAGAGATTAGAGGCTTACACACATCGGGCCCTGCCCACCATAGAAGGAAACGTCAGAAGTGGGAAAGAACGGTTCCACCCTAACACCATCCTTCAGGGACAAATCCAACCGCTCCTCCTTCTGAAAGATAATGAACTCTCCAGGCAGAATTAATCTTTCTTTCCTCTGACTCTTCTCCAGTGTGGACTCTCTAATGGAACTCGCTCTGTCTTATATCATGGACAGTTCTGTAGATATCCAATATCGCAGAAGAGATTGGATGTTCACAAGGAAAGGCTTCCTATCTTAGCATTTTATCTTACTCTCATAGCGAGCATTTTCCCTCACGAAGAGTAAATTCTCCATGACGAGTAAGTAAATGATTGAAGTTTGGAGTACATACTAAGCAAAACAGATTGATGTGTATTTCCAACAAATGGTCGGGCTCCCTTTTCTTTGTGACATGGTGAACTTTATACTCAGTGTACTGAGTGCTACGCAAGAGGAAGTCCTGGTTTAAATTCTCCTCATGCAGGAGGATATGAAACCAGGTTGGGATCTAACAACGCATGCTAATTGTTGCGACGGAATACGCAGCCTTAGCATTTCAGTTTAGCTCCTGGATTTCTAAAGCAATGAACTAATTATTCAACAGTTAACAAACCAAATAGCATGAACTGGTCACAATTTTTGTAAGTAAATTTGAATATTTTCTGCTCTTGACTATCTCATTTTATCCAATGTTTAAAACAATGAATTATTAATGTGACTGAAAATTTTCCATTGGAAGACAAAGCTTTCTAAAGGCTTTTAATAACAGAAGTAAATTATAGATTTGGCATTTGTAAATTCCAACTTGAGGAATATCATTCATTTTTGTTGGGGTGAGAACACTTTGAGCTAAAGGATTAAAAGTAATATTTTCTCTTCCAGTTAGGGAAAGTCAGTTATTGGAAGCACGAATTACCAGACATCATTTTTAGAATAAAGTGATATAAGAGTATAAACTAATTGAAATTCATGGCTTTGTGATTTCCCTTTGAAACATAATTTTGAAAAGGAAATAAATGTGTTACTATTGATGGTAACAATTCTTTGTTTTAGTAACTATATTGTAACTATCCACTTCATTTGCCAGGAAAGACTCCCGTGGCCTTCCCTTAGGCAGAGACTTCTCTTTGGGGCTCTCCCAACACCCCATGCATGTCTCTAGAATGTGTCCGTCATATCAGCTCCACCAGTCTGGCTACCTCCCGCATTAAACAGTAAGACCCTCAGGGAAAGGATGGTCACATTCAGCTAGCACGGATTCCAGACAATGGTGGCTATTTCAGTTCTGACATTCCTTGTACTAAATGACAACTCCTCGTGGTCTTCATACTTCTCAGACCACCTTTCCAAGCCCTTCACAGTCTGGTCCCTGTTTCTTTTCCAGCCTTAAGCTCTCAGCACTGTGTGAACCCCCTGAGACTGCAGAAAACCCCCCTCCTGGAGGTTCCCATGCCTAGGCTCATGCCCTTCTGTTCCCCAGTTCCCTCCAGTGAAAGAGAACAGCCATGTTTTGAATCAGTCAACTTTATGAATCACAAAGAAGCCTCACTCTCAGCGAGAAATAACATTCCCATCTACCCATCCATTATCATCCTCCATGGTTCCTTTGATACAGCATTATCTAGTACAATGTGTTTTGTGGTTATAGACGACCATACCTTTTTATTCAGACTCAACTGGAAGCTATGTAAGGGCAGGGGCCATCTAGAATTACTTCTTGAATTAAGACAATTTCCTCAGCGAGGTAGTATATTTACAGATAATATAGAAATAAGAATTATCTTCCTAACATTGGTGTCCTCTGCCCTTAGAAGCTCCATGCCAAAAACAATCTAGCTATCACCACAAACTATGGTTTTTTAATTGGTATGGGGAAAAATACTTGAATAATCATCTCATTTTTTGAGTGCAAATTCAAAATAATGCCAAAAGCCACCAGTGACAAATTAGTTTGAAAAAGTGAATTGTTATTAAAAGGGCCAGGACACCTGGGTGGCTCAGTCAGTTACATGTCCGACTCTTGATTTTGGCTCGGGTCATGATCTCATGTTTGTGAGATCAAGCCCAGCTTCCAGCTCAGCACTGGGCATGGAGCCTGCTTAAGAGTCTCTCTTTCTCTCTCTCTCTTCCCCACAAAAAAAACAAACAAACAAAAAAAAAAAGTCAATGCCCAAATTCTAGAATCTAATTTAAAGATATTTATTTATTTATTTATTTATTTATCTATTTGAGGCATGGCCAAGGAGTAGAGGGAGAGGGACAAGCAGAATCCCCACTGAGGGCAAGCCTAACACAGGGCTCAATCCCACAACCCTGAGATCATGACCTGAGCTGAAATCAAGAGTCAGATGCTTAACCAACTGAGCCACCCAGGTGCCCCTCAAGAATCTAATTTAAACATTTTAAATAAGTTTAATTTTAATTACTGGTTATTGTCACTGAAGATAGAAAAAAATTTTTCTTAAAAATCCAGGAATGTGGGCGCTGGGTGGCTCAGTCAGTTAAGTGTCTGCCTTGGGCTCAGGTCATGATCCCAGGATCCGGGGACTGAATATCACATCGGGCTTCCTACTCAAGAGGGGGCCAGCTTCTCCCTCTCCCTCTGCCTCCTGCTCCCCCCACTTGTGCTCTCTCTGTCAAATAAATAAATTTTTAAAATATTTTTTAAAAAATCCTGGAATGTATCCAAAATGAAATCAACCTGTAAAGATGCCATTTAATCAAATTTCCAAATGCAAATGTGGTGACACCAATATCGAGGAGCCCGAACGCTGAGGTAAACACAATACTAACCTCACCTAAAATGACGGTATAGAATTTTCAGGTTTCAAAGCATGGAACACTTTAAACTCACCAAAGCTCAGTTACATTTATGTAAACTTTCAGAAAACACCCCCTTTATCCTCTGTTATCTTAAAAACAGACAGGCCCTAGTGATGTCGGCAGTCCTATAAAAGGCAGTTGTTTTACCAATAGGAATTCCAGAACGGGAAGACTGCAAGTAAACCAAAGGGCCTTTATTATGGACTGAATTGAGTTTCCACAAAATTCATAGGTTGAATTCTTAACCCAATGTTAGGTAAGGCCTTTAAGGAGATAATTAAGTTAAAGGAGGTCATAAGGGTGGAGTCCTAAGCCAACATGCCTGGTGTCCCTATAATAAGAGGAAGACACCCCAGAGAGCTCTCTCTCTCTCTCTCTCTCTCTGTGTGTGTCTCCTCCCCACCCCACACACAGAGAGAGAAGGAACCATCTGCCGGCCAAAGAGAGAGGCCTCACCAGAAGCCAACCCCGAAGGCACAATGATCTTGGACTTCTGGCTTCCAGAACTGTGAGAAAATTAGTTTCTGTTGTTTAAGCCCCCAGTCTGCGGTGTTCTGTTATGGCGGCCCAGGCTGACTGCCCCAGTCTGTAGTGTTCTATTATGGAGGCCCAAGCTCACTAATACAGCCTGTCTGTTTCCCATCTCATCAACATTGATGATCATCTTTTTGGGAAGAAAAAACAAAAAAGAATTATCAGCAGTTAAAGGCCTACAAATCAGTAGGTATTACTAAGGATTGTGCATTGTGCTCATGGGTATTTATAGGAAATATTCTTTGTTAGGCTGTCAATGTATTTTGTTTTAGTGGTGAATTTGGGGTCACAAAGGGTTACTCTCTGAGGTCTAATAATTACTGTTCATGAGGGAAAATATGGCTTTGGGGTAAGTCATGGATATCTGACTTCAAATCCCAACTCTTATATTTCTTAGTCGTGTGACCAGAGGCAATTTCTATAATTTCTCTGTCAGGTTTTCTCATTTCTAGGGGGAGAGCATTCCACCTCTCTTCATTGCTGAGAGAAATGTGATATTGTATTCAAAGTGTCTAGCAGAGAATCAATACTATTTTTTGGTTTTCTTTGGGATTTCATAGACTTCCAGGACACCAGAATTTGCCGGAGCTCTTAGGAAGCAAGTATCTCGGTGTGAGTTCTCACTTGTCTATGTATTAGGGCACTCGGAACATTCTTTTGGTGGTAGGGCCAAAAGATGAAGTAAACTTTGGTCAGTTTATTTCTTTTTTTTTAAAGATTTTATGTATTTATTTGATAGAGAGCGAGAGCACAAGCAGGGGGAACGGCAGAGGGAGAGGGAGAAGCAGGCTCCCCGCTGAGCAGGGAGCCTCATGCAGGGCTCGATCCCAGGACCCCTGGATCATGACCTGAGCCGAAGTCAGATGCTTAACTGACTGAGCCACCCAGGTTCCCCTGGATGGGGAATATTTACTCAATATTTACTCAACTAAAGGTCACTGCTGTAAAGAAGATTACTGGACTTGACCACAGAAGAACTGGGCTCGAGACCAGGGTCTGCCAATTTTTATGGAACTTAAGACAAGCTCTTTTATCTCCCACCTCAAGTTCCTCACCTTCGAAATGGGAATAACTATCTCTTTTAACCTCACAGATGTTTGTGGGATTCAAAGGCAATATGCAAAAGCATTTTGCAATTCATCGAAAGAGAAATTGGGTTTTAATAGAAAAGAATCATGAGATTTTCATGAGAATTCAGACTACAGTGACTGAGGACTCTGGGTCATGTATTCATTCAACCAATATTTAGAGAAATGATTCTGGGCCCTGTGCTAGGCACAAAGTCTACCTTGATGAACGAGAGGAATTTGGCTCCTGACTTCAAAGAACCATCCATCAAGCAAGGGAGGCAGATATTAAACACACAAGAAAACCAATACATGTATTAGTTTAGGCTATGATGAGTTCAGAGTGCTTGGGAGGCTTGGTTGGTTGGATGTCTGCCTTTGGCTCAGGTCATGATCCTGGGGTCCTGGGATTGAGCCCCACGTTGGGCTCTCTGCAAAGAGCCTTCTCCTCCCTCTCCCTCTCCCTCTGCTTGCTTCTCCTCCTGCTTACGCTCTCTCTGTCAACTAATCAAAAATAAAACATTTTAATAAATAAATAAATAAATAAATAAGCAAATAAATAAACCATGTTGAGTTCTGCAAACAGAAAGAATAAGTAGATGTGAAAAAGCATTTCTAAGATGGGATCAGGGACTGAAGGTCAAGATCAGCATCTCACTGCTGGGAGAAGTGAGGGAAGGACAGCATCCTAGCCACTGGGGTGCAAAGAAGGAGGATTGGACCCAGAGGGAAAGTAGGAAGTCTATATTAGAGTGAGATATATTTTGCAGATAGAATGTCCAGGTGGGCTTGCTCGAATCATCAAAGGCAGCATGGTCACCTCCCTATATGGGGAAGGAAATGGTATAAGCAGGAGGAAATAGCATGAATCTTTGTGAATAAAAGTTTTTCTAGATGAATAACTTTTGAAAATTATTGGCAAGTCTGATTTGAAATGTTTTGATAATTATTCTTCCTTTCCCTGACAGGAAGAGTAATGTCACTCCACCAATTTCACAGCAAGAAATGAAGGCAAGACATTGCTTGGGGTTGGGAGAGAAAAGTGGTCATGATTTTACTCACTATTAAACAGTCAATGTACCTTACCATTGTAGTTCCCTCATACTAATTGAGTATAATAAGACCTTGTGATTATACTTCAACTTCAATATCATAAGTTGTTATTTGCCTCTGAAATTTTTCTGAAGTTTCCCTAGATGTGCCTTTCCCAGAAGTACTTCTATTTTCCTCCTTCAATTTAAGTCACCATAATTATTTTAATTATATCTCTCCTTCTAGTTTATATCTTATTTTTTTCTTTTTCTTTCATTTGCCTATATGGGAAGTATCTTATTATTCTATAAGAAACAGCGGGTTTTCATAACTTTACCTTCAACACAATAAAAATAACATTTTGACCATTCTTCCAAGGACAGAAGTTATGAAAGGAACTTCCCAGACTGTAGATACACCAATAAAATCAGATAGACTTTTCCAATAAAATACCAGCCAGCAGAAATTTGGAGTTACAATACTTTCAGGTTTCGATCATCACCACATTTCAATCTGTCATCTGCTCTTCATTATTAGTACCTTCTAAAATATTTCTCTCGGTTTTATCTGCTCTCATAATACTCTGTTCTCAGGAGCTGGCAGGAAGGGAGGCAGCCTCTTCTCTCGCAAGGAGCTCATAAGCTGTCCGTAATTCCTCACCCTCCAAGTGATTTTCTTACAGCAAATGTTTCCATAAATTCCTTTCTTTTCAGATTCTGAAATGATTGATTCATTTTGTAATGCATCTTTCATTCACCCTTGTGCATATAAAAATAAATTACAGTTTACACCATCGCATCAATATAGTAATGTCACTATCTGTTGCTAGTATTAAAGATCTCATTTATACCAAATCCACGTGAAATAGACTAATAGTGACAACACCAATAAGGTTATATATTCACGTTAAGTCTCTTCTCCAAACCTTGAAATGTGGCTAAAGTAATAAGTAATTAAGAATCAACTTGTTTTAGGGAGATAAGTGATTTTCTACGATCCAGTAATCTAATGAATCCCCCTAAGGTTCATAGGGAGATGCTTCCAACTTCTCAAGAGCCTCAGCAATGACTTGGCTGGGACCCCAAGTCCTCCCTAAGTGCTCCCTCCAGGAAGGAGAGATAGACCTGGAGTATAGCTACTCTTGGCCTGTTTCATGTTTTCAGACTAGTCAGAGCCCACCATACCTCAAGCTACTCTGCTTAGGGTCAATGATGTCAAACTAGCTTATCTTCTCTCTGGCCCTCTAGAATTCACATAACCTTGAGGACTGGGAAAATGGTCATTTTAAGTAGCCTTGGTTCTATAGATAACATAAAGTTATCCCAGGAATATATTTGATTTTGCTTTCTCGTATGGATGTCTCTGCACTCTATGCTGAGCAACACAATTGTAAGGAGAAAAACCATAGCTATAAATCCCCTTTTGATAACACTTCAAGTTTTATATAAGGTTCCTATCAGTTTCTCATTTTTATTTTGATCCACACATCAATACCATGAGGAAGCAAGACTAGTTACTGGCCCTATTTCACAGGTGAGGAAAATAAGAAAACATGGTGGTGATTTTGCCAAAGTCCCACAGCTCACACTAGGTAAGTTCCAGCCAGGCTCTCTGACTCCCAGTCCTGGTCCCTTTCTTGTATAGCATGAGTCTCTGAGCTGGGGACCTACCCTCCTTCCATGCCTGGGGCCCGGGTAGGTTAGACTGACTGACAGATAAAGGATGCATGAGAACAATGTGTGTGTTAAATTATCTCACTACCTCTCTCTATGATTTGACTTCCTATGGAGCTGGCTGCCTTTTTTTAAAAAGCTATCAGTGTGTGTGACCTCAGGGTCAAGAGATGAAACCCTACTTCAGGCTCTGGGCTCAGCGGGGAGTCTGCTTCCGATTCTCTCTCCTTCTCCCTCTACCCCTCCCACTCGTGCTCTCTCTCTCTCAAATAAATTTAAAAATCTTAAAATAAAATAAATAAATAGAAGCTATCGGTGCATTTTCTTAGTGTGGGTCACTGTGTATTAGCTTGCTGTGGATCAACTCTCCCACTAAGAACAACTAGAAAGGCCAGAGAAACATGAAAAAAATTGTCTTTGTGTGCATGTGTCCATTTTCAACTGAAAGCCTTCTTCTATGACTTTCTCCCTGTGTTTAGTTTACTCTGCTAACCCTCGGTGTTCTCTTCCTATGAAGTGTGTGAGGGATTTATTGTGTACTTTATGGCTTACTATCTCTCATCTGTTTTTTAAAGTTTTAAGCTTTGATTAACTCAAGTATTGCCTATCCTTTTTTGTTCTCTTTTCCTATTTTTTATTTCAAGTTTTTATTTTAATTCTAATCAGTTAACGTCTAGGGCAATATTGGTTTCAGGAGTAGAATTTAGTGAGTCCTCACTTCCGTATGACACCCAGAGCCCATCACAACACGTGCCCTCCTTAATGCCCATCACCCAGCTCCTCCATCCCCGCCCACCTCCCTCCATCAACCCTCAATTTGTTCTCTATAGTTAAGAGTCTCTTATGTTTTGTTTCCCTCTCTCTCTTTTTTCCCCCTCTGGTATGTTCATCTGTTTGTTTCTTAAGTTCCACATATGAGTGAAATCATATGGTATTTGTCTTTCTCTGACTGACTTATTTTTTTCCTATTTTGGAGCCATAATTCAACATATGTCAAACCTCATCATGTCCAATGTATCTCCAGGACTCGTGGCTGTATTTTCTAGGAGAAGAAGACTTTCCAACAGAAACAAAGGAGGCCAGGAGATCTGAGAGTGCAATATTCAATTACTGAAAGAAAATAATTGTCGCTTTAAATCTATCTATCCATTTAAAATACCATTTATAAATAAAAGCAAAATAAAGATATTTTCAGATAAATAAAACCTGGTAGAATTTGTAACCAAGAGACCCTCCCTTAAAAAAATAACCCCAGAAGGAAGAATAGAGACAACAGGAATAATGAAAAGCAAGAAAAATGATAAGCATGTGGGTAAATCTAAAGGAATATGGATTTTGTAAAATAATAATATTCTATTGACTTTGAAACACCTAGAGAATGAAAATAGGGGACAACAAAAGCATAAAATATGAAAGAAGATTTGCTCACAGTAGGGAAATGAACCGTCCTTTGAATAAATCATGATGGGTCAAGTGGGTATTCACATGGAAAAAATATATTGGCTTAAACTTCATACCATAGACAAATATCAATTCTAAGTAGATTCCAGTGATAAAAGATTCTAAGTGATAGAAGAACAACAGAGCTTTTACAGAGTAATAATACACAGTGAGGATACATTTTTCACTTTCTCTTTTTTTTAGTTTATATTAAAATTCCAGTTACTTAACATACAGTGTAATATTAGTTTCAGGTGTACAGTATAGAGATTCAACACTTCCATACAATACCCGGTGCTTATCATGACAAGTGCATTCCTTAATCCCCATCACCTGGTTCCCCCATCCATCACCCACCTCCCCTCTGGTAACCATCAGTGCGTTCTCTATAGTTAAGAGTCTATTCTTGGTTTGCCTCTCTCTCTTTCCTCCCCTTTGCTCATTTGTTTTGTTTCTTAAATTCCACATATGAGTGAAATCACATAGTATTTGTCTCTCTCCGACTTATTTTGCTTAGCATTATACTCTCTAGCTCCAATCATGTTGTTGCAAGTGGCAAGATTTTCTTCTTTGTATGGCTGAGTAATATTCCATTGTGTGTGTAGCACATCTTCTTTATCCATTCATCAGTTGATGGACACTGAGCTGTTCCCATAGTTTGGTTATCGCAGATAATGCTGCCATAAACATCAGGGTGTTTGTATCCCTTTGCATTAGTATTTTTGCATTCTTTGTAAGGATATTTGTGTGTGTGTGTGTGTGTGTGTGTGTGTGTGTGTGTAGTTTTCGACTTTAGGAATAGGTTTACTTTTCCTAAATGGAAGACAATAAACATTGACTATGAAAGATGATACTGATAAATTCAATTACATTAAAATTATGACCTTCCTTTGAATATTTCAAAGTGAAAAACCAGAGCAGAAAATGTGTTTTTAATACATATATTCAACAAAAATTTTGTATCCAGAATTTCTTTAAAGTCTGACAAATTAATAAGTGAAAGGCAGGTGCCCCGCAGAGAAAGACTTGATTACATGAGTTTTTGTAAGTCTCCTTGGCACCTGAACCAAATCATCATAAATCAGCAATTACGAATATTTGTACTAAAATAAAAAGTAGAGGATATATGGATGTTACAATACTTCAAAGTGAAATACAAGCATTCATATTTTTATCAAAGTATTCAGCAATGCAGCTTATTTTTATTATTTTGAACTGTCTTTCCACTATTTTTTTACATTAAATTACACAGATCAAACACGACTTTTCAAGCCATTTTTCTTTCCAAGCAAAGGTAATGGGGTTGAAAAGTATTATTATTGATTTTTCCATTTGTTCAATTTTTTTTGGTATATTATATATTTGTTTATGAAGGCTATGGGCTTTCTATTCAATTCTACCTGCTTCTTAAAGAAATGGAAAGTGGAAAAGCAAGAACCAGTAGAGAGTCACGTCGTATTCAGTGGGGAGTTCCTTCACAGTTTCATTCACAATCATTACAAAACTTTGTGAATAAAAAAGATGGTATGATCTTACAGTAAACATAGAAATGTTCAGCAGAAAAATTTCTTTAGATTAAAACAAACTAGAATGGAAGGAGACTTCATTCCCTTAAAATTCATTCGTCTGTAAACTAGAACCAACAACCATTTTCTGTGATGATCCTTCCCAGTATTTCCCCTGCTCCACGTGGTTTTCAATAGTTCTTGTTCCCAACCTTCCGTGAGATTAGCCATTGACCTATCTCAGATTTGTATCAGCAATGAGACATTCCCGCCTGCATTTTCGTTCACCATTTCCTTCTTCTTCCTTGTTAACCAGTAGCAAGTGACCCGTCCTGTTACTCTAACTGCTACCCAGATTCTCTGGGACTCATTCACACCACCTCTCAATTCCTAGGCACCCTGTCCTATCAACTATCTTCTCTCTAGTGTACACGCATCCTCATCTTCTCTGTCTACTCATCAACATTAAGAATTGCTCATGAATGTTTTAAAAAATAAAGCCTTTAACACTATATATTCCTCTTTTCTCATAGGGCTCTTTTTCTCCACCATAAACTTCCTTAAAATCCTACTACTTTTGCTTTCTCACTTCCTCATCACCACCCCCACTCACTCCTCAACTCTTTCATCTCTCTCCTCCCAACATGCAGTTGAAACCTGTCTGTAAAGCACCCAGGGATCCACCTGTAGCTACAGCCAGTGCACGTTTTCAGATCCTCCCCTGAAAGTTCATCCTGTGAATTTATTCACAATGTCAATAAGTAAATGATGCCATGTTCCACCCAGTTTTTCATGCCAGAAACTGAACAAAGGAAGGTGTTGCCCTGAATCCCATAGGACAGTAGCTTTTCTGGTTTGCCACCTGCTCCTTATGGAATTCTGCTGTTTACATGGAGACAGATGGTATAGGTTAAACACCAAGCAAAATTTTAGGGCTTTCCAAAGATATTCCCAACAACCCCCAAAATGTGTTAATTTGTATTTCTACTAAAAGGGAGCTAGTTTCCATACATTTGACATTACCAGGACATTACCTTTCTCTCTTGTCTTGATGAACACAGTAAGCAAGAAATGGAGTTTTGCATTTTGAATCCCAGTGGTGCTAAACCTTTATCTACATATGTACTGGATTTTTGTACTTTCCAAATTCGAATTTCATCCTTTGCTTATTTTTCTATTATTTTGTCATCATCTTGGTGGCTTATAAACTCTTTCAAATAGATACAAATCTATGAAAAGAGTTTTGTTATGTTAACAAAGGGAATGTACCCAGATTATGTCATGTTCTTAGTCTGTATCTTGCTATTGAGTTAGACCTTCAAAATATACTTGAGTAAAAATAACTGAAGGTACAACAGAAAAATATAATATCATCATTGATGAAGTGTCAGCATCATCATAGACCCGGCTTTTGGGCTGGGTAGACATTAGTAGGGCCATGAATTACTCAGACTGAGTGTTTTACTGGTTCATTCTAGAACAGACACTCTCTTGCTTCTCAGTGAAGCTCAGAGTTACTGATTTTAGTCAGTCTTCATGTCAAGAAGACTGTGGTCTTACTTTACAGTGAACTGTGAGGTGCTTCCAGTCTCTCCGACTTGGGTGGACCTGTCATATTGACAAGGATCCCTCTGTTCCTTCTTCTGATCTCAGGTGGGGACAGTATTAGATGGTGGGGGGCAAGGTGCAGAAATGAACAGCAGGGCTGTCTCATCAGCCCTCAATGCCCATGACCACCTAACATTTACTCTTTCTTTACAATTACATAACCTAAGTGCTATAAAGCAATGTTATGCAGAAATCTGGACTAAACAAGGGATTGTTTTTAACTCTTGTCAGACAGCTGCCCTCACCCCAGCTTTCTCCACCCCTGCCTGGAAGATTCGGCTGACCTCACAGCTTCCCTGCCTCCACACTCCCTCTCAGCCTCTTGCAAAGTCATCTGGGAAGTCTTCCTAAACCCTGGCTTCGGGGCTATCACTCTCTACACGCCCTAAAGGATAAGAGTAGATAGTGTCAGAACTGAGTTCAACTGTAGGACACCCAGCTGGTGTGGGAGAATTACTTGGTGGTGGTATGAGGAAAACCTTCCCCATCCCCCAACACTGGAATCGTTGGGTGTGGTCACCTTTAGATGTTATAGTAAACGGTCCTCTACAGAAAATCAATGTAGAAATGTACATGATTTTGGGGTGTTGATTTAGTATGCTGCAACTTTGCTGAAATTATTATTTCTAACAGTGTGTGTGTGTGAGAGAGAGATCTTTAGGGCAAACTTGCTTTTAAACTGTTGGTTAATGTCAAGCAACGGGAATTCACATTGTTGAAAATTTTAACATTGCATGTTTCGCTTCCGTGGGCACGAAGATGTACCCCCCGGGATCACCCTTCAAGGAAGGTTGTTGCCCAGAGGCAGAGAGTGTGTTCAGCAGACACCTGCTGCAGCTTTCGGTTCTCTGGGGGTCTGCCTCAGGTGCAGGGAGCCGCCTCATCCACAGCCACGCACTTGTCTAGGAACCTACATTTGGGGAGGCACTGAACACCTGGCTCATTCAGCCTGGGGCAGGGTAACTGGACCAGTTCACCCCTCTCCTGGGCTCCCTGCCAGGGCAGAAGCATGGGTCAAGTGACATCACACATCACCTTCCCTCTGCCAAATCCTGGATCCTCCCTTTTCCCTTCACGGGTGGTCACTCAAATGAACATCTTCCATCTCAGCTTCATCTCGGTGTCCACATCAGGGAACCCAACCTGAGGCAGTCACTATTTTAAAAGATGATTACTGTTGTATTATTTGTCATTCTTAAGTTTCCAGATAGTTTGACAAAAGCCCATTTAGGTGATGGCAATAATTTAGAAGCCTACAATCCATTTTTTAGAAACTTTGTACAAGACACAATTCCAAAGTTGCACCTCTATTTGTTTTCATTCTTTCATCCTTGTTTTCAGAGGAATGAATAAAGATGACCTTGGGGTCCTGTTTACTTTTCCTTCTGAACTGACATCAGCCAGATGCAATCTTTCAAATACCAGCTCCTCGCGGCTTTCCTGAAAGGCTTAAACTCTCCGAAGGGTTATTTCCTATCTTGAAACGCTGTTTTACATAAATCTGTTATTTAAGAGTCCCTCCAAAATCACATGATTTAAACAGTTTTCTTTCAGGTCGTTTCTGTGCTTAAAAATGTTCATTGTTGCTATTTTAACTGTCCACCTTCACCCCTTCGGCTTTTTATTTTCTGTGTTTTTCTCTTCCCTTGGCCTGCGACACCCAGGGAAGAGGTTGGACACAGAATTCCGCACTCAGATGCGGCGTGTCCTAGCTCCACAGCCTAGAAAAGAGGCCGTGAGTGTCAAGGAAGACAGAAGGCCAATATGGCTCCTGTGTGCGCTACACTGTTTCCAGTAAGATCACACAAGTCCCTCACGCTAGTGAACCGTCATGTGGTTCTCACCTTTGGCAGCACAATCAGCCGTGACACGTAGTTTGTGCTGTTGACTTAACAACATTAGATACGTAGAAAGCATTCTACGCATACAGACAGCTCATTTATTTCTCATGAATTCTGACAGCCGGTTCCCACAGCAGCGGAGGGCTGCCAGTTGTGCAATTATCGACCCCAGCAGCAATTGCCCAAATTTACAAATCAGGTAAAATTGGCCTCCATTTCATGCTTCAATTATCAATGTTCACTGATCCTCACAGTTTTACAATAATGGGGCAACATAGGAAGTCATTTGATCCAGCCATAAGACAAAAAAGAAAACCACCAAGGTGCGAGTTCTAATTTGGGCATTTACACAAATTTTCTGGGAAAACTTTAACACCGTCTTTCCTCTGTTTTTACTAAAACATGGAGTATTTTTAAAACATTTTCCAACGTGAAGTCCTAATGCCCAGTGATCAAATACCAAAACAAGAAAACCACGTGCCTGCATGCATGTATGAGCGTGTGTGTGCATATGTGTGCGTGTGTGCATATGTGGGGGGGGCATGTGGGTATGGGTTACTTTTCCTAATTTTCTTTCACAAGTACCCATGGCCCCAGTCTGTTTGTGTCTTTCAGGGTATTTACTAAGATTCCTGGCATTCCGTTTTTCCTTGGAATATTTCAGACTCGGTACCACTCAGGGTTTTCTTCAGGTACAAGTAACATAAACTTGACAAAGTTAATTATCTAATTCCTTTTCCTTCAGTTAAATGAAGTCTAGAGGTATACATACATGTTCTGAATGGGAAGAGTACCTCCAAACTGCACCCAGGAAATCATGCTCCTCCTATTCTCCTGCTCTACTATCCTTATATGTGGCTCTCTTCCTCATGCTCACAAGATGGTTGCCATACCTCTAGGCATCACATCTGCATTCCAGGCAGCAGTAATGAGAGAGAGGGCCAAACAGTGAACCAGCTAAGTCTTTTCCTTTTTTCTCAAATGAAGCAATGGTTTTCTTAGAAGTTTCACCCAAGACAATTTTGATTATGTCGTAATAGACAGAACAGTCACATGGATACTACCAGCTGGAAGGAAGCCTAAGAAATTGAGATGTTATGCTGGGCTTGTGGCTACCCAAACAAAATTGGAGTTTCCTTAGTAATGGAAGGGTGGTGAAAAATATGAGGTAGGCCAATCTTGGAGCCATCTTTAAATCCCTCCATTGGTGGTTAAGATATAGCTACATATTCATTTTTTAATATTATGAATAATCGCCACTAGATATGAGTTAAAGATATGTAAGGTTTGTAATATTTCCAATGCCAAGAGGAAGGAATGATCTGGAGGGGAATCCTCCAATGCTGTTTGACTAACATGTGGAAGAGCTCGCAAGATCGTCAGATGAGCCCTGGGAAGGAAACCTCCATCCTCTCTCTGTGTTGCTATTACCGTGCTCAGTAGGCACCGTGATCAGTACGAGATGGGGTGGCAGGACAGAGGGGGTGACCCAGGAGAGAAGAGGCAAAGGTGCAGAGGGCAATGACAGACAGAAACCATGATGAATACTCACTCGTTTGCACAGGGCTTCAGATATTATGCCACCATTTTCCTTGATGCTGTGTTCGTCACAGGAGAAAACATTTTCCTGAAGTCCTGCAATCAGAACAATGTCTAATTTCTCTACAGGACCTTGGAGACTCCAGGAAGATCTGATGATGGTTACTACAAACAAAACTACCTCTGTCGTGTGCTGATAGTGAGTTAGATTCTTTACTAATCCTGCAGCAGGTGCTGTGTTGGGTTGTTTATCTGCAGTGTCTCACTTAACACTTATCAACCCCTGTGTGGCAGGAATTACTAACCCCATTTTATACACATACACCATAGACCAGGGAGGTCTCCAGCTGACCAAAGGCCACTTGACTGTGGCATGAGGAGAGAGGTCCTGAGGATAATGCCCATTCACAGGGCAGTAGGGGTGAGAGATGGAAAGTCAGAGGTGCCCACAATGTCTAAGCCCCTGGATGCAACCATGCCTGAAGCCAGACTTCTCTGTGTTGTGAGCTATTGCATTCTCTTTTACCTTCAGCTAGTTTGAGTTGGCTTCTCTCTGGGGAAGAATTCTTGCAACTACATTAAATGTGTATCACTTCCTCTATGATTGCCATGTGGACAACCAACTGTTTCTTTGAGGAATCCTCCTTGAAACATACATGGATCCCACAGGCCAGCTCCAGTGTGGGAAAAAACAAGTCAAGTATAGTTACAACAAAAAAATAAAATAAAATGTGCACAAGTATAGTAACACACAGCTTCCAACCATCGGAGAACTGTCCCTGCAAGGATCTGCATATAGTCGTGATGTAGAAAAATGAATGTGTACTCTTTTTACGTATAAAATAAATCTGTTCACTTTCTCTTCATAGCATTTCTTCAGCTTTTTATTCTGAATCCATGCTAGACAAATTTGAATTTTTAAAGAAATATTCCAGGTACATCAGATTATTGTTCATCCAAAGTAAACATGTTTTCAGTTTCTGACGATATATATATTCTTTCTTCTACATGGCATTCCTACTACAATTCGGGGAGATTGTGCCCATATTCTATCCTGCAAACAACCAGAACAAGCACGTTTTCTTCTGGTGGAGAGGAGAATTCTTGCTTCTACCTCACTGACACTCTCTCGCTCATTTTGGTCCCACGGTGAGCACGAGCTCAGCTTTCTCCCTGTGCCCTGGAGTACAGTCCCTTAATACAACCAACTTATTCTTTCTTTAAAATATTTAGAAACACTGATAGCTTCTGGAACACTTTGACCAGGTGTGTTTTCATGGACACAAGCAATGCTCTGGTTTATAAGAACAGCCTGTCTTCCCTCCACAAATGACAGCAGGCCTTCGGTCTTTGGATGGTAATTCAGTGTCGGAAGGTAAGGCTAAGTGGTTTACATGTATAGAAATTGGTGCTAAGTTCCTTTCTCCCACAACTACTTCCCCACTATTCTTTCCCTCGTGTTGCAGAACCTTAAACCCAGTGAAATGAGCCTCATCTCCCCTCCTTTCCTTACCTGTATTTGTGATCATATGAAAAGAAACACATAGCTGTAGTTCTCTTTATGTATCTCAAGCACATCACTGCCTTTCATGGTTCCTGAAAACATGGCATCTCTCCCCAGGGACCAGGACTCCCTCTGCTGGGACTTAGCCTCTGTCAAGTCTGAAATTAAGAGCAAAATTACAGGCTACAGTATTTCCACTTCTAACTAGCTCTGTGCCAGACCACCCATTGTTAAGAACAACAGTTTAACTAAATTACTGCTGTAAAGTATCCCATTTAATTGGCACCATGCAAACCACGTTCAGAGATTTGGGATTTTTTTCCTCCTGTTTTCCCCCTGGGTTTAGAGGTAGAAGAGGCTGGTGTCACAGATTACATAATAACCTAATCGTTCTTTGATCATCTTTTCCATTGGGGATTACACATTACAGTTGGTCAGAGATCTGATCCTCCGGATTCTGGTTGTTTCTGAGCAGGGAGGTTGCAGAATAGAAAGGGTCAACTGTGGCATATTTTCTGGAATGTGTGTATCTCTGTTTTACTTGCATAATGTTGCTGAGAAATCTCAGCGAGGCCCAAGTGAACATTTATGAGTAGGACAACCACAGGCCTCTAAGAATTGACCACAGAGATGTAATTATTGGGTTTTCAGCAGTTATTGTAAAAGCAGATAGGATCCAAGGATTGATAAAGCACAGAAAAGCAGCGCATTTTCTTCACATAAGAGGAAAAAATTCAAAAAGGAAATCGGAAATCTTGACATGAATAGCTCAGATTCAATACCCATTAAAAATACCAGAATGAATCATCAAAGAATCAATTTGTACACAACTCTACAACCACAGGGGACTAAGCCAAGAAATCCATGGGGCTTTGTGAAGAATACATTCAAGAGCCCAAAGCAATTTCCTCCTGAGTATTGTAACAAGCCTGAAAGATCTGCAGAAGCCAGAGACAGGACCCAGTCTGCTGTGAAAGCGACTACCCCCTCCCATGTGTGGCTTGCTCTCTGACAGTGAGTTAGAATTTTTGGCCTTTGTGATCTTAGAATAGAATTGCAAATCACCGTAAACTTAACCAGCACTGCACGCCAATAAGCTGGGGATGCAAACCTGGCATCATGTCCATCAATAATTTACTAAGAAAATCAAGCTTAGGCAAAGTAAAATGAATTTAAGAAGAGATTATCAGTAATGATTCCATTAAAATTAGGAAAAATTAAGTCTGAGTCCTCTGGAGCTATTTTATTGGATGATTTATTGATTTCATATTTAATTCAACAATTATTCTCTTGCTATTATGACTCACAATACTTGTTGAATGATACCGTGGACAGACACGGAGACCAAACAAAGAAGAAAAGCTCAGTCTATTTATATAGACCTTGCTGTATCGCCAGGGAGTCAGCCAGCATTACTTGTGTTTGGCAGAGGCTCAAAGGCAGGCACAGGAGGGGGAAAGGTTTAGGGGGGAGAGGAATAGCTCAGGGGTGCCTGGTTTGCAGGCTGTTGGTGTGGGGAAGCTGGAGGTGAGCTAACTAGAAGCAGGCATCCCGTGAGATTGGTTAGAGTACATATTTGGCTTTCCTTGGCTGGTCCTAAATTGGAACAGGGCAAAAACTGGGGAAGCTGCCCATTTAGAACCGATTGTTACTGGACTTATTGCCTGGCTTCCTAGATTGTTCAGTAGACACAACAGTCCGACTTCCACTAAGTCTGACTTAGAGCAGGCTGGCTTCCTGGGCTGGTTACATAGAGTAGGGTTAGCTCCCTGAGCCGACTGTGGCAGACTGTGGCAGACTGTGGCTCAGAGTTCTATTGGAATATGTAGGGCGGCCACTGCCCACTTGTACATTCAGTCTCTCACTACTCAACGGTGGACAGTGACATATAATATTCATTCCTTGATTGAATCTCATTTAATCCCAATAAGATGCTGCAAGACGTCATATTTTACAGAGTAAGATACCAAGGCTTCTTCGCATAATGTGTGCCCAGCTACAGAGTAAATGATGTGGTCAGTGATTAGACCTAGGTCGTCTGACCCTGAAGCCCGAGCTCTGGACAGCTCCATGTCTCTGTCCCCCAAATTCTCACTGGTGACCCAGGTGATAGCTGTGAGATTTGGAAGTTGAGAAGTAACTTGATGCCTGCTAGTCTGCCTGGTTTTTGTGTTTATTCTATTAGAGACTTTGCTCAAATAGTTTTAGAAAACCGTCCCTCTAGTGTGTCTGTCTCTTCAGAATATTAAACGAACTTGTATAGCAGACGGTTAAGCGAAAGGTCCACAGAGCCGAGCAAATAACCCGAATGTGTGTGTCCCCTGAACATAAGGCAGGGTGGGGAGGAACCCACATCTGCCAGAGAAGAAGTGCCCCATCTGAACCTGGGCATTCTCGCCACATCACTAGCTGTGCCCTGGACAAGCAAAACCTTCTGGGCAGGAGCTTGTAACCCTCATCCCAATGTCTACAGTACAACCAAGTGGGAAAGGTCCTCAATTAAAAGTTCAGTCCAAAGTACAACTGCTTAAGAAGAATTTGAAGACTTTTTAATGCCCCTTCTGAATAAGTGGGTTTTAAACTGATCTCCTGCAAAAATTCTAAAGTAAAATAATTTGAATGAAATAGCATAATTAGGAAGTCAATACAGAACAGGAGTGGAATAAGAATTGGTTAGTATGAATATTCTAATTAGATGCGTTTCTAAATTTTGTTACTATGATAGGATTTTACATTTTCAAAGGTTAAAGTGTGCTCCTTTCTGTTGTGGTGGGTCTGCAGCCACCACAAAATGAAAAGTTAGAACGCCAAAATGAAATTAAGAATGTATTCAAACTATTAAAACATTGGATTCCATTTTGCATTGTGTTTACAGAACAAAATTGAAGAATAATTTTTCTTTGCTTAAATTATAAGATATTCTGGGCTGTATAAAGATGACCGAGGACTATATTTAGCAGTATTGGAGAATATTAAGGTGTGAGTGAGTACAGATCCACAATTGGGAAACTCAGTGGTCTCCAGTTGCTCATATAACTACCCCATGAGAATCACTGGAGATAATAGATTTAATTCCACTTCTGTTTTCTGTGCCTTAGATTCATGTTTTTTCACATTATGATAAAGACATGCATGTGTACCAGTTGTCCCCAGTAAATGATTAGGGGAGAAATTTTTAAAAGGTAGGATCACATCAGACTCAAGTGTTCAGCCTCCTTGATCCTAGAAATGAGTAAGAGCTGCATTCCGGGGGGAGATTCTTATTAGTCTTACAGAGAGAAAATTATAGGAAGAGGGCCAAGAGGTCTGTACAGATATCAGATCTACAGAAGGTCAGGACATGGCAAAGGTAAGAGAATGAAATTCTTGGCACCGATGCAGAGGCAAGGTCCACCAACCAGAGCTATTCCAGGGAAGAACTAAATATACCGAGGCAAGGGGTCCAGCCTGCTTCAGTGAAGGGTGGCAGAGGAGAAATAGAAATGAACCAAATCAGTGGGGGGTTCACATGTCACGTTTTTTCAAGACGTTCTCAGTGTATATCAGTTGTCCTGGGGTGATGATTATTAGTGCCAAAAATGTCTTGGTTCAGCCTAAAAGTTATATGGCTGATGCCTAGGAACTCATTCCACCCTTCATATCTGCCCAGCTTGAACTCATCTGTGGTCGCCTGTGACCCTCTGCTTGAGTGTGAGGAGCAGACGTAGCGGGCTGACTTCCTAATATGAAGTGTTTTGTTTTGTTTTACTCTGAGAGAGAAAAAGAAATGCAGACAATCGTTGCTTAGTAGAAGTCTCAAAACCAACTGCTTCGATTCTAAGCACAATTAGGGAAGCCTGTGAAAGTGACTTTTCAGATAACCTTTGTAGGTGTGAGCACCTGGGAGGCCCGAGGGGTAACACCAGTCATGCTACATCAAGAGATGACTCTTCTACTGTTTCAGTTTTTGGGTAGCTACACCACTTCCATGATCTGATTCATACAAGCCTTCCAGACCTGGATGGAGCTCCCCTGGAAATTTCTGTCCCAGGGACCAGGGAATCCTGGTTTTCACAGCAATTTGTTCTTCTTGGTCTCACTTTCTGTTGATAACAGGATAAAAGCCCACTAACAAGAGGCTTGATCTGAACAGTACAAATACACAAAACATAGGCACATCCCCATTTGGAGAGGGAAAAAAGAGCTTTCCCCGCTACCCCTACAAACTTTTACTTTATTTGCAAGCTGAAATCATTATTCCTGATTTGCCTCAGCAATTTCTCTTCTGGTTATGACCAAATAGCTCAACTGGACAAACCCTCCTGAAGATTTCTACATAAACGCTGGACAAAATATAAAAATAACACCTTGGGGAAACTAGAGATTGGCCAAAAGGAGGCAAATTCTGGAGGGCTGGGCATGTGGAAAAACTGAATAGTATTGTATGGAGTGCAAGTGTCCCCTTTTTTTGTAGCTTTTCACCAGGTAGCAGGCCTCAATCAGCTGCCTATCAAGTGTGTGAAACTCACATAGACACCATCTGTATTACAGGCTTGAGAGGACAGAGTTTGGGGCAGAAGCTAAAAGTTATTGGGGAAAATCACTGAAAGGAGGATTGCAGATGGGGAGCCCCAGATTTGGTATGCAAACTCTACACAAAACTCTTGCTGGCCCTGAACCCCTTGTGTGCAGGCAGACCACAAGCAGCACAGCTAACTGAAGGATCTGAACAGAGATTTTGGTTGCTGCCCACTATGAGGGAGGCAGAATTTGAAGTTTGAGTCCAATCAAGTTAACTGCCTCCAAAAACAAACAAACAAACAAACAAACAAACAAACGCAACAGCTCTCAGAGGAACATAAGAGGATAGTGTCTATGTCCTATTAGTCACAATGACCAAGAAACTATCCAAAATTACTAGACATACAAAGAAATAGGAAAATGTGACCCATATTCAAGGGAAAATGTGGCTAACAGAGACTTCATGCCCTGTAGATTTGGGAAAAAATGAGAAGACACGAACACACTTAGCTAGAGCCATGAGATTTGTTGACACAGAACTGCTGCTGGACACGGCCCTCTACCCAGAGTGTCCACATCACCCACTTTTAATTTACAAAGGTCCACTGTTGAAAGGTCCTCTATTCAAACCCTCATCCACTAACATATTTCTCTTTACTACCAGCAGTGGAGGGCAGGAAAGTGCGACCATGCCTGGATGGAGAAGGTTTTATGTTCTTCTGGCTTTTTAAGCTTGCTTTGAACTTACATGTGCCTGATGACGTGTATTTTGGAGCACTGCTGGAGAACTCCTGAGGTATGATGATTCTTCTGTTTATCTACTAAACTTCTCTGAAAAAGACTTGGGAAGTGATCTAACTGAACTTCTTTGTCTAACAACTAGTCTTGGAAAAGGTCAAGGTTGCAATGGTCATAACAGCTAGTTTTAGCAATGGGACTAGAATATCACCCTTGGATCCCTAGCATCTTGTGCTTTGGTGATCTTCCATTGATTATTTTATTCATTTTCAGTGCATTTTTTGTTGTATGTCTATAATGTGACAACCGTTTTGGGATCTGGGTGTTAAAATAAACAAGAAAGATGAGGTTCTGACATTCAATCTACTCTTCATATTCTGCCTCCAAAGCTGCTCTTCCCGGATTTAAAGTATTAACATGGACTATTAGACTCTTATCTTTTAGGATTCTTTCCACTATAATACTCATTTTTTTACAGGAGAATGCACGTTGTTTTTTTCATTGAAGTATAGTTGAATGATATTCATTTTTTATGATGGCTTCCTATTAACTTTCCTTACATGTTATTACCTCCCCCAGATTAATCCATAAGGTTCTAAATAAAGCCAGACATTTTAGTAGACAAAATATCTGCCACTGGGTCCTTTCCTATAACTTACTTGTCACCAGGCATCCTTCCCTTTTCTTTATGATTCTTGAAGCAGTTCTTGGTCTATGCGCCATCTGTCTCATTGAAGCCAATTTGAATAAGTATCACAAGGTACAGTAGTTTAAACATTCTTTATCTCAGAGCCATAAAAATGTGCAATGTCTCTTACCTACCATTTTCTTGTTGCTTTCAGGGCAGAATAAATAACTACGTTGTTGAACAAAATGTAATTTCTTTTTTAAATTTCTTACGATACTAAAATTCATGATGATTTCATGGAAAGTTACTTTCCAAAGTAAAAACATATGACTCTGAATTGTTTTCATGATTATTCTTTTCTCTGTTGCAACCTGACCATTTATTGTAAAGAACATTTGGATTTTTGCAGCCCACCATCCATCACCCTTTTTCATACAGCTTTTTCAGGAACTCTGTCCTTGTTGGATACATGGGAACCAGACCAGATCGATCACCCCCTTACCCTGGAATGGTGACCTGGAGAAGAGGAACCCTCAGAGTCAGCACATACCAGGGAGGTCTCTGAAGATACTGAACCTGCCAGTTCAGTTGCCTCTTTCATTTCATTGCCTAAATCATAGCTTTAGAAAAAAATTCCTCTGTCTTTCATTTAGCCAGAGTTGATTTCTATTTCTTAAAACTGAAAAATTCTAACTTAGTCATTCAAAACTCCTGTTTTCTTCTCTCAAATATGCTTACTTAAAGCCAATGTTAATATCAATTATAGATGCAGAAATTTGAATTAAATGGAATGGAGAAATTGAATATAGTTTAGTTTTTGCCTTTGCATCTTAGGTTAAAGGGGAACAGTCTTCTTTGCAATTCTGCTATATGAAAATGTTCACTTCTCCACTGGCAAAATACTACACAAATGCTAAACATTTTATAAATCCCCTTACTGATTCCCTAGTTAAAGTAAAACTTAGGAAGGGTTAAGCAGCAAACTTTAAAATGGTGGAATTGCTCAAAATGTCTATGCAGTTGCAACTATTACCATTGGTGCTGGAGCTGCTGGCCCTGGGTAAGCCGATTTACTCTGTTATCTGCCATGCGCTCGGTGTTACTCTAAACTCTCAGAGGGTGCGAAAGCGCAGGCTTAGCCCATGAGCTCAAGAACTTTCACTGTGTAAAGGGGGAGACATAGCATTAAGAGCAGGTGCATATTTGGAAAGGACATTTTATACGTAAAAATGCAGACAGGTTGATATATATGTCGTACAGTCAGGATGGATGGAAGAGAAAGCATTTGCACAGCAGCATCTACAGAGGAAGAAATTGAGGTTTAACGACACCACACACGGTTGTTACGTTGTATAATTTCCAGCAAACATGCACACAGACTGACTACTTCCAAGGGGCATAAATAAGAAACTCGTAGTTTCATTAGCATGAGAAAGTGCAAATAACAAAGGATTTGTTGTACTGTTTTAGGTCACACAGCTAAGTAAAAATAGGGGGTGCCTGCGTGGCTTAGTGGGTTAAGTGTCCGACTCTTGATCTCAGCTCAGGTCTTGATCTCTGGGTCCTGAGTTCGAGCCCTGCGTTGAGCTTTGTGTTGGGCTCCATGCTGGGTAGGCAGCCTACTTAAAAGAAAAAATATACAGAGAGATAGATTGCACAGCTAGGTAGAAATAGAAATGAAACAACCATGTACACTTCCTGTTAAAAGCTGTACTCTTGGGGCTCCTGGGTGGCTCAGACAGTTAAGCATCTGCCTAAGGTTCACGAGCCTTCACTTCTGTAAGTTATCTGTGGGAGCCCAGCAGCTGTGCCTTCTGGCACCCCCAAAGTCTCCCCTTCAGAAGAGAATAAATACATCCCTTCCAGACCCAATCCGAGGTCTTCAGTGTTGACTAGAAATTAGAAGTTATGTTTGAAAGCTCACTCTTATCTGCTCCTCATTTAATTTATTTGAAGGTACTATTGTATATATATTCTATAGTTGTATGAAAATATCCTTATATTCATTTACTAATGCTGCTATACAGCAAATTTCAACAACCTTAATGGTCAAAAACAATCCCAATTTATTATCTTATAGTGCTAGAGGTCAGAAGTCCAAATTAGGCCTCAGTGGATTGAATCAAGGTGTCAACAGAACTGCCTGAATTCTAGAGACTCCAGGGGAGAATCTCTTGCTTGTCCAGATTCCAGAGGCTGTCTGTATACTTTGGCTTGAGAATCCTTCCTCCACCTTTAAAGCCAGCAGAATAGCATTTTCAAATCTCTCTCTGGCCCTGACCTCCCCTTCTGCCTCCATCTTCCACGTTTGAGGATGCTTGTGGTTTCACTGGACCCACCCAAGTAATCCAGGATCTCTTTATTTTAAGGTCATATGATTAGCAAACTTAAGTCCAGTGCCACCCTAGTTCCCCTTTGCCATGGATCATAACATATTCATTCACCCACACCAGGGATTACAATGTGGACGTCTTTGAAGAGGAAGCTTTATTCTGCCCACCGCAATCTTAGCGGCTGCCCCTTGGTTTATACTATTTCTGTGCACAAATGAATGCTATGGGAGTCATTGTGCAATTTTGTCATTATGCACTTTTGCCTGCAACCAAGGTTATTAATTAAATGATACTATTTGTTGAGATTATCACAAATTGCTATTATGTTGCTACTTGTAAGCTGCTTTTCCTGGCTACAACTTTTTATTGTTTCCATTAGACACAGATTTCTCTCTAATCCACTGACTTCATGTATCATGTAGATTTGATGGCCTCACTTGAGCTGAGCTGTCAAGTATGCATTTTCATAGATGAATGAGACGCAGACTCTTTCTGAGTAGACTTCAGGGGGTACGTTTTAGTGCTGTGCTGAAATTAAGGTTCTCGTGGGTTCTGGGAGGCCAATTTAATTTCACTGGATCATCATTTACTAGAAACAGTGATATAAAATAAGATCAGGCTGAACCCCTAGGGTGTCTAATCAGGATGATGAAGACGGAATGAGAGCCAACCTGCCCTCAGTGTTAACGAAGCCTGGACATTTAATTTCTGAAAACGTGTAATGAAAAGTTCTCTCCAATATCTAAGAGTGTGATGGGTAGTGAGGAGGGCATGTGCTGCATGGTGCACTGGGTGTTACACGCAACTAATGAAGCATCGAGCTTTACATTGGAAACTAGGGATGTACTGTATGGTGACTAACATAATATAATAAAAAAATTAAAAAAAAAAGAAGTGAAAAAAAAAAGAGTGTCCTTCCTATTGTGAATAATTGTGTGTTCTTGCATGTGCAGAGAAACATGCATTCTTCCCACCAACACCATCAGAGATATCTGCTTCGGTGTTACCTAGTCCTTCCTTCCTTGATACACGAGTTCACAGTTGTTCCACGCCCCTAAATTTTTACATCGGCTTTCTGTTACCTATTTCCTTTTCCTTCATTTTAACAAAAATCACTAGATTTCGAGTATTGTAACTATTTACAAGAGCCTGGACACTGCCCCCTCCCACTGCCATCAAGGTAAATTCGGTCCTGTTCGTACGATATGCAGTCGTCACAAAACATCAGCCTACGTTTGGTGCATATGCAAGTTCTGTGGGTTTAGGAATGTTTGTAATACGATTGAATGGTTCATTATTAAAACTGGAAATGAACATTCTCCATTTATTCATTCATCCATTCGTTTATTCGTTTTTAATCTAGTTCAAGAAAGGGGGGTAATCAGAAGGGGGAATGAAGCATGAGAGACTATGGACTCTGAGAAACAAACTGAGGGCTTCAGAGGGGAGGGGAGTGGGGGAATGTGATAGACTGGTGATGGGTAGTAAGGAGGGCACGTATAGCATGGAGCACTGGGTGTTATACACAACTAATGAATCATCGAACTTTGCATCAGAAACCAGGGATGTACTGTATGGTGACTAACATAATAAAAAATATTATTATTAAAAAAATTTTTTTAAAATAATCTGGTTCTCAGGAAAGACCTGCTGTGTGCCTTAAGCCACGGTAGATATGATGGGTATAAGATTGGGTAAGATGATAAAGTATTTCCTGTCACAAAAACAGAGTCCAAAAGAGAAAAATATGTATATATTAAAAAAAGAAAAAGTAGTCTATGGGCTAAGGCTGCCTTATGCCACCTCTTCAGATAGCTCTCTGATTTTTCTCACTTTTGCTCTAATGTTGGTCCTTAGATCTAATATGGAGGCATTCCCAATGAAAACGGGATAAAAAGCAACATAGGAGCTTGGGAAAGGTTAATTTGGGGGACCTCTGAAGGTGCAGAGGCTGAGATCAAAGGTACTGTTTAAGACTCAACTTCAGATAACACCACTTTAAAACTTTCATAGCATTTGAAAATCTCTTAGATCAACTAAAGTATGGTGAATTCCCAAATTTTAAGAATTAATATTTATTTACTTGGAAATATTCTAAAACATAGGCTCACACACAACCTGCAGTATAAGAAGAATCTATGTTGAATGAAGTGATGACTTTCTAGAGTGGTGATGAGTGTCCGTGTTTGACACTGGAATGCTCAGGTGAAACTCTCTTCCCTACCTGAGTCTCAGGAAGGCGCACGGTGTAGTTAGCCCCTTCTGATACGGTACTCATGCCACTTTGCCGAAATCAAAAATCATAAAGAAAGGGTCTTCCTTCTTTCTTTCTACACACCCAGTGGGAAGCTGGCTGCCCCTTCTTCTGAATTAAGTTACCCACTTTCACCGCTCCTTTGGAACTTATCAAAGTCTCTCTTGCATTCTTACACAAACACCTAATGAATTTTGAGCTCTGGAGGGCAGAGTCTGTGATCATCTTGGATCCCAAACAGCTCCCATGACAATGCTTTGCCTATGGAAGGCTCTCCATGGTGGCTTCTCAAATGTGAAATAATTAGTTCCAGGATCCTCACAGATGCTTTTAATCTCTATCCCTACCCTCACCAGGGTAATAGCAGACTGTGAACACTTCCCTTGTAGTTAAGAAATAAAATTTTTCCAGAACATGAAAAAAAAAGCTGTTTTTACTTGTCATAATACACAATTGTGCACTATAAATCTGCTCTCTGCTGGGTTGATAAAAATACTTTACCCAATCTGCCAGCTTTTATTGATGGTATGCTCTTTATTTCAGCACTCCTGGTTCTCCAGAACACTGCAAACCCACATCAGGTGCAATAGAGTTCCATGAATTCGTGATGACCCCAGGAGACAGGTGTATTGATACATCTCCTTAACCTAGCCAGATCAGCCTTGTCTATCGGCAACTTGTGTGAGAATAAAGACAATGCTGAGCACAGGTCACGAGTATCTATGGCTTCATGTGGCTTGGGGCACTTCGTGCCCTCTGCCTGGCTGAACAAAGAGGGGACCTTCTTAGGGATCTGGGTGACACTGGGAGGAGACGGCCCCCATGGATCCTCACACATGCTGCTCCGTGTGCTAGGAAAATACACACTCGGGGATCCCATCCCAGGACACTGAATGTGAGAAGATGGGGGTCGCATCTGTGAGATCTGTGACCTGGAAAGTCACTTTGCCACTCCTGCCTCAGTATCCTCAAGGGCAGAATGAGAGGACTAATGAGATTA
The DNA here is from genome assembly GCF_023065955.2 of Ursus arctos. Classification (NCBI taxonomy): domain Eukaryota; kingdom Metazoa; phylum Chordata; class Mammalia; order Carnivora; family Ursidae; genus Ursus; species Ursus arctos. The sequence goes on along the minus strand of NW_026622819.1, from coordinate 6,131,819 downwards.
GCCCAAAAGGCAATGCCAACTTTGGTACTTTGTTCATTTCATTCAAACATCAGGGACAAACACAGGTCATTCGGAGTTCTATCAGATGCCTGAGAGTTTTATAACTCTGGGTGAAGATGTAAAGAATGTGCTTCTGTCTAGTAGGAGAAAAGGAGATGTTTGCAGCTGCAGCCAGAAGTTTCCTGTGATTGAGAAGCTCATAGATGATCATAAATAATCGTATGGCCAAGAAAATATACCCCGAGGCTTCTATTTTTCTCCAAAGAGTACAGAATCCAAAAACCATAGATTTTATTCTTTTTTTTTAAAGATTGTATTTATTTATTTATTTATTTATTTATTTATTTATTTATTTATTTATTTGGCAGAGAGAGAGAAACAAGCAAGGGGAATGGCAGGCAGAGGGAGAAGCAGACCCCCACTGAGCAAGGAGCCCAACACAGGGCTTGATCCCAGGACCCCAGGATCACAACCTGAGCTGAAGGCAGACATTTAATCAACTGAGCCACCCAGGCGCCCCCATAGATTTTATTCCTGAAAGAGGAAGAAGAGAGGCATATACCCCAATGCAGCACAATCTAAAATGCCAAGCAGTTATCAGAATAGAGTTATGAATGCAATAGAGTTATGAATAGAGTTATGAATGCAATTTTTGTCCTTTTATTCATTTTAGGAAGAAAAATATTCTTAGTTCATGCCAATTGCACTACCTTGAATCCAGGGGGACAAAAATACATAAGGTGACAGAAATCAAAGAAACAACATCCAAACATGTTTTGATATGGTAACTTTAAAGCACAGAAACATTTTACATTGATTTTGCTAAAGATATCATTTTCCTAAAGATTATGAAAGTTCTATAAACTCTCTTTGGAACTGATGCTTATCTAGTGATTTCAATTTCTAAAATCTATACTGTAGAAGTGCTGTTGGATACAGCTACCTTTTAATCATGTTCTTCTATGATTAGTTTATTGATGCAGTAGAGTGTATTAAAGCCCTTTTGTGTGCAAGACGCCAAGGCACTTTAATGATGCATGCCACCTCAGTCTGTCCTTGGAGGAGTTACAGTCTATGAGAAATGATGCACACACAACCACAAAACAACACAGTGACAGACGAATCTTACTAGAAGCTGACCTCAGTCTACATGGTTTGTTCTTAAACATTAAGTCCTGCTGATTTTCTCAACGAGTCTGGAGAATTGAAAAGGCTGGGTGATATTTCTCAATCTTAACCAATGAGGATGCAAATGGAAGTCAGAGATCAAGAAATGTAGATTTTACTTCCTTCTAATACATCAAGGTATTTCTGCAACTGATGGTAGATCGATGTTATTTCCCAATGTCAAGATTAGTAACCACAGGAAGCTTATGGAAACTTTGGCTTTTGCTTTGAGTCTGGAAGAACAGATGTGAATACTCTTAATGGAGTCGAGGGTGCCGAGCATACCAGATGAATGGGCACGGGCAGGAGGACGAACAGGATGAAGTGTAAGGGAGGCTCGGGTATGTCACGAGCGACACACTATGTCCCTGCAGAGCAGCAGGGAGAGATGAGGGGCAGCAGGTGTTGGGCAATGTCAGTTGGAGCTTAGACTTAGCAATTCATTCTGCAAAAATTTTCAATCGTTGGAAATACTTAAGATAATAGGGATCGATGAAATTGATAATTTCTAGAGTGAACTGGGAGATTCTTATAGACTTCTGGTCTATAGACTTAAAAATACTGGTGGGGGTGCTGCCTGGGTGGCTCAGTCGTTAGGCATCTGCCTTCGGCTCAGGTCATGATCCCAGTGTTCTGGGATCGAGCCCCGCATCGGGCTCCCTGCTCAGTAGGAAGCCTGTTTCTCCCTCTCCCATTTCCCCTGCTTGTGTTTCCTCTCTCGCTGCCTCTCTCTGTCAAATAAATAAATAAAATCTAAAAAAAAAGAAGAAAAAAATACTAGTGGGGGCTAGAGGGAGAGGGAAATTAATGCCAATTTGAGAATAAGAAACCCAGTTCTGACCTTTAAACACAAAAGAGGATATCACACACACACACACACACACACACACACACACATGCACGCACGCGTGCACACACAGAGTCCAGATGTTGTGCAGATTTCTAAGTCCCGATACTAAAACTGCATTATCCAAAATCTGCCCCCTCCCTCCATCTCTTAGTTCTGCTTTTCTCTGTGTTGCTTTCTCTCTTAGGCTCTTCAAGTGATACACCGGAAGGTGTTGTTACTCTAAGCTTACATGGTACTTAACTCCAAGGAGCTCAGAAAGGAAGAGAATGGGCTCAGATTGGTCCCTTTGGGGCCCCAGGTCTCAATGAGTTCTGGGGGAGAAGGGTAATCAGATTAGTCAGTTTATGCCCCTGTGGTGAGGCAGGTGAGGAACCCTTGAGGCGCAGCCTGCCATGAAGAAATGTCTGTCTTTTCCTTTCACATTTCACTGGTCAAACCAGTTCAGGAAGTCAACACTCATGTTCAAAGAGGCAGAAATGGCAATCGTATCATGTTCTAAAGAAGAATCAAGAAATTGTGAAAAGCACTAGTGACACCCACACAGCCCCCCAGAAATGCAGGACGTTCAGGAACATACTCCTGAAGGGGAAAGACTATGGTGCTACTTAGTGAAGCCCTGTGCTAGAAACTTCACTGCGTTACAGTTAGGGAAATAAGCCAATAGTCTGGCCATAATGTAAGACAGAGAAGAGGCTGCAGTGGGGGTAAAAGTAGGAAGGGACAGAAGTGAAAGTCACTTCAAAGGAATAATCATTACGGCTTAGCGAGAGATGAGATGTGGAGACGGAAGCCATAGTTAACACCCAGGGCTTTTGGTTTCGTTGTTATTGTTTGCTTTTTACTTATTCCTTTTTGTCCTGGTGCCTCAAGAGACTGAGGTATTATAAACAGAAACAGGAAAAACCAGGAAGAGAGAGTTGGTAAAGGCAGATCATCGGTCACAAAATGTCCAGAAGATAAATGTGAACCTGGAGTCACCTAAAGTCACTGTCAAGAAGCTTTCTACAGTGACCACTGAGTTGAATGGTGTCCCACAAAACTCAAGCATTGAAGCTCTAACCACCAGGACCTCAGACGGTGAATGTCCTCACAGATGGCATCTTTAAGGAGGTAATTAGGGTGACATGTTGTCATTAGAGTGGGCCCTGATACAACATGACTGGTAAAAGTCATTTTAACTCTGTAGTGTGATCAAACAATAGTAATTTAAACACGGAAACCAAAGTGTTTTTCTCAGCATCAGGTCAGTACAATCTGCCTTAACTCTAATTACCAAAATCTGTTTTAACAAATAACTGAGTTTAAGGGACTTCAGGCATTTTTCTTTTTTCACACAACATTTTGGATGATAAGCCAGTAAGTATCAGAACTTTTTCTGAAAAAAAATTTTTTTATTTTCTTAAAGCTATTCTTTGAGCATTAGTAGACCCAGCTGCAGGGAAATGGAAGGCTTAGTTCTGGGATACGCTGGTCACAGTACTCTGAGGTGATATAAAAGCAAAGTAGACCAACTTCCCCGGAGGAAATAGTTTCTCTCTTCAAACCCCATCCTATCACAAAGAAGAAAATCCAGTGTAATTTAGCAGATACAATGATCTTCCTCCCAAGAGAGGCAAAAATCGGCAACCTTCTTTCTAATGCATCCATTTTAGAGTTGGACATATTAACTTGGTTTTCTGCCTCCGGCTGTCAGAATGCTGTAAACATCAATGTCCGATGCTGGTGGGATGAATGCAGGATTGAGACATGTCAGAATTTTTGCCCTTAATCCCTTCCTGTGCATTGTTTCCAAACAATAATCTTTTTCTTTATATTGGTGGAATTAAAGTTGGGCACAGGGGGTAGAATGCTGTTTCTACCTGGGTTGGATAAGAAGTCATTGTTGGTTCCAAATGACTTTGGCATTCCCTCACAAAGGGTCACCTTCACAAGCCCCAAAACTTCATCTGCAGTCCAACAGTAGGATTACGATGGGACCCAGATCCCATTCTAATTTTACCGCAGAGTTGAAACTTGTTTTCTAAAAAGCTTCCAGAAAATAGGCCGACTACTGGAAAGCTAACAGTGACGGGTGAGGATGCACAGGACAGTTGGCCATGTTCTAAGCCCTGAGCTCACCCTGCATCCTGCTCTCCAGGTGGTCGGGTGGACAGCTGCTGACTGCCAGCCTTGCACCAAGGCCCCTCCGTAACGGAAGCCCCAGCCCTGCCCAGGGCCCTCCATTCTCTCCTGGCCTCCCCTCACTCCTTCTTCCTCTCTGTCTCTCTGGAATTGCAAACCCCTCTCCACCTGGGCACCTCTGGCTCTGCGGAAGCACCATCCCGTCCCAGCAGAGTCCTCCCACAGCAGCAAGCTGACCCGGAGTGAGACTGGGACCAGCACCCTTAGCCTGGGTAACAGCTCAGCAGAAGCAGGTCTCCCCCTACCTCAGCCAGACCTGCCCCCCTTCGCTGTTCTACACAGCCATGTTTCACATGATTGTTTCACCTAAAAAAAGAAGGGGTCCCCACAACTGACAACAAGAGATTAAAGGGACTTGTCCCCAGGGTAAGAGTGGTTTTTGTGTTTTGACAAAGATACACAAAGCCCTCCCCCCCATGTGGGGCTCCTCCTGACCTGACTCCTCGAGGCTCCTCGGCCCTCCCCACACACGTGTTGCTCCCTCAGATGTCCCTCACCCCCAACCTCCCTGCACCACCCTCCAGCACCCTCACTTCCTCTCGCTGACCATGCTCTTGCTTTGCCAAAAATGTCCCACTACTGGTTTTCAATCTCTGTCCTTCATCTTCTCCATTCCTGCCTTCCCAGGTAAGCAGTCCAATTCCCATCTCAGGGACCTCCCTTTGGCCTGACCCCCGCAGCAGTGCCCCGCAGAGCCCAGGACAGCTTCCGCCCCCCGGTCATGGTCCCCAGAGCCGGGCACTGATGCCTCCTCAGCCAGTCCGGCACCCAGCACGCCCAGCCCAGTGCGCTGCCAACCAGTAACCATCCCTATGCAACAACTCGTTCCAACCTCACAAAGTCTTCTTTCCACATAATTTCACATAAGGATTTGAATTTTCAGAAAGGCATCTTCCTGTGAGATTACGCCTCCCCAACAAGAGATTCGTATTTACACTTGGCTGCTGTGAAAAGGTTGGTTTTTGCTAAATTATGTTTATCCAAGTAGGTGCAGGTCCCTCCTCCCTGGTGAAGGAGTTGGATGCAGTCAGGGAAGATGATGTGGCAGGTGGCCTCCATTTGTGAGGACAATAAAATATGGATGAATGAGAAGAGGAAGAAGAAAAGAGAAAAGCGTTTAATCTGGGCATTCTACTGAACGCCGGTCATATCTTTGCGTGAACAACTGCTAAACCCTTAACATGCCTTAAAAACAGGAGGTCATGCTGGCCCTCGCCCCTCCTGTCAGTCCCCACCTGTGCCTGACGTCCATGAAGGGGCTTTCCGGACCCTTCCCCACCTGTGCAGTGATTGTGTCGTTGCGCTTATGGACAAACCCACCCACATTCACTGCAGAACTGCAGGCAGCGAAGTGATGCTGCTCCCTGTGAGTCTAGAGATCACTCACCCGCCTTTACACTCACCTCAAGCTCACATGTGAACGTTCTCTGTCCCGGTTACTCCAGGGGCGAGGCAGGCAGCCGGTGGGATGGAGCAGGAGCGCTCAGGCCGCTGACGGACACCAGTAGCTTCGCCTCGTCATACCCCCACCCCCCGCCCTGAAGATGCCGCACAGGTGGTGCACGGCTGCTCGGCAGGTGCATAGTGGGTGCTGCACGGGTGCTCTGTGGGCGCTCCGCGGGGGAGGCTCAGATGCCTCACAGCTGCTCGGCAGGTGAACGGTTGGTGCTGCACGGGTGCTCTGTGGGTGCTCCGCGGGGGAGGCCCAGATGCTGCACAGCTGCTCGGCAGGTGCACGGTGGGTGCTGCACGGGTGCTCTGTGGGTGCTCCGCGGGGGAGGCTCAGATGTCGCACAGCTGCTGCACGGCGCCTGCCCAGATGCTCCACGCGTCTCCGGCCCGGCTGCCATGTGCCACGCAGGCATCGGGAGCCCCAGGGCTGTGTTCATGGGCAGGAGCCACCTCACAGCCCTTCACGGGAAGGGCCCCTGTTCTCCTCACCTGGGTCTACTTTCCTCCCTAAATTCAGTAACTTCTGCCCCTACGCCTGCTGGGAGTTGTACCGCTCCACACGCCCGTCTGAGAAAGCCAGCGGTGTCACTAAGGGGGCTGACCTTGTTACCTAGTCCACAGGTCTTAGGGGACAGAGAGCTCGGGATTCCACAAAGAAGTGGAGACAGCTTCCTCCCCAGCTCATGTCATTCCTCACTGTGATAGCAAACCGGTGTTCAATTATCCCTGAGACTCCCAGATCTGTCATGGAAAAGAACTTCCAGATCCTGGCCTTGAGCACCCCATAATCTGGGTTCTTATTTCTAGGGCTGCTTGGGAAATGGAGCCCTCACTGTGTCATTTCTCCTTGCTGGCATCCCATCCACACCACCCCTGACATGGCCCAGACCTCCCCGTAGTATATGCCTTTCTCCTCAGAAGCCATGAAAAGCATATAAACATGTAAAATAGAGTGGATGAAGGTCATCTATTTACCTGACAGGTGCAAAACTCTCGATTTCTATCATTGTCTCTTTGGCCAAAAAGAAAACAGACAAAAGAAAAAAAATGAATAAAATAAATAGAATAGAATAGAATAGAATAGAATAAAATAAAATAAAATAAAATAAAATAAAATAAAGTAAATCTACCTGGCCTTAACCACGCTCGTCTTTCTCTGAACCTCTCAGGTGCAGAGAGCCTAATTAGTGACCTTGACTGATTGAACACAGCAATCTTGACCGTAATTTCTCTGTGAACTGAAGTATCCCGCACTCTTATGTGAAGAATGCCCACTACCGAGGATAGTGTGCTCTCAGTTGTAGAGAAAACCTTTCTTCAGAAGAGCAATGAGAATGCTCCGTGTTCAGGCAAATTCTTCCATCATCTCTGAGGGCAGGAAATGGCTTTGCTCTGACAGATTTCTCTGTATCGCAAAGAGCAACAGAAAATCTAGATGGCTCCTGTCATATTGGCACCTCTCCAATGGGTCACGGCAGCTTGTTTATGATTTTATTGAACTCTTAAAGACTCTCAAGAGTGTATCTTTGACCGAAAGTTACAGCTTGCCTCCCATTACGGACATGTGTTTGTTCTTGGTGTTGGAGTGCCTTTCCACTCTTCAAACGCTGCAGACTGTTTCCTTTTTGACCGTGCAAGTTCCCAGCTATCACAGGGACATTTTGATGCAACATTACTTCTTGAAATGTTATTTACATTTGAGCTCAGTCTAATAATAGCAGTAACAACCACTTACATTTGCTGAGATTACATTCTTGTCTGGCCAGGGATTTTTCTAAATGCTTCATATGAATTAACTCAATGAATTATTAATATGTCCCTATGAGATCCGTGTTATAATGATCCCCATTTTGCAGATGGAAAACTGAGACATAGAGGGGTTAATTAACGTCCCAGGGTCCCAGTAAGTGGCAGCGCTAGAGAGCTGAGTCCAGACAGTACCCACTGTGCCCACCTTCTTACCTGAACCAGCTTTGTTCATCTGAATGGGCCATCAGGGTTTCCTTTCACAAACTGCCAGATTATTTTGAGCATTCTATTTTGTTTTGTTTTTTGAGAGAGAGAGAGAGTGGGTGGAGAGGGGCAGAGGGAGAGAATCTCAAGCAGACTCCAGGCCCTACAGGGCTCGATCTCATGACCTGAGATCTCAGACCTGAGCCGAAATCAAGAGTCAGACACTTAACTGACTGAGGAACCCGGGCATCCCGGAGCCTTCCATCTTTTAAGAGGCAAGGATGAACTTTAGGAGATTTAAAGCCAATGTACAAACACAACATACTACTCCTATAGTTAGTACTCTCCAAGGTTTCAAAAACTTTTTTTTTCTCAAAAGTTTGTATGGTAAATTATAAGTTAAGTAATTTTGAAAAAACACTGAATGTAACAAAAGTTTGGGGAACAAATTTCAGAATGTGTGATCACGATCTTCCCAAACTATTAAAATGTGAAATATTCCGTATCCCTGATTTCACCTCAAAGACCAAAGAGCTTCGGACCGGAGCTCCCAGTTCCTCCCTCCCTTCAGTTCAGGCCTCCCATGGTGCGTGCACAGTTCACACTAGCGGTGCATAACTCTGACCGTATTGGGGCAGTTAATTCTTAGAGTCTGCTTTTCTAGCTGTTCTGTGATCTTCCTGAGAGCAAGGAATTGGGATCCTTTTACATTTGTGCATCAGCTCTGCGACTCCAGAATTAATAAAGGTTTGGGGATTTGAACTGATTCCGTCTGCCACTCCTTGGAACACCCCAAGCCAGGAACAGCTTGGCAATGTCTAGAAGCACAGCTAAGTCGGCAGAATCAGACACAAAGTCCTATTTTCACATCAAGCTGAGACTCCCCTGTGTGTCCTCATTTCCACTGCTCCCCGCACTTTGCTGCTATGAGCTGGATTTGCAGCTCCCTGAGCTTCATTCAGGTCAAAAGACCACCCAGCAGCAGAGCCAGGCATGGACCTTATAACTGATGGGTGTGGTCTCGCTCCGAGCATTTGACAATTTTCTACATTATTCTTTTCTCAATACAACCCTTGTCTTCTTCCCATCTCCAACCATAGACACACATTCCCAGATGCTGCCGTGTGCCAAGCTCAGTGAGCCTGAAGCCTACAGCTTCCACCGGGAGGCTGAACTGATGGAGAACATCCCAGCCTGGCACACAGTTTACAGGACGCCTTCCAGGAGCATTAATATCCGTTCCCTGGATTATGACCTACCGGGTTTCAGGGAGCCTTTCTGTTCTTCCCCTTGGTCCTTTCTGGTCTAAACAGCTTTGTGCCCTCAACAGTTGGACCACCTGAAACCTGTCCCCTGTCCCCTGTCCCAGCTCATCAGAGAACGCACTGACGCCACCTGTCATGCTCACCCCAGTGACCTCTCACTGTGAGCTTCCTTCTCTAGCAACTGGCCATCCAGTCAGACACTGCTTCCCGCTCACACACCTTTTTAAAACAAATCATTTTCTTGCCTATCGTTCTGTGGACGGCATCTTCCTTAGTCCCTTGAGAGGGAGTTAGCAAAAGCCTTTCAAATCTAGAAAGTGTTGCATGTCTGAAGACAGTCTGTCTCCTGAGCTTCCTTCAGCCACTACTATGTCAACCTCAGAAGTTCAGCGATGTATCAATTCCATAAAAATCAGCATTCTCTGCTGATTATTCTGCTTTCATTAAATCTCTATTGGCTAAGGATTTACTTTGTTTCCTTCCTTTGTTCCTTTCTTGTTTCTACTGACATTAGAGGTCAAGACTAACTGTGTCCACTGGACTCACACTCATTTTAGACTCTTTCTCTCTTTTTTTTGAGTATTTTATTCCTCTCTGAATTTGCAGTTTTCATCAAAAGCAGTCAGCAACATCTTTGGCTGCCCTTTGTCGGGATCTGTAGAGAAATCACCAGGACATCCATGTTGATCTTTAGAGTGTATTCATAAAAGGACACCCACATGCTAGATAGACATCTGGTCACCCAGCACACAGAGCTGGCATTTCACACCCTCACCTTAAAGCTTGATTGCATCTGCAGTGATGAGGCTCCATCCTGGAGTGAAATTAAAGAAGCCCCATTCAATTTCTTATCCAAAGACACAAAGTTCACCTTTCGCTAGTCCTGGGAGCTACCATATTAGAAAGTATCCATCAGGCAAAGTTCAAATTACCTTCTCTCTGAACTATGTGTCATACAGACGTGTCCAGCAGGCAGTAACTCCCATGTGGAGCTGCCTTAGGACAGGTGTGGGAGAAGGCTCAAGGAATACCATCCCTCATGGCAGTGTCCATCCCCACAGGGATGGATTCCATAATGGATGCCACATTGTGCTATGACAGCTGGAGAAGACCTAGAACAGGACCGATAGCATGCTAGACTGCTCTAGAAGGAGCCACTGTCTGTGATTGAAGGTTCAAGATGAGAAAACTAAGGTTTGTATGCTGATCAGCATAGATTGTGATTGGCCCACTGGAGAAGGCTGCCCACCCCTGATGGCACTTGAACACAGGTTTCATGAGCCCCGAATGGCATAGGTAAGTATTCTGTCAGGTGAGTTCCTCCCCTCCTCCAAAGTCAGATTTCTGTGACTGGCCTTCAGGAAGTGCATCAGCATTGTGAGGGCCTGTAGTGCTCCTCTTAGCTTAGGGCTGACCGGGAGAGCAAATCAAGAAAAGATAGAGGGAAGCTATTCTGCCTGGAAGGTTTACAGGAGAAGACATCACAGAGAGGACCAGGTCTAACTTAGACTGCATCCCATGAGCTCAACAGTCAGGACAGCCTTTGGGAGAAGGTGATGCCACTCCACTTTCATCCCAGATCTGATGACCGCAAGACAGCTTCCCAACTGAATTGACCTATTGCAAATGCATTTGTTCATCTCAACACGAGTAATTCAAAGGTGAGGGGGCAGGGTAAGGAGAGGAAGCCAGAGGGAAGAGGGCAAAGATGGGGAGCAAGGAGTGGGAAAAACTGTGAGGTGTAAGGAGTAGACAATCCCTAAATGGTCACCGGGGGGGGCGCTCTGGAACCAAAGGTATTTGGAGATCTCTGGAAGCCCTTGGTTCTGGGAACTCACTGCATGTCTCTATTTTATCCTCATTAGCTCCCATCTATCATTAGCTCGGAATCCCAGACCATCCCTTCCCCTACCTACCAGGATCACACCATCTTGCCTTAATGCCTTTCCTTTCCATCTGCTCAGAACTCTAGAGGCAGATCAATTAATATCACTCTTAAATTCTATATAAGACAAATTGCAAATTAGAAAGAAAAGGAAGATGAAAGGAAGAAGGAAATCAGGGAGGGAGCAAGGGAAGAATGACTATAAACACTTTAGAATTACTCTTTATATAATAGGAAAATGCCAACATCTGTTTTGACATATCTCTAGAACTGGCAGACCAATTTGCTTAGCAGTTTTCTCCTAGGAGTTGATGATATTTGAAACGTTAGATGAAAACAATGAAGCTGTGTTTTCCATGGCTTGATTCAATCACTAGAGTTGAAAAATGGTGAGATATTTAAATTCTAATGTATGGGCTTGGTTCATTTGACATATTGAACCAATAGTGCTAAGTATGCAATAGCTTATAATTTCTGAGTTGAGATTTTTTAATTATATAAATCATCAGGTTCTATAACATGTTGCATGGTTTAAAACATTTATGATAGAGTCTTAAAATACAACCACTTCATTTAATAGCAAAATAACAGGGCCCCTGCATGACTCACTTGGCTAAGTGCCTGACTCTTCAGCTCAGGTCATGATCTCAGGGTCTTGGGATAGAGCCCTGTTGTGCTCCGTGCTCTGCAGGGAGTCTGCTGGAGACTCTTTCTCTTCCTCTCCCTCTACTCCTCCCCCCCCTAAAATAAATAAATAAACTTTTATTAGAAAAAAAAAAAAAGCAAAAGTAACCACAAACCCTTGCCACCCTAGACCTGAACAATATTTTACTTTGAGTTAAATATGGAAAAGTTCCCAAACCTTTATGTGTTTTGATGTGTAAGCTGGGTCTAAAATCCCTCAAATTATTTCTTAGTATTTTGGTTGATCAGTTTAAGATTTTAAACTTTTTAAAAGAAAAAGTATAGGGAAATCTTTCTTTGGGAACACAGGTGCAATCTCCCTTGCCCAGCAGCACAATTCCATGCATTGTCTTGTATCTAGGGAAGAGTTTGGACCATCACCATAAATTAGAAAAACAAAACAACTTATTGGTTTCTTGAGAAGATTTCAGAAGCAGGTAGTGCCTTTTTAAGATAAAATAAAATAAAATAAAATAAAATAAAATAAAATAAAATAAAATAAAATAAAATAAAATAAAACAGAGCAGCTAAAAGCGCCTGTACAATGAATGAGGTAAAAGAATGATCCTTGAGTTGACGTCAGTCCTTTTGTGTTGGTTCCCCACCTGCTCCCATCAGGATGAAGAACAAAGGAAGTCTGCTTCAGTTAAGATCTTTACAGCTACCCTTTCCAATTCTCTCCCCTATCGAGGCTGCCTCCTTCCCTGAGAAGCCACTATCTCCTTCAGTCCACCACTGTATTCTATAGAAACCTCTTGAAAACCCTCATCCTCCAGAGATTGTTCCCTCCACCATTGTGCCTCTGTAGAGACCCCAAGCTGAGCTGGGGGCTACTTTCTCAAGTGCCCTCTCCCCCCATCTAGGAAGAAGAAGAAAAAGTTCCCTCCCCCTGGCTTCTGGAGAGCAGTTGCAACAATATTGCATCATCTTCTTTCCTATTTCTCCCTTGGGCATCCCATGGTGGTACCCTCTCTTTCTGCAGTGTTGCTGTAGGTCACGTCTCCATTCACTACCCCACTCTTCTTTGAGGACTCTGCAGGGGCTCAGCGTTCCGCCTCCACTTCATCTTTGCCAAGACCAGTGTTAGTAGAGCTCCATCAATGACATGATCTCAACTCCAGTAATATCTACCTGCAGATATTTATTGTCTTCACATGGCATGGCCACACCCCGGATGGTGTTATTATCTGCTATGGTTCCACCTTGAAAGGTCCAGCTCCGAAATTCTGTGCTCTGACAACAGGCCCTTTCCTTGCCCTCCCCCCTTCCACTATAGTTCACTGTCAGCTCACTACAATTGACTCCTTACCTTCTCTAGACATTCATCCTCCCTGAGCTGTACTTCTTTCATGAACCACCTGCTCTCAGCTTGACTCTTCAAGTTCATCTCATAAAAGCTTTATAAATCACCCCCTCCCCCAAATAATCTCTGTCACCTGCTTTGTACATTCAAACACTGAGGCCTGGTCGGGCCAAGTCCTCATTCTTGGGATGCTTAACTATGCTGGAAGAAAGTCAACAGCTGCTGACAGAGCCTTTTTAGACCCAGGTGCTCCTTTCATCTCTACCTTCAGGGAAGTTCCAGGTCCCCTCTCTCATCCCTGGTTAGTGCACTTTCTAATTCCTCATATTGGTACTGCTTTTCTCCAAGAGTTCGTACCTCCATCACCCAAACCTTTTCACCGTAGATGTCCCCCCTGTACTGCATTAAAAGTAAGAAGCCGTTAGCTATGAACGGCCTCAGTGTTGGCACACTTCTCATCAAACTCTGCCTCGATTTGCTTTTCTTCCTTTCTCTTTTCTCCAGTTTAGAGGAAAGAATCTTCCTACTTGTTTGCAGAGCTTACCCCATCACATTGCAAGCCTCAGATTTAGGATAACTTGCGAACCCCAGCACCATAAATACAAAGACAACCACACCTAGGCACATCCTAGAAAAGTCACTGAAAGCAAAAGAAAAAAGCACTCCATGTGGCTTCAGAATGATCAAAGCCTCAAGGTGAAAAACCGTGTAGAAAATTGTGTTGCTCACTTATTCACAGTTCCCTTGTCAGAAGAATTGTGAACTGCAAACACCTGGGTTTTGCTTGTTTCTGTTTTTGTTTTGTGTTTTGACCGTCCTTACCTCTAAATATGATTTTCTAACACTATGAGATTTATAAAAGCTCCGAGCTGCTGCTTTTTGCCCAGCCTGTGAATTCCTTGCAACTTCTGAATCAGCACGTATCATAAAGAAAAGGGTACAAAGAATATTGGACCCTCTTTGGTGTTTCTTCCTTCAGCCATCAGAGATCATTTGTTTAAAAGTGATCTGGGTCCCAGAAAGTTTGGTAAAAAGCAGTTTATTGAAATAACTTTTCTGTCATGTATAAATTGGCAATAACAACAATTTGATAGGAAGTATGAACTATATATTCGTTGATTTTCATAAATATAATAAATCATATGGTAGTTTTGTCATCTCTCCTAAACTTAAAGTGGTAACACTTTTATAGGATTTTTCACTTTTACCTTACAAATTAATTTTAGTCAATTATTCTTGTTCTATAATGTGCTAGTGAAAATGTATGGGAATATCTGAAATCCAGCAATGTAGGAAAAAGACATAATAAAAGAAGTATCTAGCAATTGATAGGTTTAATTAATAAATCAGATTAGATTTTCAAACTTTTATAATATAACTTTGCTTAGAATGAAACAAAGTATGTCTGTGTATACATAGTCTGTGGGTGGATATTTAGTGCTTAAAAATCATGGGCTCCAATACCCAACAGTTATGGTTAAGTCCAAATTCAGCACTGACCGAGTGGGATGTCTAAGTAACTTTCTATTTTATTTCTTTTTATAATTTCCATCTCTTCATTTATATTCTCTGTGTGATGAGACACGATTCTCTGACTTTCCTTTAATTATCTGACAGGTTTCTTCAGTTTTTTGGGCATCTTTACAATAGCTAATTTAATTTTTGTCTCGTAAATCCAACATCTGAGCTTGCTCTGGAATAATTTCTGTTGATGGTTTTTTTCCTACATATTAACCACCCATGCTTTCATGTTTCTTTGAATGTCTCAGAATTTTTTGTTGTAAACTAGACATTTCTAATTAGATAATGTGGCAACTCTAGAAATCAGATCCACACTCCCAAGAGGATTGTTTTAGTTGCCATTGGTTGTCACATGCATGTTTATTGATGCTAGTTGTTTAGGGACTTTACTGGGCAGGTTCGGTACATTCTGAATTCCCTGTCTTTTGGCCACTAAAGCTCAGTTAGCTTGGTGGTCAGCTAATGATTGGACAGAGATGTCCTTAAATGCCATGAATCCTAAGTTTCCCACTAAGTTTTGCAAAGAGGCTCTGTGTGTGTGTTTAGGCACACCTTCAATGCTCAGCAGTTTATAACTCTGGTTTAGCTTTTACTTCCTGCTTGTGCAAAGTTCAATATGAGCTAGAGGTGAGAGATTGGGATTTTCTAGATCTTTCCTGAGCATGTGCACAGCACTACACAGGCTTGCGGTTTTCTAGATTCTCAGAAATATATCAGAGCTCTTCAAAGACGTCATAAACATCTCATTTTCTATATTTTCTTTTTAATTTTTTGATCAGTCTCTTGAATATTCTGGCTGATAATATTGCCTCAGGAAGCTGTAATATTAAGCAATTGCTGCTGGTTATTTTCAGCAAACAGCATGGTGATAGGAATGTTCAAACTGAGAAGCTCTGAGTCAGGTTGAGTAAAGACAGTGCTGAGAGTGGAGCTTTTCCAGGGAGCTTACAGACAGATTAAATAAAGAAAATTCTATAGGGATGTGAGTTTTTTTCTTTTGTTTTGTTTTGTTTTTAGGAATTCTAACCCCATTCTGCTCCTTCCAGTGGCTACTAGACTGCAAATTTTCACAGTTATCATGGTTGCAAGGTTATGAATTTTCACAATTATCTTAGACCTGAAGAGAGAGAGATGGGAATAGAGCAAGTTAATGCCCCCAAACTCACTATTTCTACTGTGATTCAGTTACTTTTCTTTGGATTGCTGCAAGCCTTTTGTTTATTTCCAGCATATGAAAAGTTGATTTTTAACAATTTTTGACAGTGTTCTAATTGCTTCTATGGAAAAACAAACTTTTGGGGGTCTTCTTTCAGTTACTCCAGAATCGGCATTTTTCCCATCCTCATGTGTGCACAGGTTTTTTCCACCTGCTAAATGGGAATAATAACAGCGCTTACATCATAAGATCATCATAAAGATGAGATTATCTGGCACATGTAAAAGCATGTAAAGTAGTCTGGGAACACATAAGCACTCACTGAACATCAGCTATTATGATTATGGACAGAATCAAATATGGAAGGATACACACATAGTGACAATAGTAATTATCTTTGGGTAGGTAGGATTGTGGATATAAATTAATAGTATTTTTACCTTTCTAAATGTTTTGGGTATTCCAAAATAAATATGCAATGCATTTGTAATAAGAAAAGGAAAATATAAACATATAATAGTGTTCTTTTTTAATTTATATTTTCATCTCTAATACATTTTTTAAAAATATTTAAAGCAAACAATGATTCCTCTGCCTAAATAGCAATTTTTGTATGTGCAAGGAATAAAAGATCACCTTCAATGATTTAAAATTCTTCGTTAATCACATTTCCTTTCCTGCATTTATTAAAAGATGTTTAGATAGGGATCAAGGATGTGTGGCTGGATCCCCATGAGAAGCAGAGAGTCACACATCACTTTATGTTGGTATCCTGGGGAGGGATCCAGCCTCAGGCTATGACTATGTAAATTTCTTAGGAGAAATGACTCAGTTCATGGGACCCTAGCCTCACTAAAGACCCCCATGCTCTAAACACAGCTTGAAACATTGAAAGGACCATGTGGCCTCTCAGTCTATGGGTATCTTGGCTGTAATTGGCATTGTATGGTGAAGGACCAGTGGCATCCTCCTCCTCTAATTCCCCGGTTTTATGGATGTGTCTTCTTTGGATCATGGAATTTCTACACCATTTTAGGAAGAGAGATGGGGTGAGGGAGATCCTCAGAATAACCAAGGTTGAAGATTATTTAACTGTTCCAAAGATATAAAAGTGAGCTATTTCTTGCACATCTGAGTTAATGGACTCAGTTGTGAGAGTTATGGAGTCTTATATTCTTATCCTGCTTACCGTACATTTCAGTTAATTTCCTGAAAAATTATCCAAAATGTAGAAAATTTGAAAAATAATTTTTGTTGCAGTTATAATGACTAGTACTAGGGGAAAAAATTAACTGTGATGGAGGGGAGATTCATTTTTGACCCCATCATTGCTTTGATCAAATGTCACATCAAGCAACTTGCTGCCAACCAATCAGATTCAAATTAAAATATATCGAACTAAATTATGGGGCACCTGTTTCTCTTACGTCTCCTCTCTTCCCAGTGTGTTCTTTCACCCTTTTTTGTCTCCATCTTTTTCAGGACCTCTTGATTTTCTATTTGTTACCCATCTACTTCTTACCGAAAAATGTGAAACATTATTGTTATATGCCACTGATGAATCACTAAATTCTATTTCTGAAACTGATAAAAAAGAGAAAGTCTTCAAAAGTTCAACACTTCATTACTTGGAGTTTGGGGGGCTTGGGGCGTGTATACACACACCCACACATACATATACATATATACACACACGTGGCATTTCGGCACATATACACATATACACGCATACATATATATAGACATATATACACACATACATATAGGTATATCTTTAATGAAATCATGAATACTGAAATATGACTCTCACTACTAGAGTGGTTTTCCTGGGCCAGGCATCTTCTAGATGTGTTCATGTTAACTGATAACAGTTCATTCCAAGAATAGCTTTCTTTGGTGAATATGTTTACTACCTAGATTGTGGTGATGTTTTCAAAGTATATGCATATGTCCAGAGTCATCCAACTGGATACATTAAAAATGTACAGTTTTTTCATATCAATTATACCTCAATAAAACTTTAAAAAACAAAGCAAAAAACTTTTTTTATGCAAGGAAGAATGGAATATGGTGTGCTGAAGAGAGGATGAGTATAATATAACTTAGTAAATCAGTCAATAACAGGACCAGATACTAATGCCTTGTAAATTAAAAACCTGATTGGCTTTCCTTGTCACACATTTCATTTTGCCAATGGTAATGTTTTTTTTTAAATGGTTGAGGACATCACAGAATCCTCATGCAGCTTGTTGGCCCTATCCGGGTACCCAGGCAAGAGGCCGCCGGGATCTGAAGGTCACACAGGAGAGTGTTACGGGGTTTGGCCAGGAGGTCTTTCCAGTCTCACTCTAATGAATGCACCTCTTAATGGGAATCTTCAAGGAGCCATGGCGCCTTAGCACATCTAGGGACTTGGCACCCTTTGAGGCTATGCAAAAAAGGTGCACTCTATCAAGTTGTTCCCTAAATGGTAGGATTAATTTCAGTGCTTACAGACAATTGCATGAGACAAACTATTTACATAAAACATAAGTACAAACAATATAATACAACTTATAATATACATAATTAGGATTCTCTTATTTTTGCTCAGAACAATATTGGCAGAGACAGCAGGAAGGTTACTAAAGGAAGAATTTGAGAACTCTTAGCAATACTCCAGATCATTCTTTATGTTGTTTTTTTTAAGATGAATCAGTTTGGGTTATAGAAATTAGAAATTCACTAAGAGCAGTGAGTGAGCACATTTTCACTTCTGTAATAATAGCTAATTTTATCTTATAAACGTGTTGTTTTCCTCAGAGTTGGGGCTTGGAATGGGTGTGAGCAATTTCTGCTTTTTGGGTGACTTCCCACTCCTTCTCAGAACTTCCAGAATTGATTCAGTGCACCAGGCAATGAGCGCCCAGCCCAGGCTGCTGCCACAACTGGTGTCTTAAGCTGACTTCTGAAAACGATGTCTCTGACTGGTGTCATTAAACATTTTTGCAGGTAGAACTGGACAGCTCTCAAAGGAGCATTTGAGGCCAGTGAATTATATTGGAAATTTATATTGCTCGTGTCTAACAGCAAGATTTCAAATGACTGTCATAATTAAAATCATAAAGACTGCGAAAATGTATGGTGCGTTCAATGACCCATTGAGGAAATACCCAGCAAAATATGAGCATTCCAACAGGACAACCAAAATCACACTCTCTCATTCAAATGAAGGGGGAAATGCCATCTCATTGTATAAAAGCTCTGTTGTAATTAGTGACTTTTGAGAGAAGTGAGGTCAGCAACTTCCTGCACTTTTACCAAGGTTTGAAGTTGACTTTTGAGAATGTCCAAAGACAAAATAAAACAATTCCAAAGAGGTTGATTTTGTATCACAAAACATGCAATGTGATTTAACACAAAATTAGGAATTTAACATTTCATGTTGTTTTCAGAAGTCACGTCAAATGGTATAGCACGAACTTACTGTCGTGCGCTTTATAAGGATCCTACATTGGACCAAACGTGCGTATTCTCTGCACATGATGTCATTTCGGTGGTGACTCTGGATGCTTAGACTGGGCGTTCATTGTGTACGTCCCTTAAAGTGCAGAAGTTCAAGTCTGATGTTGGTTAACAGTCACAGGATAGGCCAAAAGTAATCAACTTTAACAGGAAAAAACATTAACTTTCTTAGTCCAAGCTAAGGATGGCACTGTTGCAGACTCGTGAAGCAGTTTGAAACTTACCTTCTAAAAAATCATGGGATGTCCTAGGTGCATCTCATGTGGCCGGTCACCGTATCTGTGGCAGCTGTCAGCAGCCAGTGTCTGACTTCTCTGTATCTATGGGTTCTCTTGAAGAAGAAGAGTAGCAATCTCCTAATCTCTCTAGACATCACACTGCCATTCTACTGTGAGGTTGGTCGATTTGTTTGTTTGTTCTTGGAAAATGTAAAAATTAGCATGGAGTCAGATTCTGGAAGGCGGAGGCTAGGTTAGCCTGAATTTTAAATTGACTTTTTTCTGGCACCACTTCCCCAGTGGAGCCTGATGGGGGTTGTGTCAGTGTTTTTTCTATTCCTGGGTTCAAAGAGAATCATAAGAGTGATTTTCCTTAAAGTATATCCAATCAGTCATCTGCTTCTAATCAGAACCAATAATATCTCTGTGTAATGATTAATCATCATCTTAAATAAGGCACTGGCGACTTTTCATAGGAAATCAAACTATCCACAGTAGGGATGCTAATATGGTAAAAGATGGTTTGGATGTTCCAGAATCCAGATCGCCCCCTCAGCTTGTGAGTCTGTAAGGTTGAGCCATCTCAAGTTTTTCTTGTCGTGGAGGATTAAATTAGCAGGAGTTGAGAAAGAAAGAAAGCACATTTGAACTCCTGGTTTCTGATCACTGATTAAATTAGGAGAGGTGAGCACGGTTTCTCGGCCAACCTACACTTGAGTTAAGGCATTTTCTACTGCTAGCTATGTCTAGGGAATGTTCTACCACTTTTCTCCTCTCTGGTCTGAAAATGTGCTTGACTGGCTAGCTTTATCTTGTCAACACAATAAAATAGGTTTATCTGTATTAGATCTGATACCAAATTTTATCACGGGTAATAAGCCTGATTTTTTTCCAATGGCAGAGCTAATATGATCTTTAGAAAAGACTGTCTGAAGTGACTTTTGCTAGGAACTGTGCAATTGGTATCAAACCCTGATTAGGTTTTTATGAGGCTGTAAGTCACTTTGCAGTGTGAACTAGATTTTCAAAAGAGAGCAGGTCTTCATTCCTGATGTTTTAATGCCAAATTTCTGATCACAGACTATATTAAAATTGAATAAAATTTTATGCCTTCTGCTAAGAGAAATGTATAATTCATCTTTAATGTAAGTCCATTTAAAAAAGAGTAGGAATGATGTCATTATAAAAATCACTGTGAGAACTTGAGCATTGTAGAGAGGCAATCAGGCAGGAATATCAGGCATCTCATTTATTGTTTTTCAATATCCAAAAGAGAAAAGGAACAAATATTAGAGCAATATATTTTCTTTGATTTTGTAGTTTTGAACCAAATAACCTGAATGTCTTGGTCCATATTTATTGAGTTATAAAACATCATTAATTCAATTATAAATCAATTATTAGTAGTGTTCTCAATAGGAGAAAACAATAAAAAATAAATTCCAAAATGGTACCCGGTCTGCAAATATTTTATCCTACATGGTGATGCACTGTGCAATATTTAGTATTGCCTTTAGTGCCCTTCTCAGGTCCAAATAAATATTATATTATGTTCCCTCACTTCACAACAACTGGTCAGAGAAGCAAGGGAATCAGAATGGCCTTCTGGTACCCTCCATAGATAATCCACTGATGAATAATCAAATATTGGCCATGTCATGTCAGTAGAAATGCCCAAGCGCACCGTGAATGAATGGACATACTGGGCATGACCAACGCAGTCATCTTTAAAAAGAACAGCAAAGAGTTTGCAAATGAGTTTACTTAGTGGTGTCATTTGAATACTCCACTTACGTAGCAATTGATGTAGCAGTGCGGCTAGAGCATGAGCCCCCCACGTGCAGAACCGCTGCTTTGAGGCAAACAGAGTTCTTTGTATCGGTTCCTGGCACCTTCTCTCAGCCTGTTATTTGCCCCCAGAGCTGCCTTTTGAGATGGAAATGCTGAATTTTCATATAATAGAGATACTTCAAAAATGCACGCACATAAAACCCCAATGGAGTGCATCCTGGGGCCGAAGAAAGTCTATGGTCTTCAGCAAAGTCTGTGCTGAAGGTGATCTGACGGTGCTGAAGGCATGTGCATGATTGATTCTGAAAGCAACGAAATGTCGCAGAGAAGCATCAGGATATTTGTGAATTCAGACACTACCAAGACTGCCTCTTCCGTGCACATTAAGAGGGTGTTTATGCAAAATTAGCTAAGTGCAGACTGGATGTATATTTAGCATGAAATCTCCTCTGATCTGCCCTTACACACTCACACATCCTGTAGGTAGCCCTGGGGACACGGAACTCCCCCGCTGACACTTTGTCCCTAACTTGGAAGGCGGTCTGACCCACAGATTCTACCAAAGCCTCCAGTGGGAACACTCACCCTCCTGGGATTTGAGGCCCACGACTCTCGCTCTGGTGCAGATAGAGAAGGAAACAGCCCACCCTCGGCTGAAACTCCCGCCTTCTGGACAGTCGGTCCTGGAAGAGTCCCGGCATCGGACCCACAGAACCGTGCGTCCACCCATCCCAGCTCCCCACCTGAGACCAGCCCTCACGCTGGCTCGGGAGCCACCGGGTCCCCATTTTCTCAGTCCCCTACTAACTGACCTTTTCCCACCTTTGCTTCTCTTCTCTTTGTCATTTCTCTGTGAGTCCGTGGGGCCAGACCCTGGTCCACCCCAAGCACGGGGCTGCCTCTTCCCAGGGACAGGGGCCTCTCGGGGTCCAGGACAAGTGTCCCCCACTGTCCCCTCCTCCGCAGTCCCACCCTACACACACACACAAGGAAGCGCCACTTCCCGGCAGGACGTCCCTGAGCGGGTTTGCTGAACATACCCACAGGAGTGGGGCACAGTGGCTTCCCTGAGGCAGCAGGGACACAGGCCTCCAGCGAGTTGGGCAACCGTGCAAGGAAGCACCTGGTCTGCTGGCAGAGGGGCTTCCAGGGGGCAGAGCTCCTCCCAAGTCACAGTCCCATGACTCAGGGGTGATGAAGCCCTCTGGCTCATGCCAGCCACTGGTCCACAGCGCTCCTGTGGACATAGCTCTGTTATGAGAGAACACATGCTGTGTTCTCCTTCCTAGGACGCGGGCCTCCACAGACGGCGCTGGATGGGGCCTAGTCCGGTCTGGAGAAAGGACCCTGCACAGCCCTGCAGCTGGGAATCACTTCTAAAGATTTAATGTGAGCCCCATGAAAGCCAGTTTCCTAATGAGAACCAGGCAAACTTCAACCATATCCAGAAATAACACTGGAGATTAAACTGTGATTAGTGTCATTCAATATTAATGTCATTTGATTTTCCCTTTAGCAAGATTAAATTGGTTGGCACAGCTTAAAAGTATTACTCTCTAATTGTGCTTCTCATAGTAAAAAGAAAAAAGAATGACAACAGGTGTTGGTGAGGATGTGGAGAAAGGGGAACCTTTTTACACTGTTGGTGGGAATGCAAACTGGTACAGCCCCTCTGGAAAACAACAGTTAAAAATAGAGCTACTCTAGGATCAAGCATTTGCACTACTGGGTATTTACTCAAAGGATACAAAAACGCTGATTCAAAGGGATACATGCACCCCAATGTTTATAGCAGCATTATCTACAATAGCCAAAATATGGAAAGAGCCCAAATGTCCATCCACTGATGAATGGGTAAAGAAGATGTGGTATGTGTGTGTGTGTGTGTGTGTGTGTATATATATATATATATATATATATAGTGGAATATTACTCAGCCATCAACAAGAATGAAATCTTGCCATTTGCAATGATATGCATGGAACTAGGGAGTATTATGCTAAGTGAAATAAGACAGAAAAAGGTAAATATCATCTGATTTCACTCATATGTAGAATTTGAGAAACAAAGCAAATGAGCAAAAAAGGAAAAAGAGAGAGAGAGAGAGACAAACCAAGAAAGGGACACTTAACTACAGAGAACACACTGATGGTTACCAGAGGGGACGGGGGGATGGTGGAAATACATGATGGGGATTAAGGAGCACACTTGTCATGAAAAAAAGTTAATTACAAAGGAAAAGAGAAAAGAATGAAAAAGTCACAAAGAAATAAAAACGTGACAAGCATCCCAGAAATTTTCAGCAGAAATCCCAAACATTCCAGGCTAAAGAAGAGCTGCTTTTTGAAGGACACGGCAGCGGAAGTGGTGGGTGCCACCACTGAAAGCCCACCCGGGACTCAAGTACCAACCAAGGGTGCGCAGGCAGGGCAGACGCCCGAGCAGCCACGATGCGGGGCTGGGGAAACAGAGCTATTCCACAGGAGTGAACATGCTTTGGTTAGAGCTACAGTTCTTCTAAACCAATCATTCTTCTGTTAAGGAATCCTTTTGTTTATTATTTTTTAAAAGATTTTATTTATTTATTTGAGAGAGAGAGAGTGAGAGTGGGCAGAGGGAGAGGGAGAGAGAATCTCAAGCAGACTCCATGCTGAGTGTAGAGCTTGACACGGGGCTTGATCTCCTGACCCTGAGATCCTGACCTGAGCCAAAATCAAGAGTCAGCCACCATCCGACTGAGCCACCCGGGCACCGCAAGGAATCCTTTCAAAAGATTAGAACAGTGACATACCCCTCCACACCCACTGAGACAGCTAATCTCCAAAAAATGGACCGTAGCAATCACAGGCAAGAATGTGGGGCCACAGGAGCTCTCCTTCATTGCTGGTGGGAACGAGGTCCTACAGCCACATTGGGAGACACGGGAGCAGATTTACACAAAGCTACACGTAGCCTCCTCACATTATCCAGCAGCAGTCCTCCTAGGTTTTTCTCAACTGATTCTAAAACTTATGGCCACACAAAAACTGGCACTCAGAAGTTTATAGCAGCTTTTTTCATAATTACCAAACCCTGGAAGCCGTCCAGGTGTCCTGCAGTAGGTGAATGGATAAGCCAATTCGGCACACCCATACAATGGGGCATGTATCATTCAGCAATAAAAAGAAGTGCTATCAAGCCTGACAAAGATGGACGGACGAGTACTTAATGTAAATTGCATTAAGATTTCCCATTAACTCCAAAGGTTCCTGTGCCCCGAGCGAGTCCCAAGGACCCGTGAAACACTTGCCCAAATGCCAGACATAACAGGGGCCCTGCGGCCCTCATGCTGGAGTCACACTTAGACAAGCCCCATTTTTATCATTCTGGAAATTCATTTGGAAAGTTCTGGAGAGCTCTGCAGTTTCCTTTAGGTGCCGGTGACCGGGTACTCCCCGTGAAATGAGTTCATTCCTGTCCCTCATACTGTGGGGGCTCCGTTCTCCGGGGGCGTGAGAAGCATGTTACTGGAGGATGCTTCCCTCCCAACTCCTCTGTCTGACCCCTGGGAGGAGCCAATGGCTTCTGGATCCTGCTTTCATCAGAGGCCCCGCGGGTAAACACAAACTGGTCGGAAGGAAGAGAAATGACATGCGTAGAACAGAGAGGCCCTCAAAACATTCCTTGAGTATTTTTTTAATCATCAAATGAAACAGAACATCGATATTTAGTTTGCTTCATTCAGGAGAATTCCCCTCTCTCCTGTATGTGGCACCGGCCGTGGGACAGCCCTTGATGCCTTTCCGAGGACCTTTGTAGCCGCTTGGGTGAGCACAATGGCAGTATCAGCCACTCCTTGCTGGCTTCACGCACGTTCACCCATTTAAACCTTACAGCAACAGGGAAGCTATCGTTTTAAATAGCGTTAGACCCATTGTAGAGATGTAGAAACTGAGATACCGAGAAGCCAAATAAGTTACCCGGCACCACTTAGCTAACAGAAACGACTGTAGATTGTTTGCTCCTTGTGTCCTGAACCACCCTTCAAATCCCGAAACCCCAGTTTAATGAGCATTTATGTGCCATACGCTGATGAAGGAATTTTACAGAAAGTATCTCATTTGATGCTTGCAGCAGTTCTGGAAGCCAGGCCCTATTGTCTCCTATTTATAGATGGAGAAATGGAGGCTCAGAGGGTGTAAGCAACTTCTTCAAGGTTATGCAGGTCAATCAAGTCCGAAGTTAATGTTCCTTCTCCCCACCCCACCCCCCATCCTGGGAACTAGGAGACTGGCCATCTACACAAATGTCTGGTTTAAAAACTAGTGGTTTAATTGCCCATTGGGAAAAGAAATGACAAAATCCACCACTGCACACCGGAAATGTGAAGCATCGCCTTAGAGCGTGCGAAGAACGGCACTGGAAAGATGTGAATGTGTATTTGAAAATAATGCAAACGTTGTCTCGGGGCGCCATCTAGGGGCAGTCTCTGAAGTGACACCCTTTTCCTCAAGACTGCCCCAGCGGCGGGCGGGCCTGCCTGTCTCCCGCAAGCGGAGCACATCTTCCCACGCAGAAGTGTCTCATTTTGGGGTTGAGACACATATGGACATCGGACAACTGTCCAACACTGGGCAGGTCTTCATTTCTTGTGTTTCCCTTGTTCTTCTAAAATCTATGCAACTAAAGCGACCTGCCATGGTTTCATGAGCAAAGCAAAACTAAAAAGGTAGTTGATCATAAGGGGCAGGGGTCTTTACCTTTCCCACCCTGTCACCTGTGCCACTGGGCTCTGCCAACAGCCCCGGGGTCCACCTACCTTCCAGCACACCTGGCTGCAGGGGTTGCCGCCCATCCCTGACCTTGGCGGCCTCCACTGAGTCACGCTTGTCTGGGTGCTTATGTGCCTCATACGGGTGTTGAGGGGTTGGAGGTGGGGGCGGGAGCAGGGTTGCAGCTGGTTCCGCAGGCAGAGTGTGTCACTGTCACCGAAGATGGAGATGCTCCACGCTGCAGTGATCACATG
This sequence comes from Ursus arctos, assembly GCF_023065955.2. Taxonomy (NCBI): domain Eukaryota; kingdom Metazoa; phylum Chordata; class Mammalia; order Carnivora; family Ursidae; genus Ursus; species Ursus arctos. Next base: position 6,105,884 of record NW_026622819.1, on the reverse strand, counting down.
GACGACAGGATCAAAACTCAGTTCTTCCTTGTCTGCTTCCTCTTCCCATCTTGTTCTTTTCTTCCCTTATGCCCACCCTTCCCTCCCTGAACAATTCCAACTGCAGGTGCAGAACTGGCAGGTGTGTGCAGGTCCGTCCTTGAGACAAGGGCCCCAGGGCTCTGCTGAGTCCCTCCTCTGAGCCTGGAGGGGCCAGAGGCCCGCGGGGAGCGCCACGGGCTCACCTGGATCGGCAGCAGAAGTGGGGTGCCTTCACAGTCCCCTCACCCTGACATGTCCCTCTAGGTTGTGCCCCTTTGCTGCTCCCGGGTACTATGTTCCGGGAACCCCCTGAGAGATGAAGCTGCTTCCCGGGGTAAGCGGACAGCAGGGTGCACAGAAGCTGACTCCTCCTGGGTTCACTGTGAGCTGCAACCCACTCACTCCTACACCATTCGTAACGCAGGCATCCAATGTCTTCAGCACCAGGCCCCAGATAATCCAGGTCAACATTACTAGAATATTCCACAAGCATCACTTGCTCCCCCACAACTGCCTGCTTTTCACTTCTTGATTCTTTGGTCCATGGTTTAGCAAAATGGAAGCAATTCATAAATCTCTGACTTTTCCTGATTTTGTCTGAAGCCTCCAGAGCTGGACAGCCCCCAACCTGGGCCGGTTGGACAAAGCATCCAGGGGGCATCCCACCAGCAACCACCAGAAGTGTCTACTCTAACACTGAAGCTACGCTCAAGGGAAGCGAGAGCACATTTCACACGTGCTGTCACTGTTTTATACTTCAGCCATTTTGACTCCCCAGGGTCAACGCATCTACTGATAAAAGTCCTTTCTGCCGCACTGATGACAGTTTATTGTAACATGTGGAAGATGTATGATGCCCGCCATATGCAGATACTTGTCATTAGTCAAATGAATCATGCCTGCAGGTGCCCGGGGAAGGCCGGGGCCAACTGACATCTTTATGAGGATTATATAGTCTATGCAACTGAAAATAGCTAAGTTGAAATTTTTCAGTAGGACCTACACTTTTCTGCATAAGGGAAAAATAGTGCCTATTAAATCTCTTTTGAATTTGCTTAGTATGGCTCTTTCCTTTAAATATAGCCTTTTTTGCTGTTACTGGTCAGTAAGCTGACCTGAAACACCCCCTTCCCCAACCATGCGCACTGCTAGGTGTAGGGAACTGATTTTCTGTGCAAAGTCTGATTTATTTCTCAATGAAAAAAGAAAGAAGTCTGTATTGTCTTCCTAAGCATTCTAAAGCATCACTATTGAATAATTGCTTATTTTTACCTATCAGTCCTAAAATGAGATCCATCTGACCTCTTACCCGCCTCTGTTGATGTGTTAACGTCAGCAGCCTGAAGAGTTCACACGTCATTTCTGAGCATTGTGAAGTTCTGGTAACCTCAGTCAATGGCCACGAGGCCCACTTCCGGGCTGTGCTGGTATTTGGCGTAGCTGGCTCAGACCCACACGAGCAGGGTTTGAGGACCATGTCGTCCCGGTGCTCGAGGCCCTGGAGGGACTCCTGTATCCTACTGCAGGGAGAGCCAGTGGAGGGGTTGTCTGTTGCTCAGGTCAGCCCCTCCAACCCAGCATGTGTATGAGAGAGACAATACTCCAGTGACATATGGATGGCACAGTCTGAAACGTCCGAAGTACAGTGGGTTTGGACCTGAGACTGTGTTGTTTGTCATCCAGGGCGATGGGAAGTTACCAGACTGCCTCTGGGATATAGGCAAACTTCAGGACCTGTTAGAATTTTCACACCCAAAGCTGGAGACTTGCGTGGATTGTCATGGATCTGCTGTGTAATTGTCCGTAAACGCTTCCATGCCCTCTCACTCCTGGGCCCTATCTAGAGGCCAAGTACTTACACTGGCGTATGTATAATTACATACAAGGGGTTTGGGGTCCATGGAGTATCTTCATGCTGTCAGTGTGGCCACTGGAACAAGAAGCAGGTTATAAAAGGTGGGGGGGAGGGGGTGGGGAATGGTCAGAAAATATCAGAAAGTAAGTTCACAGTTGAGGGGAAAATTTCCCTCTAAGCCTCTTCTCTTCTACATATGGACCTTACTACAGACCCTTCTGGAAGAACAAAGTCAGGGAAGGATGACATTAATGTGTCTCTTTAAGAATACTTATTTTGGGGGCACCTGGGTGACTTAGCCGGTTAAGTGTCTGACTCTTGATTTCGGCTCAGGTCATGGTCTCAGGATCATGAGATCGAGCCCCGTGTTGGGCTCCATGCTGGGTGTGGAGTCTGCTTGAGATTCTCTCTCTCTCTGCCTCTCCCCCCCCCTCTCTATATATATATTTAAGAATGAGAGTGAAAAAAAATAGGTATTCTTTTATATATATAAGAATACCTATTTTTTTACATGACTTGAAGTCCTAGACACTTGTTTTATGATAAAAATTACAATCTGTAGGTGCCAATTTTTTTATACTTTGTGTTTCATGTGTGTTTGTTTGTATGGCTGATTTTGGTCAGGAATGCCTTGAGGAAGGAGAAGGAGGATGAGGCCCTTTGCTGCCTTGTGGACTGAAACCACCACAGCAGAAGCAGATCCGCCATGCTGGATTTCTGGTAGAACGCTCACTGCCAGCTGTGGGCCCTGGACAGTATCCCCTGCCCCAGCTCTTTCGTCTCATCAAAGCTGGTGCTGGCCCATTGCCCACAGAGGGGAACCGACCAGAAGATCTCAATGTGCCCCTGCAAATCAGCAGACCATCACTACTCATTAGACAAATGCAAATTACAAACACAATGAGAAAATGAAACTAGACACAGACCTCAAACCCTTCACAAAATCCACTCAGAATGGGTCGCAAGCCTCAATGTAAAACGCAAGACTGAACCTTCCAGAAGACCACATAGGAGGAAACCTAGATGACCGGGGGTGTGCAGTGGCTTTTTCGATACTATACCAGAGACACAATCCATGAAAGAAGTCATTGATAAGCTGGACTGCATGAAAATTAAACACTTCTACTCTGCAAAAGACTGTATCAAGAGAATTAAAAGACAAACCACAGGCTAGAAAAAAATATTTGCAAAAGACACATCTGATAAAGGACTGTTATCCCAAATACACACGGAACTCCTAAAACTCAACAGTAAGAGAAAAAACAACCTGATTAAAAAATGGGCCAAAGACATTAACAGACACCTCACCAAAGATACACAGATGGCAAATTAGCACATGAAAAGATACTCACATGCTGTCATCAGGGAAATGCAAGTTAAAACAACAAGGCCAGACCACTACACACTTATTTGAATCACCGAAAACCAGAACACTGACAACACGAAACGCTGGCGGGGATGTGGAGCCCCAGGAACTCTCATTCATCGCTGCAGAACACAAAATGCTACAATTACTTCAGAAGATGGCCTCGTGGTTTCTTACAAAACTAAACAGACCTTTACCCTACAATCTGGCAATCACACTCCTTGGTATTTACTCAAGGAGCTAAAAACATGTCCACGCAAAAACCTGTACACACATGTTTATAGCAGCTTTATTCATAATCACCCAAACTTAGAAGCAGCAAAAAATGTCTTTCATAAGGTGAATGGATAAGTAAACAGTAGTCCATCCAGACAGTAGGATATTATGCAACACTAAAAAGAAATGAGCTATCACGTCGTGGAAAGACATGGAGGAAACTTAAGTGCATGTTACTAAGTGAGAGAAGCCAGTGTGAGAAGTCTCCACACTGTAGGATTCCAACCCTACGACATTCTGGAAAAGGCAGAACTATGGTGACGGTACACCTATCAGTGGTTGTGGGGGAGGGTAAGACAGGGGAGGGAAATAGAGCACTGAGGGTTTTAGGGCAGTGAAAATATTCTGCATCCTATTATAATAACGGACGTATGCCCTTATTCATTTGTCCAAATCCAAGAGTGAATGTTCAGGTAAACCGTGGACTTTGGGTGAGAGTGCTGTCGGTGAGGCTTCATCCTAGGCTGAGATGAGGGAACCATTCTGGTGAGGGTTGTTGATAATGGGAGAGGCTCTGTGTGTGTTGGGGGTGCTGGTGATGAGAAATCTCTGCTTCCCTCTCAGTTTTGTTGTATACCTAGAACTGCTGTAAAAACAAAGTCTTTAAAAAACTGGAGGCAGGGGTGTCTCATGCTGCTGAAGGAATGTAAGACAGTACAACCTCTTTGGAAAACAGTTTGGCAAATTCTTAAGAAGTTAAACACACATCCCCATACGACCCAGTTATTTCATACATAGGCATTTGCTGAAGAAGCACACGTCCACACAATTCTTGTATGCCAATGTCACAGCAGGTTTATTCAGGATAGCCAAAACCTGGAGAGATGCAAATGGTTATCAACAGGTAAATGAATACACAATATGGCTTACCCATACGGTGGAATACTATTCTGCCAGAAAAAGGAATAAACTGCTGCTTGCATGCAACGATATGAATAAATTTGAAAATAATCATGATCACCAAAAGAAGCGAGACCAAAAGAGAGTATATCATGTATGATTCCACTTATAAAAAGTTCTAGAAAATGCAAAGTAATGTATAAGGATATCAAGCCCCTCAGCGGTTGAGGTAGGGCTATTGGTGTGAAGGGAGGCGTGCATTTCAAAGGGACACAAGAAAATTTTTGGAGTTCATTATCTTGATTTTTTTTGATAGTTTCACAGGTGTACATATATGTCAAAGGTCATCAAATTGTGCACATAAAGTATGTGCATTTCATGTGATGTCTGTTATTCTTCAATAAAACTAAAACAGGGTGTGGGGGGCACCTGGGCTGCTCAGTCGGTTAAGTGTCCAGCTCCTGATTTTGACTCGGGTCATGATCCCAGAGTCCTGAGATAAAACCCCACATTGCACTCTGCACTGGGCATGGAGCCCACATGGGGTTCTCTCTCTTTCTCTCTCTCTCTCCCTCTCTCTCTCTCCTTCTGCCCCTCCCCCTGTTCACGCCACTCTCTCTCTCTCTCTCCCGAAAGAAAAAAAGAAAAGAAAAGAAGAAAGGTAGTTTGTTTCCTAAGTAAAAGGTCTGTGATTCAATAACCATTATGGGCTAAGTTCTTTTTTTTTTTTTAAAGATTTTATTTTTATTTATTCGCCAGAGATAGAGACAGCCAGCGAGAGAGGGAACACAAGCAGGGGGAGTGGGAGAGGAAGAAGCAGGCTCATAGCGGAAGAGCCTGATGTGGGGCTCGATCCCAGATCGCCGGGATCACGCCCTGAGCCAAAGGCAGATGCTTAACCGCTGTGCCACCCAGGCGCCCCTATGGGCTAAGTTCTGTCTCCCCAATATTCCTATGTTGAAGTACTAACAGCCCGTGCCCCAGAATGAGACTGTTTTAAGCCCCTAGTCTGTGGCACTGTGTTATGGGAGCCTTGGGAGACTAATGCGATAATTTGCATAAACTCACAGAATTCAAGATTTTCTCTTTCTAATGCCTGGTAGGCTTTTTATTGTCTAACAAAATATGTAAGAAAATAAGGAGGAATCAAATATTTGACAAAAGCTACATCAGTAGTAAGAATACAAGCGTTTACCTAGAATTTTGTAATTTTCAAAAACAATCCCACGTAACTTTTCTATCTCAACAGAAGATTTGCTGGTAGCTTTCTCCCCCCTCTGTCTATAATATTAGTTCCAGCTTGAATAACCCACGTGCTAAGGAGCAGGAAAACTGTAGCAGTTACTGTAGGAGGGAAATCTCAGGTGTCATAGAGCTTGGCTGCCTGAATGTACAGAGAAAGACCAGGGTCTCAGAGGGATTTATTGACTTATCGAGAGGGTAGGAGAGTGAACATTGGAATCAGCCCTATAACTTGGGGTTCCTTGGCTTCTAAATCCCATAATGTCTCTAGAGATAAAAACCTAAGTGTGAGCGTTCACAATCTTTCTACAATCATGCAACACTGAAAAATCTCACACCAGGCAGCTGACCCATACGATCGCCTCTGTGACGTTCCAAACCGTATTTATCCCAGTCTGTTTCTCAAGGAATACTTACACCAATCTGTAAGTGACCTAACCTAACAGATCCCCTTCCCAGTCCTGCAGCGTGGTAATCCATTCCCCCTGCAAAGCGGCTTCCTGGGGCTGTGGAGAGCCTACAGCTGTTTGAAATGTGAGCCGCATGAGGGAGCCCTAGAGGTTTATGTGACATTTGTAACACAATCCAGTTCCTAAATCATTCCCACATGTGAGGTTCAAAGTAAACACTATGCTACCCTGCTCTCATTTTCGATTGCACTGCCCTCGGGGCTAAATCCGAAAAGCTAAGGAAATCGCTGTTTCCAGTATTCAGGTAAATTGTAGAGCTTCAAATGCCTCATCAGCTTGATGCTTGTTCCCCTTACAAAGCTGCTCTGCTTTGTACTCCTTTGCGCTCGTTTCTCTGTCCATCTCTTAGCAAATATTTCCAGTTGTCTGGACGCTTCCTCCTTGCAGCCCATGGAGATTCCAGCCATCAGCGGGAATCCAGGAACTCTGTCTTCCTGGACAGGAGTTGCGTGCAGACACAGTCCTGAGGGCTGTCTGTCATGGTCAGTGCTTCAGCCCTTTCTGTGCTTCCCCTGCTGAGCTCTAGGGGCAACCCCGGCACCTGGCTCACTTCTACCTGACATTCCCATAACCAGAGGCTCTTTCATCGATGCCTCACAGCCCCCCGGACACTGCCTGTGGCTGTGCACTTTGCCTCTGACTCTGCCCAGTGAAGGTTCCAGAATAGCAGGGACTTCTGTGACGGTCCCTCTCACTGCAGCGCCCCCAGCGCCCTGCACAAGCCTTGCACACACAAAACAGCCATCAGGGATCGTTCACTGAATGATGAGGAATCAAGCACTGGGTTACTTGGTCTTCCTTCCTTCCTTCGTTCAACTGTCAGCAAACATGTGTGGATCGCTCGCTGTGCACCGTTCACAGGGTATATGTGGGTCAGTGATATGGTCCAGGACAGAAAGGAGCCTAGAGTTCATGAGGAAGCATCCTGTGAATAATGTTAACCCAGTGTGGTCACTGGCTATTGGGTTGGTGACCAGATGTAGTGGCTACATCAGCCCAGGACGCACTGAGCTGGAGTCATGGAAGCTACCCCAATCTGGAAGCCCCTGAGCTGACTTGTGAGGGACAGATAGGAGTTGGCCAAATAGAGGAGCAGGGATGGGGAGTGGGGGAGGGGTCATTCCAAACACCAGGTCCAGTGTTTTTAAAGGTACAGAAGCCTGGAAGCATAGCATGTTTTTCAGTAGGTACAAGCAGTTTGCCATACTGGAGGACAAAATGAGATTTGAGTAGTGATTGTGGAAGTGACAGAGCAGATGGACAGAGTTATATATTTTCTTTTTCTTTTTAGGAGTATATATTTTTAATACTTCCAGCACTGACTAGTATACTGTACTGTGAATTTTGTAGTATTTATCAATTTATTATTACATTACTTATCAATTCATGTAATTGTTCCCCACTCAAGGGTGTGCATTCCTTGAGGGTCGCCTAGCAAGGAGCAGATCTCTAACAGTTGCTCCGTGAGCGTTTGTTGGGTGGATGGGTGGGTGGATGAGTGGAGAGGTGAATGGGTGGGGGTATGGATGGATGGATGGATAGGTGGATGGATGGGGGATGGGTGATAGATGAGTGGATGGGGGAATGGATGCGTGGGTAGATGGGAGGATGGTAGATGGATGATGAATGCATAGGCGTTGGACAGATGGGGATTGTGGATGGGTGGGTGGACAGACAAATGGACGGATGAATAAATATGTAAATTAAACTGAAAATACCTAGTTCCCAACTGTGTAGCTGAGGACCCCAGTAATTTCCCTGCCTGTATGGCTGCTCTGCTCCCCCTAGGCTGACTCTGCCAGATTTCTCCAGCCTCAGGAGACTCTTCCCTCCAACCACCCTGCTTTCTTGGCCAAGTGATGCTGAGGGGGTGGGAAAGGTCACAGAACCAGTTCTTTCCCACAGCCCCGGAGAATGGAAGGATTCTTCCCCCAAGGCTCGGAAGGAACCCATCAGGGGACATCATTAGATGAGATGATACTATACACTGAAGAGGGAGGGCGACGAGGGAATGTCAGGATCCCTCCATCCACCCTCGCCTCCGCAGGCTCCTGACGTGTCTTCATTGCTGTCAGCAGAGCATGCAGACTGCTCTGAATGCTTGGATGCTGCTCTGGTCCTTGAGTGCAAAGGTCAGGATTCATCTCTGAGATATCTGTGAATATGATCTGCTGGCTGTTTTCATATTCTTTAGCCTTAATATCTTGACCCCACAACTGTTGCATCCCACCCCTTCTTTCTGGACACAAATTGTCCAAACAGAGGCTGATCGGCTCCAAAAAAAATTCCTTTTTCTTTCGAGAATCGTCTTTGACCAACTATTCCAGAAACTAGCTAAACTGAGGCTGACCTACTTATCAGGACTTTATAAAAATTCACCTCTTCTTCCCCAAGGCAGAACATTCCTAGGAAGTGGGGTCAAGTTCTGGAATTCTGACAAAAGATTGATACTTAAGCCTTCTCTGTGCTCTGGTTCCTCTTCTTTCATGGAAGGATACATCTCCCCAGACCAAGCCAGTTACTTATCAGTCAGGAAAACCGAGAGACAGGAAGTTCTAATATGGGCTGAGAAGACTTGGGGCTTCAAGTCAGCTCACCTTTGGTGCATCGGATGGAGGAACTGAGCCCCACTTAGGCGCTGTTTGATTTCCTCAAAGAAGAAGGCAGCACGTTTACTGCTAGGTGGGGGACTATGTTGAGTTTTGGTTACTAATATATCATTCAGCCAGCAAGTAGAATTGCAGCTCTGATATTCTTGGAAGAAAGGAGGCCAGAAGTATCTCCCTTCCTTTTTCCCTTGATCTTGTAGATTTAACAGTCAATGGCTTTGTCCCATAGAATTGTAACACATGCTGGATCCTGGGTCCAAAATACTGAAGTACTTCCATGCATCGCTAAGGGGGCCACATGGCTGCTTGAATAGCATCGTGTTCCCAAATTATTGGATGTGGGGGATTATCAGATTATATTACCATGGGTCAAGTCACATTCATCCTCTGGAATCTTCTAGTCCAGCTTCAAGTTGACCCTCACCAGCCCATCCCTTTTGACCATCAATTAGGCAAAAAATGCAGGTGAGCGACAAGCTGGCACAACCCTAGCTTGTTTATCTGCGGTTGCTATTAAACAAGGAAACAATCTATGCAGGCGAGTCCCATAGCTTAGTAGGTCTTGTGATACAGAGTTCCCATATTTTACTTAGAAACTTCTTACAAAGAAAATACAACTTTCTCACTTCCCCTTGAAAATCTGGAAGAAAAAAGTCTTAACAACCCACAGATACATCCTGAAATAAAAGCAAAATTTAACTGCTCTTATACACAACGGAGTCACGCTCTTTTGTTAAAGTCATCCATCCGGAAAAATAGAAACATGATTTAGACCTTTTCTGAACCGGTTCCTTTACCTGTTAACCTTTGGAAAGTGAATTAAAGCTGGTGGAAGGTGCTGAGTTAACTGCTATTGAATCAAGGACCATGGAGACAGATGTCTGCTCCGGAGCCATGCGGTGGGCTGGGCACATGCCAGGGAGCTAAAAACATATCAGAATGACCTTGCCATTGATCAAATGCTCCTCTGAAATTCAGAGCACACCCATCCGCAGAATGTTCCTCTAGAAACAGGTGTAGCAGCCACTGCAATCCCAGGAAGAGTAGCAACAGTAGTGATAATGCATGCTAACACTATTTTATTTTTTCAAGATTTATTTATTTATTTGAGAGGGAGAGAGAGTACGTGAGTGGGGGGAGACACAGAGGGAGAGAATCTCGAACTGACTCCCTGCTGAGTGTGGAGCCCAACTGGGGGCCCAATCCCAGGACCCAGAGATGAAGAGCTGAGCCAAAACCAAGAGCGGAAACCAAGAGCTGGACGCTTAACCAACTGAGCCACCCAGGCGCCCCCATAGTAACACCATTTAAAATGCTTACTTTCCTCTGATGCTTTACGTGTGTGAACTCAGATGATGGGGCCATCATCAAAACTCCTGTTCATGTAGGTTAAAACTCCTACCCGGTTACCAAGATTGATACCGATTTAAAAATGTTCTCAAAAGGTAGACGATGTGACACCAACGTGCACCCAGTCTGGCAGTCAGAGTTCCTGGTCGTGAGAAGGCAGACCAAGAGGTGAGTGTACTGTTAGGCTTCACCGTGTCTTCTTTCCCCAGAGCCTCCAGCTTAAAATGCTGTCAGGATTCTGTTCAGAGAAAAAGAATGAGAAGTGTCACTTTATAGACGTCATTAACTTTATACACATCAGTAACCACTGAAGAGATACTGTGCAATTAAGTCTCATCTCGCACGGTCAGAGTGAAGGAGCATCCTGGGGTTTTTTGGTGTGTGGCTGATTTATTTGGTGTTTGTTTCAGAAAACCCATACCAAAAGTGTGGGTCGTGTGGTGAGCAGAACTCGAAGCCATAAACCACAGGAAATCGGCTTCCTTTTAAAGCCATGTTCATCCTACACTGTTGGAAAATGAGTATTGCGTTTGTGCTGGGCTTCTAGTCTAATATTGACGACAGACATCAGCTTTGGTTACATGTATCTGAAAATGGAAGTTAAAAAACGGTCAGAAATGAGAGTGTAATTAAATACACACAGAAGTAACTTTGTGCATTTTCTCTTCAATTTGATGACTTAAAAGATAGTGGGCTGTCTGCTTTGCTGTCAGTGGAGAGAGGACGGGAGTGGCGATCGCCCTGGTGGCCATGGACCTTGGTATTCTGTAGTCCCCCAAGCAGGCCCGGTCACACTAGCCATGCCGTGGCAGGGTCTCAGGAAAACACGTGCGTGACCTGAGCAGTCCTAATAGGACTGCTTTCAGTCCTAAATAGGACTGAAAACCCCCCTGGGTTTTCATGGCTGGCAGATGACTCCATCAGAGCTGGTACAACCAACACGGCCACATAGCAAGTCAAAGGGCATGAAGGCTTCCCGACCAAATCCCCCTTCATTTTCTGACTCCCATAGGACAGCAAACTTAAAATACCACCTCGGCAACCTCACTCGCCATCTGTCATTCTTCAGGCCATATCAGATGCTAAACAACAAAAAAAAGTGCACTTTTTGTCCATGAAAAAACAGAAGACGTAACAGTTAGAAGCTCTGTATTCCAATTTCTGCATTTTAACACAGTCATGAAAACAAAGCATGGTAACATTTTTACATGTTTTGTTTTTCTTTCATTTTTCTTTTAATGGAATTCTTCTTCCCGCATGATAGAAAGCTCTTTCCTCAGGATGCTGTGTTATTTATTGTTATAACCCCACGCTGCTTCCTCTTTCTGAAGTCATACTTTGGGCCAGCAGTGACCTACCTAGTACATTCCACACCCCGAGCAGATCACAGATTAATGCCACTTTCTCTGCAGGACAAAATTATTTCCACCAGTAATTATGTTAATGAAACACATGATAATAATGGCAGGGAAGAAACACAGTGAAAATTCCCTTGTATTGAATTTGATATGTGTATATACAATCATGCCAGTTAAAAATAAAGTAAAATAAACATTATAATAAAAAACACATTAAGACACTAATACATTTTTTGAAAAACAAGGGAAACTTGTAGCTACATATTGGTCTAACACCTGAATGAATTACATTGCAATGTTTAGTTTTGATCCTTAACTTCTGCATATTTGTCAAAATTAACATTTTAGCCCATTCATGTTCAACGGACATATAACAAGATTTGTCCTGTCTCTTCATCCATAGCTAATCGAAAAATCCTTTCTAAATTTTAATTTCAAAAAAATTTTTTTTCACATGAGGGAACAGATACATAAATTGTTAGGAAAAGTCTTACATACAAGCGTGAGTTTGTCAGAGATTTATAAAAATCACATTTCACAATAAATTCCAGAAGTTGAAATAGCATTGGTATCTCTGTTTCTTCGGGATTGATTCTAGCGTCCTTCAAATATCTCGCAGTTGAAGCATTTTCTGGAAGATATCTGCCCCAGAAACTTCACCATCAATTTCTATTAAGGGAAAACATCCAAAGGAATCTGAGAATATGGCTGAAGTTTAACAAACACTAACAATATTTAGCCATGGCTCTAGGAGAAGTGTCCAGTTCTTGGTGAAATTAATAAAAATATTCAAACAAGCCCTGCCATCCCTTCTGGCAACGCGAGGCCAACATCTTTTGTCCTTCCCTCTGAACTTCTGCCTTGAAATTTGATTCTTTTTTTCTGTGTAAATTTCCACATGCTTATATTGTATTGTTGCAGAGCTAACGGCTTTCTCCGCCATATCTGTGCGCTGATCTTCAAGGACCGACTCTAAAGCTTGAGTTTTGCTCTATGATTGTTAGGATCGGGTCTGGATATTTGTAAATATTTTTTTATCTGATTTACTTGATTCAAAATTTCACATCAGAGAAAAAGATGGCTCAGAAAAACATGGCGTAGAGCAGAGAACAAAATCAAAGGAGCTCCCCTGGTGGCCGCGTTGACGTTCGGATGGCAACGCGCTTCCAAGGTGGAGGTGGACTTTTCAACATTGGCTTTCGCTCCAAGCGGAGCTTCATAATAACATATCGTTTCAGCAGGGAGAGCCTTTCCATGGGTATACCTCTAACTTAGAGCATTTTTCACCTATAAAGAGAGATGGAAAGGAATAAGTTATTGTTTTCCAAATGGTAAAACAGCCACCAGGAAGGGAAACTTCAAGTGGTCGTACAGAAGATCAGAATTGAAGGAACTCAAGTTCTGTTTTTGTGTTTCTAAGGTCTATTGCTACCATGTTAAGTTTTGCATCTCCTGTTTAAATGCAGTCTGCAGCTCGGAGGCCGGAGGACGGAGGGTACCCAAAGCAAGTTCCAACAATGCCGAACTCCTACCAACCTGCTCTCAGAATAAACGCAGGAACGTTCACTCATCGCTGGTGGGAATGAAAATGAGACAGCTGCTTTGGAAGACAGTTTGGTGGTTTCCTAGAATTTTTTTTAAAGGGAAACAAAATAAAAACTGAATAATTGAGCCAGAAATCCCACTCTTGTGTGTTTCTCCAAGTGAATTGGAATCTTATGTTTACACAGAAGATACCCTTCCATCGGTGAGTGAGCAGTCATATATTCGTACAACAGAATACTACTTAGTGATAAAGAGGAACTGGATACTGATTCACAAAACCACATGCAGGAATCTTAGAGACATTTTGCTCAATGAAAGAAACTTGCCAAAAAGCCACCAGTTGTATAATTCTAATCATATCACAGTCTGGAAAAAGGCAAAATGATAGGTATTGAAAAGAGATCAGTGGTTGTCAGGGTTCTCTAATAAAAGGAATCGGGGCTCTTTGGGAAAAGCCTGTAATGCATCAGGGTTAAGAAATGAAAATCTAAGGGCAACCAATCACAGTCAGCTAGGCTATCCCAAATAATGCATCCACTGAAGCCATAGCCAACAAATCATGTCCTCACTTTACTTCACTTTCTTCTCTAGAAAAGTCTCTTGGCCCCAGCCTGGGGAGTGCTCCTAACAACTTCTGTTTGGTGCTGTCTGATTTGAATTACTTTTTGTTCAAATAAAATCTTAAAATTTTCACTATGCCTCAGTTTATCTTTACCAATGTAGACAATGGAATATTATTCAGCCATGAGAAAGAAGGAAATCCTGCATTTGCCACAGGAATGCACATAGAGGACATCATGCTAAGTCAAATAAGCCTGACAGGGAAAGACAAGTAATGGACGATCTCTCATAAGTGGAATCTAAAAATAACCCAGAAGGTCAAAGCCATAGAAATAGAAAGTAGAATGGTGGTTGCCAGGGAGGGGCTGAAGGGTGAGGAAATGGGGAGACACTGGTCAAAGGATAGAAGACTCCAGTTACAAGATGAATAAGGTCTGGGGTATCTAATGTGCTGTATGGTGACTGTAATTAATAATATGGTCGTGTATGCTTGAAATTTGCTAAGAGAGGAAATCAGATGTTCTCGTCTCACACACACAAAGGATAAGAACGTGAGGAGATAAACGTATTGACCTGATTGTGGTCATCACTTCACAAAGTATACGTATATCAAATCATTACACTGTACATTTTAAATACATACCATTTTATTTGTTAATTATACCTCAGTAAAGCTGGGGAAATCTTGAACAATTCAGTTTGGCTTTCTGATTTTTTTTCTATTGTACATTTTTTTTTCAATTTGATTCCATTCTTCTCTCACCTTTGATATATCCTTCCACCATATTTTTGGTGTTCCATTTACTGGCCATTTTCTAACTTCCCAATATATGAGCTTAAATCATTGACTTTTTTTTTTTTTTAGTTCAATTAGCCAACATATAGTACATCATTAGTTTCAGATGTGGTGCTCGATAATTCATCAGTTGCATAAAACACTGACTTTTAAGCTTTTTTATAAGAATTTAGATCCACCCATGGAGACCCAGAGCACTGATCGAGCCATGTACTACAAATTTTGGTATGTCCTTTTTTCTTCTCCGAGATATTTTCTGATTTCCTTTGTGATTTTTCTTTGACTCGTGAGTTCTTTTGTGTGTTGCTTATTTTTTAAATGGTTGGGGGTTTTTCTAGTTTCATTTAGGTATTGACTTTTGATTCTTAGAAAACCCGTCATATGGTCTCCATCTTTCTGGAAGTTGGTCCGCCCCAGCAGATATTCAGTGCGAAATAGAGCAGAAGCCCTGTCCTGAAGGGGTCGGAGCCCTAGCGGTTCTACTGCTAAAAACTTTCTAAATGTTCACTGTTTTGTCTGCTTGTTCTTTCCGCTACTAAGAACGGTGTATTGCATTTCCCAGTTGGGATTTTAGATTTGGCTTTTCTTCCTTTTAGCTTTTCTGACAAATGTATATATTTCGGAGCTTTGTTATTAAGGGCATGCTTGGGATTTTCATGACTTCCTTATTAGCTCTAATCACCATGAAAATATCTCTACTAGCATTTCAGGCTTCACGTTTCCTCTTTATATTAAGTGCATCTGCTTTCCTGTGTGCGTGGCATGTCCTTTCCCAAGCTTTCAAACTTAAAGGTCTTGTCTCTTCTAAACAGCATATGGGTGGGTTTGCTTAACGTTCTTCCTTTTACTTGGATTGTTTCCTACCCTTCAATTACTGAATACTTCGGGCAGGGTGTACTCGGTTTGTCCAGCACACACACTATAAATAAACCTAGGATGGAAGATGTATGAGGCTTGGCTTTCCAGAAAATGTTACATTCACTGTGTGATTTTTGTCATGTAAAATGAAGACATTCCGTGACCTAAATAGCTCCTTTTGTATAGGGATGCCCCCTCTGTGACATATGCAGATGTTAAATCTCAGCCACAGCCTAAGGACCTGAGAAGGGAGAACGGAGGAGTAGCGGTGGAGGCAGTCCTAGATTTCTCCGCGCTTCCCCTGTGCATACCTGACGTTAGTAAAGGTAGATACTGTAAGATGTCTGACTCTCGTCAACCTGATTTGATGCTCTGACCCTTTGTATCATGTCGGCTCTCGAAGAGGTTTTGCTGCTCTGATCCCTGGCTTCCCCACGACAGCCAGAGTAAGCCCCCGGAGTGGAAGCTGCATCGTGTTCCGCCTGCCATCAAGCGGCTCTCTGGACCAGCACTCAGGGTAACACCATCAGACCTCCCCTTCTCTGTTCCTCCCACTGACCACAAACTGTCCTATCTCAGGGCCTTTGTCCTGTCGCCTCAGCCTGAACAAATCCACAGTGGCTGGCTTTGATGTAGGAAAGTTGTTAGGAAGCTGACGGCCAAGAAAGAATTCTTGAGACATCTTTGGTGCAAAAAGGTGGTTTTATTAAAGCACGGGGACAGGACCCGTGGGCAGAAAGAGCTGCACTGGGGTCATGAGGAGTGACCCATTATATACTTTCAATTTGGGAGGGGCTTAGGGACAGCAAGTCTCTTAAAGAATTTTGGAAGCAAGGTTTCCAGGACCTTGAGGGGGCTAGCTGTTGTAAGGAAAAGATCACTTATTACCATCTAATGAAACCTTAGTCATGAGACCCTTCAGATGTATATTGCTGGGTCATAGGCTTGGGGGATGATTGCCAACACCATCTTGGGGTGGGGGTGGTGGGGGGGGGGTTGGGCTAGGATTGCCTGTTGCCCTTTAGCAAAGTGTCAACATCGAGATAGTTGAGTCCCTAGAGGAAAGTCACTCTGCCTGTTTCAAGGACTTGTCAATGGGCTGTAGATAGTAAGGAAATTTAATAATTTTTCTTCTACCTTTGTTTCCTACATCATAGAGACCCTTCAGACATGTATCAGTGGGTCACATGTTTGGAGGATATTTGCCAACAGGTATCTTGGGGGCGTAGAGATTAAGGAAGTTTCCAAAGGAATTTTTATATATTAAAGTAGACTCATAGGGTCCTGGGGGGTTGGGCTAGGATTGCCTTTCACCCTTAGGGAAGTATTAACATCGAGGCAGCTGAGTTCCTAGAGGAACATCGCTCTGCCTGTTTCAAGGACCTGTCGATGGGCTGTAAGTAGTAAGAAAATTTTTCTTTTGTCTTTGTTTCCATCAGCTCTCTTCTCTCTTTCGTTTTTCCCTTTCCCGATGAGACTGTCCCTGACTACCACGAGGTTGCCTCGCCCCTGGAACACTGGAGACCAGACCTACTTCAGACCACAGCCTGTACCACCTTCCCAGACACCATGTAACTGGTACATCGACTTATTCACTGATGTCTCTTCTCAACATACGAATGGAAGCTTTCTGGGAACAGACGGGTCTCATGTTTTGTTCACCACTGTACGCACAGCACTGAGCAGTGCCTACAAAGCAGGCTCTTCATTACCTGTGAAATGGGGGAATCCCCCTCTGGGTATGGTTTTGGCTGTACCCCACATGTACATCTAGTGTCTAAAAGAAATCAGTCCCAAATACCCTGTATTCCATTTTTATTTCCTCCTATGCCATGGATCATTTCGTGTTATTACGCGCTTTGTGGGTTGCTTTGTATAGTTCATTCTTAAATCCATTAGGGTCAGAGAACAATGCCTTATTTTATGCAATTGTTTTCTCTATGGCCTAGTTCATAATCAATTTCCAATCAAATATATTAGGAAGCAATGAGGTGCCTAGTTTGTTGGGCATACACATCTAGTTTTCTTATTGTCAAATTCTATTTTATCTGATTCAGTGTGGAATACTTTGGCACAGATATATGTGTGTTACACAGAGTAAAGAACCCTCTGGGCGCAGTTAGCATTCTAGTGAAAAAATCCACACTGCAGACAGCTAGCCGCCCCAGCTGTTTGGTGACTTTCATCACTGATCAGCATTGGTACTGAAAATGATGGGTCCGACAGCAGCTTGTTAGAATGAGTTAGAAAGGGTCTCTGGTTGGTAAAATTAGTGGTGTTCAAGATCTGATGGAGTTTGGATATTCAGGGGTGCTCCCCACCCATACATACCAGGATCAGATTACCTGGCGAGGCCCTCAGGTAGTGCATGAGGCTTAGCCCCACAGTAGCGCTGTGTCCAGCCCCTGGGCTGGGGGGCAGCCCACGGTGGTTAGATGGACAAAATCCTGCCCCTGAAACGTCAAAACCACCTTGAAACTTTTCTTTTGATAGGTCACGGACCATCTAGAGACGCGGAACTCCACTAAGCTTACCTAACAGGCTGTAGGAGCTGTTTCTCCTGCTGTTTTCACTATTATCCTCTGGTGGGGCTGTGAGCGAGCCGACAAACCGGCCCTAGCACTTGACATCTAACACTGCCTAACAGAAGAACTGTGGATGCTGGAGGTAGACGAGATGGCTAAGGGCAGGTGCCAGCGCCCACTGGGAAGGCGTATTTGTGTTTCTCTTTCCGGGTCAGCTTTGGGGTCACGTTCATAGACGACAGTGATAAGTGAATGCAAGTTCTTGTTCCACCTTATTATATCTATCAGTAAAGAACATTGTTCTTTGTCCTTTTTAATGTTCTCATCTTGTCTGTTTTGGCTGATATATACACCGTATCCATATAATTAGGTCCGTAACCAGATTTGCTTGAGATGTTCTGCTTTTTAGATTTGTTTCCATTATAAAATACATGAAATAAGACTAAAGATCAAACACCCATAAAGCATTATCAAATCTTAACATTTTTCAAAATGACCAGAAACCTTTGACAGGTTGATGTTTTTCAAATGCCAATCTCTTGAATAAAAAAAACAATATACACCAGAGCCTAGAAAAATTAATCATACCCTTTATACTGTTTTCTGTTGTGGCAAATTTTAACAGTTTGTCACTGGGAATTGTCATAGTCCATTTGGGCGGCTGTAACAAAATACCAGAGAGTGGGTGGCTTATAAACAAGGATTTATTTCCCTCTGTTCTGGAGGCTGCAAGTCCAAGAGTTGGGTGGGGTCAGGTCTTGGTGAGAGCACTCTTCTGGCTGCAGACTGCCGACTGCTGTGTCCTCACCGGGTAGAAGGAGCCACAAGCTCTGTGGGGTCTCTCAACAGGGCACTGATCCCACCTTGAGGGCTCCACCCTCGTGACCTAAGCACCTCCCAGAGGTCCCACCTCTTGCTGTCATTGTAATGGAGGTTAGCACTGGAACACAGGAATTTAGAGGGACAAATACTCAGAATGGTAGGAATTTTCTAAAATACAAGGATACTAATTTAAGAAGGCATTTTAAGCCTAGGATACAATTTGATTGATATCATGGGGTTGAGATAATGCACAAAAACTAAAAAATAAGCCAATAAGAACACAGAGGAAGAGTGGGGGGTTGTAGTTTTACTAAAATACGTACTTGCTCGCATCTGTACACAGAATACAAATTTCCCTAAATTTCTAGAACTGTGATATTATCAAGTAATTGGGATAAATACATCATATAACAGAATTTTAAAATATATTTCGCATTTCTAAAATCATTTTAAAAAATCTCTAAGCATTACCTTAATATTATCAGAAATATAGTTTAGGTAATAAATAACCATTTGATAAAGTTATACAGATCTTCCTTAGCTTATAGTGAAGTTATATCCCAATAAATCCATTAGAAGTTGAAAATACTGTTAGGCCAAAAAGCAGCCCTTGAAACACTGAACATCACAGCCTGGCCCATCTTACCTCACACGTGCTCGGGACACTCACATGACCCTACAGTCACATATTAGGGAACATCTCATGTAATTGAGTACCACACTAAAAGTGACGAAATGCCTGTGTGGGGACAGACGGTTGGTGGCCCTGGAGACTGCTGTCACTGCCCAGCATCAGCAGAGAGGATGGATCACACACCACCAGCCCAGGAAAAGATCAATGCTCAAAATCGGAAGCACAGTTTCTACTGAACGTGTATGGCTTTCACACTGTTGTCAACCCTAAGCCCGGGACTGTCCGGATAAATAAGTAATCAGACATACTATACACAGTTAATTTTAACACAATAGGAGTAATCTTTACGGTACAGTTCATATAAAAATAAATTATTTTTTCCTTATTTAAAAAACTGGCAACATAAGTTCACAGACTTTAACCATCTACGTGGTCGGCCTATGTGCCCACGTCCGTGCTGGAAGCCTCATCACACAGACAAGACGTCTTCCCTGTGACGTTCTCCAGGATGCGGTGGCCGCCCGGGGAGGTGCTGGTGCAGGAGGGCCGCCCCTCAGCTCAGGAAGCCTCCAAGCTGAAGCCCGGTGCGGGGAGCGCAGAGGCACTGGTGGAAACCCCAATGGGAAGGCACTGTCACGGTAAGGTGATCCACTCCCACTCTACGTCCTCCAAAAAGATTTTTTTTTAGTTTTAAAAATGGAAAGTCTCCGTTTCTGCCAGTCTTTTACTATTTTTAGCCAAAAAAAAGCATCACTCTTCCTTTATTTCTGATTTTATGACCAAATATCCTGAAGATACCGTTTTTCTTCTTTCAAAGTAGCCAATGTTTTCATTGCTTCTAATTTTTCAACTCCAGCCTGTTTGCTGATTATTTCCACAAGGGTATCATTGACATCTTTGGCCATATTCTTAGCATCTCTGGAAAAAAGAACAGCATCGACGTTTTTTGGTGGGGCTTTTTTTGTTTTTGTTTTAAAGATTTTATTTATTTGACAGAGAGACAGACAGCCAGCGAGAGAGGGAACACAAGCAGGGGGAGTGGGAGAGGAAGAAGCAGGCTCCCAGCAGAGCAGGGAGACCAACGCGGGGCTCAATGCCAGAACGCTGGGATCACGCCCTGGGCTGAAGGCAGATGCTTAACGACTGAACCACCCAGGTGCCCCTAGCATCAACATTTAGAAAAGAAGAATTTTTTACCAAAGCCTCCGTAATTCACAAATCTAACTGCCACTGACTTCATCATCACCCATCCTGGCCCTCCCTCTACTTCTCTGGGAAGCGTCCCAACAAGTGTCCCAGCCTGTCACCCGTCAGGCCTCTACCCAGTGACCAATCCAATTTGCAAAGCTGACCACATCATTCACAGCTGAAAATCCCTCAAAGGCATCCATGTTCCAGGAGCAGCTGAGTTTTCAGTAAGTGTCTAAGACCTCATAAACCTGGCTCCTGCTCGTCTCCCTCATCCCCTCCCTTCGGGCTCCAGGCACACAGCGGAACTCGCATTCCTAAGGGCAAAAAGGTTTTACACCTACAAGCCTACACACACACACACACACACACGTGCGTGCACACAACTATTAACAGACACACTTACTGAGAGCTCAACTATGGGCCTGGCTCTAAGTGCTTTGACACGTTTTAGTTCACTCACATACAGGATGGGGGAGGGGCCCTCCTGTGCGCCCCCGCGGCCGCCACGTGGCACCTGCTGTACTGCGAGCCCCTGCTGCTGTGGTTTCCCACCAGGGAGTGAGCGGGCTGCAGGCAGTGTCTCACTCAGCCTTCCATCTCTCAGCACCGGACTGTGTGAAAGCACTCGGGAGGCGCCCAGTGTTGCTGAGTGAGCAAAAGCGGGACGGGACACTATATGTCAGCGACGGAACCTGGCCTGCCCCTTTACAGTAACAGCTCTTGAAAAAGGTGTCTCCAGTGGCCGCCTCGACTTCCTCCTCACACTTTCCCCTCAACCACTGCAATGGACCTTCCATCCCCACAGCACCAGTGGCTACCAGCTGCCAAACCTACTGGTACCCTCTGTCTTCTTACTTGACTATCAGCAGCGTAAGGCTTCCCCGCTTGGGACAGTGTCCCCTGGACCTAAATTAGGAACAAGTTCACTTCTGCCGAGGGGCTGGTCCACATTAGGGCACCACAGGGTCTCCTTCTGAGCCCCTACCACCGACCAGTATCATGAACACTACCAATTCCACTGTGCAGATGGGAAAAGTGAAGCACCAGTGATTGTAAAGAGCGATTTCTGGGTTAATGTGTTTGAACATTTAAGATATTCTCCAAGCGCTCACTTACCAGTTATTCACGTATTTGTACAACTGACTTTGCCTCTATTAGAGGTACATCTAAAACTTAAGCCTGGGGGCGCCTGGATGGCTCAGTCAGGGAGGCATCTGCCTTTGGCTCAGGTCATGATCCCAGGGGCCTGGGATCGAGTCCAGCGTCTGGCTCCCTGCTCAGCGGAGAGTCTGCTTCTCCCTCTTCCTCCGCCCCTCCCCTTGCTTGTGCTCATGCTCTCAAATAAATAAATAAAATCTTTAAAACGCCAGCCTGTTCTGAAGAACACTGACTGCCCTATCCTCTACAAAGTGACAGGCAAACGCTTCTTTAAAAGCTAAATGAAAATGGAAACCAGCACAATGTCCAGAATCTATGCCCTTTATCAACCTAAAGCCGGGTTTCTCAACTGAGAGTCAAAAATCCATAAACAGGTCATAAAATCAACTTCGGAGGCAAAATCAATTTTAAAAAAAACGATAAAGCAGAAGTTATCACAACATGTCATGAAAAGTAAATAGAAAAAGTTCTGTTTTATAAAACTTGTTTCTATTATAACTATTCTAGGTCACTGTACCAGTATTTCTTCTTTACTATCACGGTTTAAAAGAAAAACAAAAACCAAACCAAACCAAACCAAACAAAAAACCACACCTGACTTGGTGATATATAGAAGTTTTAAATGCCCGGGATGTCTCAGAATTAAAAAGAGCTATTTCTTACTCAAAAGTCCTTTTTAATCAGAAGTTTTTGTGTACTCCATTAAAACAAGTTGGTAAGGTTTTAAAATTTTTATTTTTTATGGCAATTTTGGGTTTCTGTAACAGATCTTGCCTCAGAAAGCATGTAAAAAGACAAAAATGATTCCTGACTTACTGTCAACTTTGACATTACAAATTATGCCCTTATGCCAAAAACAAAACAAAACAAAACAAAAAAAACATCTTTAGATCCACATTCTCAGAGTCAAAACCAGGTCGAATGCACAAATCATATTCTTGGATACAACAAAATCGATCCTGAGACTTCAAGTTAAATGATCAGCATCTTAACACCAAATATAACTTTCAGAGGCTAAAACATGTATTCGATATGGCACAAGGCATTCAGAAATCTAAGAATTGATTTCACTTCTATTTCCCTGATGATGACAATTTATTGACTATTAAATGTATGTTAAAAATCATTTTAGAACTTGTATTTCTATTCCTGTACTTAAGAATCAAATCTCTCATCCCTACCTGTCTGGATTATTAATGGTCCCTCGTTCATTTAATAAATATTATCAGCTGCCTTTGCCTACCTGGCATTTGCGTGATGGCCACTTACCCACATACATAAATACAGCCGCGCTCATGGAGAAGGAGCCTTGCCACCTGCTCGCTGTGAAGCCGGATGTTGTCTTGCACGTACCTCACTGGGGCTTCCTCCCCAACGGGAGCATCTCTTGAGAAGCAAACCTTCAAGTGAGTTAGGATTCCACGCTTGTGGAAATGTCTGAGCTCCTCTCTGAAACACAATATATAATGGGTTACTGAAAGGTTTGTCATTTAAAGTTAAAAGGCCTGAAATGAGAACTGTACACCCATTGTTGAGTCTGCCATTACTAGAACTGTATAGTACCTGAATAGATAATCCCTATCTTTATGTCGGCAGCCAAAAAACAACCACATTGCTCCGAAGTGTCCATCTGGATGTTGTTCTTGGAGTTTCTCTCTAGGTAGAAAAGAAAGTTGAGATGCTGGATATAAAGAATATGTAAAACCAATCTATTTGGTCAGAAATACCACCAACCAATCGACAGGATTCACCATCACTGCGAGTTTAGCCACTGAGTTAATACCGTCCTGCCCACGGGGCTCCCAAGCCCCCCAGCAGACACCCCGACAAGCACGCGCATCTGTGGGCTACAGACACCGACAAGCTCCGTACGGCATCTATGAGGATAATTCAAAATATCCCACTGTGAAAAATACACTAATTTCTACATTAAATATTGATAGCAACTTTGTGAATAAAATTAACTCTCAATTAACGTAATGGAAAAGTAGCCCAGGGCTTTAAATGGTAGAACGATCTGCTGTGAAGGGTTTCAGAAATGACACAGCAAGGAGACACGCTGTGTTTATCTGCCGTTACTCTTTGCTTCCTTAACGAAAAAAACTAAAAACAACAAAAAGACTTTGCCCAAAGGATATTACACCACTATCTGGGGACCAGCACATAAAGGATTGTTCATTATTTCAAAAACAGGGAGAGAAGCACAATTTATTTTATATCAAGTAGTTCTATACTGATACAAAGACACATCTACTAGTATCAATCTGCTGAAAATTACTGGTATTGAGGTTTAACTTTGAAACTTTTGGTATAATTGGATCTCCGTTAGTAGCAATTTTATCTAGTTAAGGAATAGATGGAACAGCCTGCACATCAGCCCAGCATAAAGGTGTGCCTGAAATTTGTCCCCAACTACATACGTTATAAACTATAGTGCAGCTGGGGGGGAAAAAAGAAAAAGAAAGTGCTACAGTAAAAAGGGAAGTTCTCATACAAAACAAAACCTATGGAAGACATCATGTTTACTTTTCCCATGCTGACAAATTATGCTATGCTATCACACATTTGATAGTAATTTTCTAAAATAAAAATTTTACAACCGAAGTCCAATAACCAAAAAATCACTGAAGAAACAAAAAGGCTCTCTATTTTACTTCCACCCAGGATCACAAGGGATACATTTTCTCAGTAGTCAAAGAGAGCACACACCTGTGTTGCAGGAAACCAATGAAGGGCGCTATGCCAGTTCCTGGACCCACCATTATGATGGGGGCTGAGGGGTCACTCGGTAAGTGGAAAAAATTGGTTGTTCGAGGAGAGATGGATATCTGGAATATTAAACCAATGCTCGTAAGTCTGAATGAAAACCTAGACAAAGGCATATAACCAAGATGATCTTTGCCAAAGAAATTAAATAGCAGCATTAAACCTTACTGAAACCATGAACACATTTGTCATTACAGAGGGAAACAAAACAAGTCTGTCTTGCAAATTTGTCTTTTCCGTCGAAATCAAAGGTGCTTTAAAAATGACAGGCATATTTCTAAGGTAGAACACTGAATAGATACAATCAAATTCTTTTCCTAGGCCCATGGGTAAGATCTGCTTCCTGGTAGGCAGCCCATCATCTGTACGATGGAGAAATGCACGACGAGCTGAAGCTAGGATTCTGTGTTTGCACATACGTGGGCAATGAAGATCGGCATCAAGATGGAGTGAGAGCTTTGAGGGCAAATTAGCACCTGAAGCAAAAATGAGGGGTCGCTCCAAAGATGCTGAAGAACTGTGCTGTGTTAATCTGAGTTCAATGTTATGCGTTCGTGCAAAACTAGAAGAATAAGCAGCATACACAGATAAAGACAATCTTTTTGCTAAAATCTCAAAAGATTGTTCTTCTAAATCATGTGCCAGGAATACGTACAAGGAGTCCATTTCTTAGTATATTTCAGTCCCAGTGTCACTTCGCCATAGGCGTGAGTTATACTGAGTGACAGGAATCTGTTCTAAGTGAAGTTGGATACATTTTAACCTTTAATGTAAGGAAAACCTTTTGAAGTTCATCGACAGGACAAACACCATACTTTGTAAAGGAAGAACTGGCAAAGATGGGAGATGCGTGTCGGCGTTCTGGAATGAGACTGTAATTCATCTCACACTAGTCTCACTTGACCCACGCACCAGGCTCACTGATGGTACTCAATATGACAAGCACTACAGATAGAGAAATGAACAGAATCCCTGTCCTCATGGACTTACATTCTAGTGGAAGGAAGAGACAATAATCAAACATTTATCTGTAAAATGAGTGGTAATGATAAGACCCGTGAGACCCATGAACCAACCAAAGCAGGATACACTGGGTCGGATAGCGGTGCGCTAGTGAGAGCACGTGGCCCGCATTCTAGGGATTGCAAGGAGACCAGGATTAGTTCGCTCTCACTGTAGTAAATCCCAAATGGTTTACAACAGCAAGCGCTTCTGCCTGGCTCTCCTTAAAGGCCACAGGTGGACTACAGCTCCACAGCCTAGATCCTCTCCATTTGCATCCCAAGCAGCATCCCTGACCTGCACCATCCCATCCTTCCACCAGAGAGAGAGGCAAGCCACACCAGCGGGGGATTCAGTGCTCCTGCTTAGAGGGGGCATAGATCCTGTCTGCTCGCATCTCACTGGCGGAATGCGGTCACGCAGCCAGACTACACATCAATGGGCAGGGCAGTCTACGCCTCCTAAGGACAGGGGTTATCTGTCAACAGCCGTCCCATCTACCATTTGGAGGAAGGTGTGGGTGGGTCACGTGAATGTTAACATTCTCTACACTTCCTAATAAAATATGTATGGCAATAAGCACCGTACAATTTAAACTGTATCATCATTCCCGTACCTCCAATGCCTGAATACTAGGGAGTCTATAATAAAGATCTGTTAAGATGGAGAAAGGAGAAAGAAAAAGGCAGAAAGGAGAAAAGAATGTGTGAATGGCACTCATGCTGGGTGTTTGTGATAGGTTATAGATATATATATTTAACTTTCTGGAGACCATCCATTTTTATAGGATCATAAAATGACATAATACTTTTATGTCCGTACCATAATATATTTCAAAAAAGGAACAGTGTCTCAGGTTCTTAATATGTCTTTGATGCATGGTGACCTAGAAGTATGGGGGGGTGGGAGAAGGGGGGGGGCGTCTCTCTTTCTCTCTCTCAGGCACCTCCATCCCAGACTGTAGCCTGGGAAAATACCACGGTAAAGGGCAATTTCAAGCTGCAGCTTCCCATGAGCCCTCTCAAGTATATACTGAAGTCTTACTTTCCCCTTAGGGCATGAACTTTTCAACTCCAATAACTTACAGCAACCAAACCAGTCCTAAGATAATGCTACAAACGACATGTTCATTTCTTCAATACCACAGAGAAAGACGACTTCATGATAAAGCCCGAAATGTTTTGTTTAATTTCAACCATTCTTATGGGCAAGGAGGGACTTTAAATTGTTCCTTATGCTGTGGTCTTGAGTGAGATTCGCCGATTGCTGTACGAAAACATGAAGGATGGCACTAGGTCCAGATGTAAATGTGTCCACAGTTTGGTCACACACACACACAAAAAATCAAGAAACATGTTTCTCCTACGTGTTTTAAAAGTGCTTCCCCCTCATTATGCCTTCACACTAACAGCACTAATTTGGATTCTACACCACATCTAAGACAAAAGGGGAAGAAACAGGGCAAAAATCCTACTACCCCAAACCGAAGGACATAAAATTAATCTTTGGTTGTCAACTGATCGCCAAGTGAGGAATTACCTGGGACACAGGATATGGTCTGTACATAAGGTGAGGCTGTCTCTCAATACCAGCCTTCAGTATTTACTTGGCTCTTTTCCTGTGCCCAATCTTCTAAGACTATTAGCCAAAAAGACCTTCTTTTCTAGGAATATGAAGAAGAAGGAGAAAAGGCTGTGTTGTACAAAATTCACACTTTACATATTTGAGAAATACACGGATTAACTAATAGTAAATGAAAAAAGTAATGTTTTCCTGACTTTCCAATAGAGATTTTAAAATTCAAGTATGGCAAACATTTTCCTGTGAATAAACCTGATGGTAATGGACAATGCAGGGGAGACCACACTGTTTTTCCTAACCAGGCAAAGAGCACAATTCTAATAACGCCCAAACTGCACACTCCCAGTACCTGCGGCGCCGGGGCTGTCCCACCTTCCGCACGGGACACTCGAGTGTCTGGACGAAGAATTGCCGCAACCACCGCAGCCAGCCAGCCTGTGCACACGCCCTTCCGCAGAACCTCCATTGTGGTGGTAGACAAAAACTCCACAATGTTAAAAATGAAATGAAGCTTCCCTGGGTGAGACAGGTTTGAGCTGCAGAGACACACAGGTCAGTTTTAAACTCTGTATCAGGACTCATGCATACAGGCCAGATGCGGCCTTTTTTACTTAACTGAAGGATATTTCCTGTGGGCTCTCATCTACCTTCTAACTCTTCAGGGAAAAGAGCTCTGTTGCTACTTAAAAGCTCCTCTTCTCCTGCCCCCTGTTTTGTGATATTCAGAAAAGTTTCCAGTTACCTGTTTGCTTTAAGACTCCATAAGATTTATACAACCTGTCATGTCTCCACTACGCACCTCTGCTGCCCAGTGGAGGTAGCCTGGCACAGCCGTAAAGGCAGCAGGTGGAGGACCAGGGCACTCGCAGCCCGACGTGGGGAAACGTGGCTGCGGACCAAGGGTGCACTGGACAGCCTACACTCTCTGAACACCTGCAGGACAGGAGTCCCAGCACCAGTCTCCTTCAGTCCTTACCGTGCCTGCTACTGTCATCCACAAATCTTGTAAGTTTTCATTGGGTGAATTCGGAAGTAATAAGGATTTGGAAGCCAGAGATTCACAACATTTTGGGAGAAAGATACTATATGTTAATAAACATCAGTACCTCGCACATGAATATGGTCTGGGCTGGAGCTTAGGAAGATGTTCTAGGGGGAAAAAAAAAGCAATTAATTCACTGCTACTGAAAATTATATGTAAGGTTTTATAAAAATTTAAGCCTCAGTGGATTTCTTTTTCTTATTTAGAACACCCAAAATAACATTTTAATTTAAATCATAGTTTAGAGCAAGTGTAAATTCACTGTGACTAAGTCCCTACTGAATATTTTTTTTCCAATTCTTCACGTTAAAAATCAGACATATTGCATTTCTTTACCTGAAATCAGTGTCTTTTTAAAGGCTGGTTTCTTAAACCGAAGGATAATAAAAGCATCCATGAATGGGTTTCAGAATCAAGAAACCCATTAATTTTCTGTGTGTACACAGTTTTCTGCAGAAGTGTTCAGAGTTTTCATACTTGAAATAAGATCATGGCCCCAAAAGATTAAAGATCACTATTTTAAGGATTATGGGAAACACCTAGGCTTGAAATATCTTTCCTCCTTAATAAAAAAAAAAAAAAAGGAAATGCTTTTCTTTCTTATATTTCTGTAACACTAAAATGAGAGTGTAGTGGTAAAACCTTTAAGTTATTCAGAACCCAGTGGTTTCTAGATACACTGGAGCTCTTTTAAAAGCAGGTCAAAGTCTGAATACCTAACTGCCCACCAACAAACTCTAAATTTTTTTTTCTGTTCAAGGTTATATTTTTAATAGTTATCCGGCAAAAACTTGGAAAGACCCTTCTAAAATTTAATAAATAACAGAATAATGCTTAATAGAGGGCTCAACATAATACTAAGCTTTAGATACATTAAGATAACTTAAAGAAGTGGAAAATAATTTGAATTCTGTTAAGTCGCAATGCCTTCATTAGTTTTTTACAGAACTACATAATAAATGCTACATAAAAGTTTAAAAAACCCCAGCAAATCTACGAAAAGAACCGAAACATCCTCAAATGCTGGACAGCTTTACAAGAGTTCTTACAACTTCCCTACATATGTTCTGATTGTTTTCCCAACCCCTGTGTTCGTTTTAAACTGAGAAGGGGAGGAGTGTGTCTTTGATACAGGGAGCCACCTGGTTTAGTAACTTCACCGTTTTGAGAAGGAAAAGGAATAATAAAAGGGAGAGAAAGCAGGATCTGACTTAATAAAGGAGAACACCCCGAACTGTACTGGACATCAGGGGACCCTGGGGCCTAAAAGTAAAAAGCACAATTCACATTTTCCTATCACCAAAGATAAATGCAAATTTGAAAGATTTTATTACTTATCACTACAGGAAAAGAGAGAGAGGAGAAAATTACCAGCACAGGAAAGTACTCAAGGTTTAACAATCCTGTCCAATTCTCACAGTCGCTGCCCCTCAAAATGTCTCCAATCCCTAGTGAGGTTGCCACCGAAAGCCCCTCCCCTGACACCAGTTCCTCAGGGAGGATCTTCTGTCTTCTGTGGGCATGAAGACCCCAGGAGACAATGAGGACAAAAAACAGAATCACCTTACATTTGACTATTCAGTGACAGGTCTCGCCCAAGCTTCAAGCCTGGAGCGACCCTGAGCAAGGCCACTTGCACAGCTACAGCAGGAGGGGTCCCCATTGCCCTTGGAGAACCCTGAGCTGGACTTGGCCAGACAGCAGCATTCCTGTCTTCCGCACAGACCACACACTGCATTCTGTCAATTACATCTACTGTTCATCAGCTTTGCAACAGAAAAAATTTTTTCCTTGGGTAATTCATTTTTAGGTAACATTGGACTAAAAAAACAAAACGAAACTTTCTGAAAACTAGCTAAATGAATAGAAAAGATGTTGAATGCGGACCCAAAGAAAGAGAATTAAGACTGGCTGTAATGACAGCAAAGGCCAGTGACAACGACAGAAGCAAGAAATAGGAGATAGACAATCTTGGCACAGGGATTCTTTCTGACTTTCAAGAGGCCCTGAACACACCCCAATGTTTCCTCATGGAGACGTGTTCCCACGTGACAGACAGACTCCAGAGGGTGGCCCACAAGCAGAGGGCTCTGTACAAAAAGGCCCACTGGGCATAGGGGC
The DNA here is from genome assembly GCF_023065955.2 of Ursus arctos. Taxonomy (NCBI): domain Eukaryota; kingdom Metazoa; phylum Chordata; class Mammalia; order Carnivora; family Ursidae; genus Ursus; species Ursus arctos. Next base: position 6,075,895 of record NW_026622819.1, on the reverse strand, counting down.
TGGGAGAGCGGCCACTCACCGAGCAGGAGATGGAGCGGTGGCTGGCAGGACGGGAAAGCGAGGAGGAGGTCTAACAGGCTGGCGCGCTCATCACGCACGAAGCGGTTGTAATCGGCGGCGCCCTGCCGGCTGCACAGCTCCTGCAGCCTTCGCTTCTCTGGCCCGTCGCTGGTGTAGTCCACCAGGGCTCGCAACAACGCCTGCGGCCAAGGCAAAGAAAGCCAACTGAAAGTACCACCTGTGGTCAGGCTGCTAGAGTGTCTAGTTAGGATGGAGCTGGGGGTGTGTCCAATTATCCAAGAAAAAGTCACAGCACCCTTCGGGAGTATGATCAGGAAAAGAGAATTTAACTTATTTGCTTTATTGCCAGCCCGTTAAGGAAAATCACTTTCCATATTCTACTTTTAGCCACCTTTCCTGTTTCCTAAACCAACCTCACCAGTCCCAAGTATGATCTCAAACTACATGTCCGATACATCTGAGTAACAATGATCAGAAATCTCCTAACTTGGGGCACCTGGGTGGCTCAGTCATTAAGCGTCTACCTTCCGCCCAGGGCGTGATCCCAGGGTCCTGGGATTGAGCCCCACATCGGGCTCCCTACTCCGCTGGGACCCTGCTTCTTCCTGTCCCACTCCCCCTGCTTGTGTTCCCTCTCTCACTGGCTGTCTCTCTCTGTCAAAGAAGTAAACAAAATCTTTAAAGAAAAAAAAAAAAGAAATCTCCTAACTTATCACATTAACTCAAGACAAAATACTTGTTCTTGTCTTAGTGGATGATTACGAGCTAGACCTCTACGTTCATCTGACAAATGTTAAGTGCTCTTTATACAAAGGCAGTGGGCATGACAGCTCCTTTGCTGGCAAGGCTCATGGGACAGGGACAGTGTGCAAGAGGTTAACTACCCCAACAGGGGCAGACTGAGGATGTCAGGGGCTCCTGAAGCCGAAGATGCCCCCGAATGCAAGCCTGAGCTGAAGGCTGGCCACAGGAGAGAAAGTGTGAAGAAGGGCTACGCCGAAGGCCCAACTCCACAAAGGCACAGGAGGCAAGCAAAAGCAAGCTCCCGGGGCCACGCACAGTTCCACGTGGATGCAGGGCAATGCGGGCACGGGACAAAGGCTGAAAAGACAGGGCCAGAAACTCAAGATGCCTCCTGCACATCGACCCTAGGTCACCTCGGACTCACTGGAGAAAGAGGAGGAGAATACAATCGAAGAAAACAAAGCAATAACATCTTGAATCCCAAGCCCCAAAGACAGAGCCAAGTCCAAACTCTTGGACAGAAGACCAAACTTGCTAATACGACTTTTGGTTTCAACGTGCTCCAAATATGACATATGTAGCTCCTACCACTCGAGGGTTAAGAACAAAGCAATTAAGCCCATAATCTGCATCAAATGCTAAGTGAAATGCTAACAGGGACTTTTTACTCCATGGCTCAAGCACCTTCATGTCCTGGACCCCCTTACCAGGGAGGACGAGATCATTCCTCTCGTGAGCATCACGGGTTTCCAGCGGCTCAGCTCAGAAGCCCTGCTGAAACTATCCTAAGACCAACAAATCCCACGCCTTCTTCAAAATGCCAGGCATGGAGCCAAAGGCGGAACAAGCACTTGGGAAACCGTGTGGGATGAATGAGCACCCCACACCTCTACACGGGCCTTCCATGCCGGGGTACAAACTCGCGAGTTCTCCATAGGTAAAGAAGGCATGTGACAGAACAGCATATATACTAGAAGACCTCATTTGGATCTTAGCAAACAAAACCAAGTGTTAAGCCTGAGGATTTAATTATAAAGGAATTTTGCTTCCCAAGTTACTTAATTTTGTGGCAGAATTTTTTTTTAATGTTTTTTTATTACATTATGTTAGTCACCATACAGTACATCCCTGGTTTCTGATGCAAGGTTCGATGATTCATTAGTTGCGTATAATACCCAGTGCGCCATGCAATACGTGCCCCCCTTACTACCCATCACCAGTCGATCCCATTCCCCCACCCCCTCCCCTCTAAGGTCCTCAGTTTGTTTCTCAGAGTCCATAGTCTCTCGTGCTTCACTCCCCCTTCTGATTACCCCCCTTTCTTTATCCCCCTTTTCCCCTACTGATCTTCCTAGTTCTTATGTTCCATAGATGAGAGAAATCATATAATTGTCTTTCTCTGCTTGACTTATTTCACTTAGCATTATCTCCTCCAGTGCCGTCCATGTTGTAGCAAATGTTGAGAACTCGTTCTTTCTGATAGCTGAGTAATATTCCATTGTATATATGGACCACAGCTTCTTAATCCAGTCATCTGTTGAAGGGCATCTCGGCTCCTTCCACGATTTAGCTATTGTGGATATTGCTGCTATGAACATTGGGGTGCATATGGCCCTTCTCTTCACTACGTCTGTATCTTTGGGGTAAATACCCAGTATTGCAATGGCTGGGTCATAGGGTAGCTCAATTTTTAACTTTTTAAGGGACCTCCACAGTTTTCCAGAGTGGCTGCACCAACCTGCATTCCCACCAACAATGTAGGAGGGATCCCCTTTCTCCACATCCTCTCCAGCAATTGCTGTTTCCTGTCTTGTTGATTTTCGTGTGGCAGAATTTTTATAATGAGTGCGTTACTTTTATGGTAAGGAAAACCATGTTTACCTAGACATGCTTTATGAAATGGTAGAGTTGAACTAAAATTGTGAAACTGACTGCATTTAATCAAGAAGTTCTCATCACAGTGAATACTACATTTATTCAAATCATATCTAGGTCTGAGCCTCTCTCTAAAGGAGTTTGCTTCCCAGAGACTGCATGCAACAAACACATTAATAAGACAGGGCATAAAAAAGACTTTGTGGAGGGCAGCCTGATAATAGCACTATTTATACACACTGGCAATACGAATTTGGCAAAGCACAGCTGGGAAGTCTCCCCCATTCATACCCACGTGGGGGACAGGCTTAGAAGGAATCAGTTACATGCATCTTTTAAAAGACAGCTCCCTGCATCCTACTGACATCTAGTGGATCATTCTCTCCACGTTCATCCAAACATCAGTATAATCTCCCAGAACCTTTCATTTTTTTCTGAAGAATTCTGACTTAACAGTTAAGAATTATGTATTTTCACACAGAAGAGATCTCAACATTAAATGGGCGGCAAGTAGGGGAAAGCCTGCACTCTCACAAGCTTCCTGTCATCAAACACAAAAAGGGTTAAGTGCAGCCGGATAACACAAGGTCATCTGGGGTCACTTTAATTACTGATTAATGTAGCCCATCAAGTTATAACCTAGTAAAAATAAGAAAAAGCTCTACTTTAAAAATCTTATGTCAATAGAAAACAAAATTTCAATATAAGCACAACATAAAAATATCTATGACAACTGCAAAGATACTATGCACCCTTGGGACCTATTTTGAAAACATGGTGTGAAAGCTATATTTCTGAAGCCTTCAAAGAGCAAAAATACCAGATTTAATAAATCCTACACAGAGCTAAGTACACTTTTAAGTAGTTACCCAAAGACAAGTACCTTTTTAGGAACTGCTCGTATTTCAAGGCACCAAGTCAGAATGAACTGGAGAGAACGTCCCTCGGGTATGTGCTGGGGTAAGGCTGCTCCTTTTCAGGCAGACAGGAAAGAGTCCATGACACAGAAAGTAAAGAATAAAACATTTCTGCATTCTTAACAATTAATACTTTACATTACAGTGCTAGCAAGGTACAACGTGATTTGTGGCAACATGTTTATGCAGTCAAAAAAAATTCCAAAATGAATGCGGGGGGGGGGGAACACCTTACAAAAAAAAATTAAAAAAAGAATTATAAATTCAATAGCATTATTAGCCACATCTAAATCTAACAAAGATAGACCTTTGGTATGTTTCATAAAGATCCCAAATCTAGGTATACCAAACAAGAGGGAAATTATCCAAAGCCAAGGAACAAAAAGCCAAAAGATGGCACTTGTCCACTAACATTGCATATTCTTCTCAAAAAGAATTTTAGAACTGATGGAGCTCCAGTTCAAGATTCTTAGTAAATAACTAAAAAAAAATAACTTCCTTTAATCAGAAAAAATATTTTTATATATTAAATAAGCAATAAATATGCTATGAGAAATACACATGACAAAAAAAAAACTTTAAAAAGGTTCATATAATAAATGTTTATTGTAGGACTACTCTTGTATAACTCAGAAACAAAATAATGCTAACTCAAAAAGCAAACTAAAAAATCAGCCCAACTAATCCATCCGCTTCTCCAAGACTAGAGCTACATTCATTTTTACCGTCCAGCAGTGTCCAATAAGCATAAAATCCATCATCATCCCATTCAGTGTACCTGATGTGAAAGTTAAGAAACCCACAAGGCAGCAAGTACCGGGGTTCTGCCCACTGACCCGTGGCCAACCTCGGACCACCTGTGCAGCTGTCACAAAAGGTGTGGGGAGGGGGTCCTTGCACTTGTCACCTCCAATCTGTTGGCCCAATGATACTCTAAGAAGAGATCAGGGCCATACCTTTCTTTTTTGTGTCTGCCTTAATTTTCAAGAGGACACAGTGCTCTCTTCTGTCTGTGAGCTGCAGTCTTTGGAGAAGGTTTTGTACCTCAGAGTCACTGTTGGGACAGATCACGTTGAAGGCATCTCCAGGCTGATAGGAAAAATCTGTTTTCTAGAGAAGAAACAACATGAAAGAAAAAAAAAGCCCATGAGTTAAAGAGTTTTAGTTGTGGGGTAAGAAAAGCATGTTTTTTATTATATGATTCTTCAAAAATATGAATTAGAAACAAAATAATTCTAACTGCAAAAAAACAAATAAGCCCCACTGAACTAATGTACTTTCATTACAAGTTTGTTTTTGATTTTTTTTTTTTTAAGTAATTCTCTATACCCAATGTGGGGCTCAAACTCACAACCTCAAGATCAAGAGTCATGTGCCAGCCAGGCGCCCCAAGAGTTACTTTAACGAAAAAAAATTTCAGTCATCCAATGTTTTGCTTTAAACCATTTCAGTATTTTTTACGTTAATTAAAACCTTTCTCATTTAAGGTACCTCAGTAAGTAATGTTTTATCAACATAAAAACCCCCTATGAAAACACACATTATGAGGGAGAGAAGGCTGTCTGCATTGGTTCTCAATTTCCTTTCTTTAGGGGAAGAAGAGGAGTGGGAGATGACACTTTATTTTTCCTTACTAGCAAAAAACGTAACAGCACCTGGCTTGGTACTGGGAATGAACGAGGGCTGGAGGAGCCAGCTTCCTCCACACGGTATTTACAGAGCGATGCAGAACCAGGGCAGGATCCGGAGAGAGCCTCTGACCACACATGCTCACAGCCCTGGCCTGTGAGGAGCACAGCTGAACCCACCTACTTGCCAACCCTCACCACTTTATGACGAAAGTGTAGAACAGAATAAAACACAAAATGCTTTGGTGTACAAATATTTAATACAAATTATTGAAATGTTCCAAAGTAATGTGGAGCTACTCAAGAGTATGCAAGCAAAACTACTTACTTTTGATGCCTGTCATTTCTTTTTCCCTATTAGGAGTTCAATGAAATCTACACGGACAGCCCCGACACACCCTTTTCTGAAAGCACGATGCACCTCTCCGGACTTCCACTGAAATACACAGCTGAGTGACTCTGAAGACGTAACTTAAGCACTGAGGTTACAGGGTTAGCAGGTAGCCTCTTAAATGAGGCCCGTGGTTTGGGGCAGAGGTTGGGCTCATGGATGGAGGTGAGAGGCAGCACGTAAGCCCCTGAAGTTATATGCAAAATGTTTATACGTAACCATTTTCGGGGGGGGGAGCGGTGACTTCTTCCAGATTCTCAAAGGAATGAGGACCGCCACTGTGAGAAATGAAGCATTCTAGGCCTGTCTGATCTGAGCTCTATTTCCAGCCACTGGCTGACCTCGGGGGAGCAGCTGCCTTTCTCGGGACTCTTCTCACACGGAAAATGCTGCTCTGATTCCATTATTCTTCCGTGCCTTACTGAGTAAGGGAGCAACGCTATTCTTTCAAGTTGAGTCACCTCCTCGGTCACTCCTCATGCTAGCCCCTTCCTGAAGTGAAAAGAGAACGAGTGTGAGGTGGGGAGGAAACATGAGGGGTCAAGAATAAAGAGGGAAGATGTCCTGTCAGAGTCTCTCCTCCTTCCCGAGTGTGTGGACTCCAACAGCACATAAGCCTCCGCACTTCCTGATAACAGCGCTGAGAAGTAAATTCTGTAACTTACTGAAATGTCCAATTCCACCAGAAGAGTGGTTTTTATGGCATCATCTGTAGTCAGTTGAACTGCCTTTGAAATTGGAACTTGAAAAATTGGATCCACTGAAGTCACAGATGCTTGACTTTCTTCCTTGAGAAACAAATGTGATAAAAATTACTAAATGCAATTTTCAATTTTACTTGCCATTGCTTCACTTAGTGACTAGGTAAGATCTACAGGATTTTATAAAATGTCCTACATATTTAAGTATTCTTTTCTAAGGCAAATGGCTACAGACATAGGCCTCTCAATCTTTCAGAAGAGACAGCGCATCCATATCTTAAACTCCTTGACTATTAAACAAATTTCTGGGATATATATTGAAAACATCAGATACCAGCATTTTCCTGTAAAGGTCTAAAAGTCTTCCAAATAATGCAAAAGGAGACTGTACGCATGCACAATTTCAGAAAGGAGAGTCTAAAGGAAAGGACACACACCTGTACAGAGGTTCACGGGAACCTGCAGAGTGGTGGGCCCTGGCGTGGGAATGTTCCACGCCTGCACTGGTCAGTACAGGAGCCACTAGCCATATGTGCCTAAGCATCTGAATTCTTAGTTTTATTTTCATTTACTTGAGTTTAAGTGGCCACGCGTGGCTAGTGGCTCCTGTATTAGATAGCACAGGTCTTGGGAAACTGCAAAGAAACCCAATTCGTTGTACTACTTCTACTCCTTTTCCAACTTGATGTTTCTAAGTTCTGTTGAAGACAGAAACTTTACAAAATGCTAACCAGTTAATACTGGATAAATAGCTATGTGGAAAAACTGGGAAAAGGATCAGAACTTAGAGCCTGACAGTCATGACATATGGGGAACTGGGAGATACCCTGCCTAAGGCAGCCTTCAGCAAGGCTGCTGGGAATGCTGTTAGCAGACAGCCCTCAGCTAGGTCATGGTCACCTCGGAGACTGACCTCAGCATTTCCAGGTCACGCCTCCTGTTAGAGGCAGCCCACATCCAACAGCTAATCAAGAACTATAAAGGTCCCCTGCCCCTTTGCCCCAACTCAGTACGATGCTAAAGGGCCGTCCCAGCTCCGGAGAACCCATGAAGCTGGCTAGGGCCTTTGCTGGGACACATCACAGCCCACTTCTCACTGTGCCCACTCCTGCTTCTGTATCCTCCATTCCCCAAGGTGAGGATCCCAAGGGGATAACCTAAAAAATAATCACACAGTTTGATTCAAAGGAACCCAGTCTGTGACAGCCGGTGCTACAGTGGTTTCAAAAAAGATGCTAAAATGAGAGTTTGGAGCTGGATCACCCACCTGGCTGACAAGAGCACTCGACACTGGTGACAGATGGGAGACAGAGAGCACAAGGTGTCGGTAGTGCAAGAGCTAAGTGGGATGGTGCACCATAAAAGGGAATGCATTAGTCAGTATGCAGTAGCTGATGCTTGAGATCTATGGGGAAATGGCACTGATAAGGCCAGTAGAATTGTGGGCATTGCCACGCTTCCTTGATGCTTCTGGAAAAAAATGCAAAAGGCTGAGAAAAATTAATCAACAATTAAACATTAAGTGTGAAAGCCAGAGAACACGCTCTGTAGCACACGAAGAAGCTGCGCATCTCTCACAGCCTGACAGAACGCTAAGGCCAACTCGGACAGGCCAAGAACGGCCTCCTGGCCGCTGAGGGGAGGACATGTGGGTTGAAAATCTGAATCCCTAGATTCCCTTGAAACTGCTGAGCCTGCAGAAGTGACTACTTCTTCCTATGAAGAGCAAGAGCTTCCTTCTGGCTTTAAGAGATCTGCTCTGCAATACACACCCACACCCCCACTCCTGCACCCCATCTCCTCTCCCAGCTGCTGGGCCAATAAGGGTTCAGTCACAACATACCAGGCCTCAGATGGGCTGGGCCAGCTAAGGCAGGCGAGGGACAATGCTCTGAAGAAAGTGCAGGACAGAGCAACACGCACCAGCAGAAGCCAGCCAAGCACGCACAAGACGGAATGCTAAGGTCCCAGGCCAACGAGGGTAGAACATCAACTTGGACAGAAAAGTTTTGCTCATTGGGAGCACTGTCCTAGGATACTGGCTTTAACACATTGGCAACAGCCTCTAGGGATGGTTACGAGGCCAAAGAGAAAGCAAAAGTCCACACTAAACGAGGCAGAACTGCTGAGAGTTCCATGGCCAGCATCAGATGACAGGAGTAAAAGGCTCAAAAGGACAGAGTAGAGTGGATGAAACTACGAAGAGCCAAAACCTATCTGATGATGATGTTCCCTGGAGCAGCTAGAGCATACACCACTGCCAAGGCCGACAGGACAGTGCTGGTGAGGGGCACCAGGATCATGGAGAAGTTCACGGCTGCAGCAATGGGAAAGCCTGGACCACCAAAGAACAGAGGAGCGTGGGAGCACTCAGCCACCAAGTCCTGCAGGGTGTTGGAAGGAGGCATGATTATCTCAGCAGAAAGGCTGGAGGGGTTGCAGGGGGCATCCCCCCAAAGTGGCATAGGTTGGTGGGGGAGACTCAGCAACGTCATGGAAACTGTACTCAATAACGTCTTTCTTCCAGGGGGTAAACATATATTGGGCCAAGGGGAATACTCAAGTACTCCAGGAACTGCTATAAGAGGGTCCAAGTTATGCTGTTACCCAGGAACCCAAAGTGTCATCATGAGCCACATACTAGAGGGAGGCCTATAGCGCCAGGCTGTACACCGGAATCCTGGGCCAGGTCTGGCTCCATGGGTCTACTCAGTTCTTGGCCTTTCGTTAAGGGTTATATAATAGGCCAAGAGGAATCCTCTGAATTTGACACTGTCCTCTCCCCTCACCCAAGTAGAAAGTGAAAAATACAGCATCCTGAGGCACGGCAGGTATTAATACTATCCCTAAAAATGTAGAGGACCAGGGATGGTTTCCATCTAATTCACCAACCTGGTCCCTGCATGCAACCACCAGGCAGATCCTGGGGGATGACAATGAACCACAAGGAACACAAGCAGTAGCCCCAATAACGGCCTCCGTGAAGGATGGGTTCCTTTGCTAGAGCAGATTAATATGGCCTCAGGCACATGGCATATGGACAGAGAGTGAGCCATTGTGCTCTTTTCCATCTCTATCCCTAAAGAGGGCCACACACTTTCACTTGGAACAACTTCCATTTACAATTTTGCCACAAGACCGTGATAATGCTCCTGCCAGCTGTTATAAGACAGTCTGAATCAACGTGGAACATCTGGACATTCAGCAAAACATCACACCAGCCCACTACATCAGTGATGTTATGCTACTCCCACTCAACATACAGGAAGTGGCTAGTGTGCGGGAGTCTCAAATAAGGCCCAGGCCCTGCGCAGACTGAAGGGCCAGCGCTCTAAGTATAATTTCCAGGAGTCCAACAGCCTGGGCCACACCAGGACACGCCCTCCAGTAAGGGACACGCTAATGCATCTTGTACCTCACTTCACCTGGACAGAAGGAGAACAGCTGGCAGGCCTTTCGGGATCTGGAGCAGCACCTCCCTGGGATGACTGCCTGGACCAAAACAGCAGGTGACTCAACAGGCAGCCGGCCGTGGGGGGGGGGGCCCGAGCAGGAAAGGGCTGTGCAGCTGGCCCAAGTGATAAGTATGGACGAGAGCCCCTGAGGCTTGCACCACACGATCCGGAGACCCCACAGGCTACGAGACACCAGGACTGGGGGAACAGATGCTATGTGGAGCGGGACTGGCTGAGACGAACTGAAGCTCAACTGCCCACTCTGCCAGTGCTGCCCCCCACCACTCGGTTCCCTCATGTGAGGATCCCAAGAAATCTTTTTCCAACCCCTTATCCTCTAAGTATAACCCCTGAGCAAATGTACACAAATAATGCCTTAACTAGCTGAGATTTTAAAAATCTTTCCACCACATTACCAGCAACTGAAGCCTCTTTAATGACCTGTGCCGTACTGGAAGCGTTCTCAGATCCCCCTCCTGAAGCACCCCATTTGATAAATCACGTTCCCATGCCTCTGCCACACGGACCTGTCCCTGCAGCGCGCAACAGGGGTGCTACACCCTGCCCGTGCGCCCACACCCACTGTCCAGCCAGAGGCTCACTGGACGCACTCAGGTCTACTCCCAGGCCTGACAAAAATGCACTTATTGTAATTACCTCACTTAACTAAACAATTTGCACAATAATGAACCATAAGTGGAAAACAACACCGGACAGCTGTTTCTATAAACACGTTTGTTTATCTGAATACTCTAGAAAAACACTATAAGCAGATGTTAAAAAACCACTATCCTATCAGGTGTTGGCCAACAATTCTAACGTACTAGAAAGTTGTATTTAAATTGCTTCTCAAACATCTAAGCCTTGCTTCATTAAGAAGAAATCAAGAAGCAAACTGCGATCCTGCGCAGAGAGTGTGGTTTATGGGAGAAAGCCCACGTGGAACCCCACAATGAGTCGCTCTGAAGAAAGAGGGTGCGGCTCTCCATGGAAAGATTGGCTGCAATGAAATTTATTCTAGGCACGATGGAAGAAGTTTCAGGGTGCCATATAGTGGCAGCAGTGAGGAGAAATGAGTTGTTATTCAACTTAATGCTCAAAATTTATAGACTACTTTAAAGGCACTTCTTTATTGATAGAAAAAATACACTTGACAATAGAAAATCACGTAATATAGGCAAAAACCGGTAAGATGTTACCAAGAAAAAGAATCATCCCCAAAGTGGAGCATCCAGGACACCCACGCTGAAAAAGAGATTTTACTGTAAATTAGTGCTTTAAGTGTAGCGGAGGTAATTTAACGAGTGCCTACAACTTGCCATCACCTGACTCACATCTAAAATGAGAAAGAAATTAATTCTCCAAAAGACAGAGAAACTGAGCTCCTAAACTATTTGCTGCTTCAAAGACAGAAGTGAGGTCATACAAGTGCTTCTGCAATGCCCAGGCCAACTTTCTCTGTAAGCGGTTAGGCAGTAACCATCTCAGGCTTAGCCGGCCTCCAGGTACCCCCTGAACCCTGCCACTGCAGCGGAGAAGCAGCCACAGACCACATGGGAACGGACGGGCAGGCTGGTCCCAATAAAGCTTTACTTCCAAGACAGGCGGTGGGCCACACTGGCCAACAGGCCAGTTTGCTGACCTCTGTTGTAATGTAATAAACAACAACAAAGCCACACCCTTGGTAAGTTAATATTCTACAGCATGAGGCATAAAGTAAAACCGCTTACCTGGCCGAGAGACTCCTGAAGATGCACCTGCAAATATTCTGGTGGTAAGGCGGGAATATTCAGAGAGGCTTGTGAAAGTGGGGGTATCGAGTGGGTAAGTGAAGACTCAGATGCTGCTGGTGGAGCACTTGACTGACTTCTGTTCACTGCATTCTGTTCCCGAACCTCAGAATCCTTTCTCCCTGGATCATCTAATCTCAGGAGTTCAACTTGTGATTCAAGGTGTAATAATTCTGGTTTCACAGGATCCATCTTTTGGGAGGCATTAGATGCCATCTTAAGAGCTCCATTCCTCTCCTCTTTTCCTCTACTGGACGTAAAATGCTTCGTGAGGGCAGCCCAGAGTCCGTCAATCCATGGCTCAACCACAAGTTCTAAACTGGATTATTGTAATAAAAGAGAAAAAAAATAAACAAATGCCTAGGTTCTCCATTTAAATATATAATAATGGGAGAATGGTAGTCTACTTGGCAGAATGCTATGCAAATGTCAATATAAATAAAATACAAAATATACCTATCATTAAATTAAAAACAATGTTATCGTATGTTCATTAGAACTTCAGCTGTAAAAAAAGCGTGTATGAGCGTATATAAAGGTCAGAACAAAAACAAAGCCATTTTAGTAATAGGCAACAGGAATGGGATCACTCTTAACTTCCTAAAATACAGCCGGTATTATTTTAAGAAGTTGTAATTTTAAGTAGGCCTGTGAAATTTTGATGAGGATGACAGAACTTACACCAAATCCAAGTCTACTCTAATATCACATGATAATTACATATGTCAAATGCACCATCATTTTTCCCCTTAGCTAATTTAGTGATTTTTTTCTCCTATAGGTTAAAATATCACTAAGAAATCACTCTGATTAATGCTAGCTATTCTAAGTAAACAGTTTAAATCTTCAACCGGTTCTAAACATTTTTGATGAAATTTTCAGGGAGTCTGAGCATAAGAGAAAAAAAACCTAATTTTCCGTTAGGGAAGTTGAATGAATCATAGATACATTTTAGAATGTGGTAGTGTATTTACTAATAAACAAAGTAGGGCAAGCCAACGACAACATCCCCTACATTCCCTGAACTGAGAAACTTGGAGTAAACCGAACAGGTAAGAAGCCATGTATCAGAATCTTAGAAATCACATCTGCCTCATTTTTAATCACAACTCAAAGGACGTATCAATGAAGCTCTAATTCATAAAGTCAAATGACAGGAGAAGGCACATTTCAGACCTCTGTCTTATGACTCTGGCTATAATCTCATTAGTACACGTCCACTCCTCAGAGCCTTTGGAAAAGCAAGTACATAAAACTCTGGATTCAACAATGACAGCTAAGTTTAAAACGCCATTTTCATAGCTCCGAAATACTCAGACGATAATACCCCAGCAGGAGAGCTAGTGTCCACAGAGTACTTACTACAGGGCAGACATTATTCTAAGAGGAAAACCTGTATCAATTCATCTCTTCCTCCCAAAACCTTTCCACAGCACACACTGTTATCCTGTTTCACAGAAGGAGAAAGTGAAGCACAAAGAGTAAGCAACATGACCAAGATGTCAGTCAGTTATGGGGGGGGGGGGGGCTATCGAGGATCTGCATGCAGGTAACTGGACTCCGCTCTGCATTCTCAACCCCATCAGTGTGGGGGCTGCTGCACCAAGCCAGGATATTTCCTTGAAAATAATTTTAGAAGAGGAAAAATTCAAGTGAGGTGGTTAGGTTGAAAATTTAAGAGATGTCCGTTGATGAAATACACATTCAAGAATTTTAACACTGGATCCAGTAAATGAACAGGGAAACTGAAAGCCTCTGAAGAGAGGGAAAATATGGACTCAGTGATAGGCCCAATGGTTTCTGGAAGAAGTTAGCAAGTAAATGGCTCATGAGATGATAAACACTTAATGGCAACAAGACTCTGGCAAAAAACAAAAAACACACACACACAAATCAATACAAAGAGACAAAACTAAAAGGTGAACGTGGAAGGCAATATGGTAGAGCTCTGTCATGATCAAGAACATATACGCTGGAGATGTGGAAAAAAATCCAGCTCATCCCCGCCACAGACAATGATAAAGTGGAGGATGGCTAAGTGGAAAAAGAAGTGTCTCCAACACACCCGTGCAAGGTGGTGCTATGCAGAAAAGCAAGACATTTGCTAAATTTGTCATTCATAAACAAAGATCAAGTGAGTGAGAAGCTAATATATACACCAAGTAGGAAAAAAATCAAGTGGGTATGCTGTCATCTGCTTAAAGAGCCAAAGACTACATGATAAACTTAGTTGTAGAACAATATCTATAAGATCTTTGAATAAACACATAAGGAGGATTTGAAAGGTGGCACACGGGATGAAATACAAAACTGTAAAAACAAGAGTAAACTAATGGAAATAGGAAGTATACTTCTGGCTGGCACCATGGCAAGTGGCCATTAAGAGGGTAAGGACAGAGCCAAGGCACACAGTGTGCCGTGAACGCCTCTGCCTGTGCTCTCTGCCAGTGACACGCAGCCTGCAGGGCGCCCCCCATGTGAGGACTCGCACCCAGTCACTCTGTGCGCATGCCAGAGAAGCCAATACGCAGGCTATCAAAGTTCCTAAAGAAAATGTGGACTTCTACACATGCCTACACACTTCAAGACGAAGATAACTGTCCTGAGGCAGCTTTTCAAATTTCTTCTGTTAGAAGGTACCGAGATGCGAGAGGCACTTAAAAATGTCAACAGAATACGTAAATCAAGCTCTGGCTGATCTTTGGTCCTAGGGCTAAAACAAAACAAAACAAAAACAAAGCTAACGAAGGAAAATAACACTCTCAAAAGCTTCAGTGCAAAATCAAAAGTCATCACATTTTACAAACTCACAAACTTTCACCTAGCACACAGAAGGGCTGACTGGAAATGGCAGAGGAGAAGCACACGGCTCTTACCCCACGCAGTCATCCGCATGGCCGGTGTCATAGAAATGCTCGGCACCAAGCTCCTGAAGTCGCTTATCGATGATCTTCCCACCGTTACAGAAGTATGTGTATTCTGAATCACCCAGCCCTAAGGAGCCCAAAGAGGTTATGAGTGCACACACAGTAAGGTTTAAATTTAAAAAAGATATACAGAATATTTAAAACAATACCCTTCCATGCTCTGATTAATAATGTACACCTTCATTATCTTCTGAGGTTTTCCTTGAGTAGTTCCAAGCATGCAAATATTTGCCTTCTATTTTACAATATTAAAGCATCAGACCCCTCAAAACAGAAACAAATACTTCCTGGCCACTGTTAACAAAAATATTTTCACATTGTTGTTTCCATGAATCTGTGTAAAAATATGGAAATCTTAAAAGAAGAATTAAAGAGGTTTAAAAAAAACATAATACTGGTGTTTGCAGACTTTTCTGGTCTAGCACAGAGGTCTGCAAACTACAGCCTGTGGGCCAAATACCACTCATGGTCTTTCTTTATAAATAAAAGTTGAGCTGGAACACAGCCAAGTCCATTTGTTCACATACTGTTTATGGCAGCTCTCTAGCTGCAACAGCAGAGTTAAGTAGTTGTTACAAAGAACACATGGTCTGCAAAGCCTAAAATATTTATCATCTGGCCCTTTATTGATTTTACTGACCCCTAATTGAGAGCACAGACAGGTCCATCTGCAACATAATCATTTCCTATTATTTCTGTGTTAGATGAATTAGGAACTGCTATGTTTCCTGGTAAGAAAATGGACTAACATTTTCATACTTGGTTAAAAATTTAAGATTAAAAGCGTCCAATTCTCAGTTGTTTAATCTCCATGTACTTTCACAAAAAGAACAGGGTGAGCAACTGGGGTGGAGTGGGGGTCCATAAATGGCCTAAGAGTGACTAGAATGGTTGGACACTTTTGAGGAATTTTATAAAGCAACACACATGTTCATTCTTGAAAATAAAGAAATTAGAAAAAATTTGAATAAAAAAATGTAAATACTCTAAAATACAAGACAGATCTTAGCAAGGGTCATAATCTCAAATTTCTAATCAGTTACTTATCATAGCATAATCTACTTTTGTCAGATACCCTCCCCCAAAATAATTCTCAAAGAAGATTCAAAGAACATAGATCACAAGCCAGGAATATGGGCTCTGAATTCTCTCTCTGGTGTCCTATCTTGCTGAGCTGGTCCTTCTGATCCTTTATCCTAGTTTTTTAACCTATACTTCACAGAGCCCTAGGCCAGTGTTTATCTGGGATACATATTAGAATCAACTAGGAGTTTTTAAAACCATTGGTGCCAGGGCCCCACCTCCAAACAATTAAGAATCACTGGAGGTAGGCCCAGGTAACAGAATTCAAGGAAAATGTCCCCCGGCTGATCCTACGTGTGGCCAAGATTAGCAATCATCCTAGAGCAGTGGTTCTCAGGGACATTATATCTACCTGGGAGCTTGTTTTTTGTTTTCTGGTTTTCTTTTTTCTTAAAACAAACAAACAACAACAAAAAACCTCAATAAAACAGCATTCAGAGTTGTTCCTTCAGGGTTTTTTTTGTTTTGTTTTGTTTTTTACCAAATTGTGGGGGGGAATTCTGAAAATGTTTCCTAGTTGAATGTGATGTGCAGCCATGGTTAAGAATGCTACTCCAGGGGCTCCAGAGGAGTTGCTATGGGATGAAGTCAGGGGAGGCATTCACAGAACACAGGACATTACAGAAATGTATAAAACCTTTAAGTGTAAACAGAAAACCAAGAACAAAATCTTTACAACTATATATCATGGTTTTGAAGAATTCATTCAGATACCAACATTAAAACCAGTAATAACTGAGAAGAGGCAGAACGCAAACACAGTCCATACCCAGTAATCCATAGCGCAGGTGAGCAAAGAAGTCCCCCGGCAAAGCCTTGTCCTGTATTGCTTTCACGAACTTGCGGGCGGTGTCAGGCGGGTCTCCGGTGCCCGTGGTAGAAACAACCACAACAAGAGGCGCCGTTTCAGTTTTCAGATCATACTACAAAATGAGAATGGCATGTCAAGATCTACGGCCACACGCAGTTTTGACCTAACACATCAGCAAGGCAACCAGCTAGGTCTCCTCTACCCAGAACATTCATCTGTGCTGCACGTGGCTTCACAGCACAGAGGGTGCGGAGTGTTTCCAAGCTGGGAAAGTGCAAGTGTTGCTCCTCGGACACCATGGAACCTGGCTCACTCCTCACTCCCTTCGGGTCAAGGGAGCTGGGAATAACTGAGGGGGTAAATGGAGATCATCGGCATTTCGGCGTCTCACAGGTTAGTTTCTTCATTCTAATTCTCACCTAAATTTAAATATTCCAAAGAGGGCACTTCACCCTCTCTATTTCTAATGACTCCATGAGCTCTACTGCTCATGTGTATCATCCAATCTGACTCTGAGGGATTCACTTATTTTTCATGCTGATACAAGGATTTGAGTGAATGGATTACCAGGTGATTCGATGCTTACAGGAGACAGCACAAGCTGTGTATTGAACTTTCAGTTTGTTAAAGTAACTTCATCTCGAAAAGGACTACCATGACCTAGAAAGTAGATTGCTACCTGTTTAAACCTGGATCAAGAACTGGAGAAATCAATCAGCTAGGGAGAGCAAACAGGCCAAACATGACACTAAAAAAAGAACATGTACTACTCACCTAATGTTCAAATAGCTGCTGACCCCGAGGGGCCAAATCAGAGCTAGTTAAATGGTGCTGACAAGGTTTTATTTGTAATAATGGATTCAGATTATATTCTAGCATGTGGCATCCTCAACGCCAACACTGAAGTTACTGTAGGATCACAGAACCTGCTGATCGGTGGTGTCCTCCAGGATGCTCCCTGTTGGGTGAGTGGCTACCTCTGGGGTCACCTTGACCCTGACACATAAAGGAACATGAAGGTTCTCCTATGAGCTGAGTTTCTAATTCACTTGTGCCAATGACAGTCTAGTTTTTTGAACTAGAGATGTGGGAAAGGCCAGAGGAGGTTATGAACTTGAGTGAGTGTACCGGCAGGATAATTTTTAAAGTACTGAACTAAATTTGACTTGTCAGTGCCTGGCATGTCATCTTATACTCATATAAAAGCTCCTGTTAGTTCCTATGGACTGACTTGTCTAAAACAGTAAAATCAGACTAACTGAAAAAATACAGATCTGTTACAATCTTACATAACCTATGGCAAGAATTTCTGCAGAGACTGAGCCTAAAAACAAGCAGTCCCTGACCTAAAGAAGCTGTATCTCCTCTAGATCCTTACACTTCTACTTTAAACTCTATTCCACAAAAGAATTGCATGGTCCTTCACTTGGGGAACTCTGACATGAATGGCAAGGTCTTTACTTTGGGGAAATACAAACAGGGCACTAGGATTCATGAGCTGGAAAACACATGTGCAAGCGAACACACATCTCTTACGTTCTCACAGTCGCCCTGAGAAATAAACAAGGCAAGCATTACTACTTCCCCTTACGGTTGAGGAGTACTTGTTTCGGTTTTTGAGACTGTTCAGTCTAATTCAAATGTACGCTTATGTGTTTAAAAAAATGACAAATCTTACAACACAGTTGATAAAATAAATTTGAGCGTTGGGGGAAAGAAAAAAGAGAATGGAGACATTTCGCAGCCTACTTTGCTGTTTAACATCACCTCCCACCAAAATACTTCAAAGCATGAAACACAGTAAAATCCATGAGTAACTGCTTACCTTATCTGACTCACTAATACAGTGAAGATCTGCAGAAAATCCATGTGCAAATGCTTTCTCACATATTTCTTCTGCTATGGCCTTTGCCTGTCCTTTCTGTGTAGCATAGAGTAACAAAAACCTCCTCATCACCTCGCGGCATATGCCACACCTTTAACACACTGTAAAAAAGAAGAGAGAAAAAATGGATTTTTTTTTAACTGAGGAGTATACCACAGGTATTAATTCTCCCTATCTTTTTTAAAAGACTCCAATAATATCCACACAGAATATGAAATAGACTTCTCTAAGTACGTCTGCATAATTCTCAGTGAGTCTAAAAAAGAAAATTCATCAAGCCAGGGAGAATACATGAGTAAAGCTCTTAAGTCCCTAGCTCAGAAATCTGATGCTGGGGTCAGACTACTTGCACTCAAATCCACTGTCCATCATTCACAACTGCAGAACCTCAGGCAAGCTTTTCAACCCATCTGTGCCTCAGCTCCCTCACCCTTAAAATGGGGATACTAGCACCCATCTGACAAAGATGTGCCAGCTGCAAAGACCTGGACCACAGCTGAGACAAAGCAGTGCTCAATAAATCTCAGATATTTTTATTTTAAAAAATGTAAAGGGCCACCTGGACACTCAGTCGGTTAAGTATCTGCCTTCAGCTCAGGTCCTGATCTCCGGGTCCTGGGATCAAGCCCCCAGTCGGGCTCCTTGCGCAACCAAGAGTCTGCTTCTCCCTGTCCCTCTGCTCTTACGCATGCTCCCGCTCTCAAATAAATGAATAAAATCTTTAAAAAAAAGAAACTGTAAAAATTCCACTGAAAGTGTGGCTTCTGTTCCTACATGATGCTAATACCAAATAAGCTAATCACAGCAGTGAAGTTAATCAAGCTACAGATTCTGCTCTGTTTAACTTAGTATCAGATACATACATGAGTGCATAAGTATGTAGGTACAGAGACAGAAAATATTTCCAATCCATTCAAGTTTAAAATGTTTTTCCTGAAGGGAAAACCAGGAGTAAAATATGGGACTCTCACAGATTTTTTTTCCCATACTTAACCAGGATCTAAAGCTGGGGCACTGTTAGGTGCCGGACTGGCTCAGTGCAGAGCGTGAGACCCTTGATTTCAGAGACTTGAGCTCCAGCACCCACGGTGGGTGTAGAGATTAAACAAAACCTAAAAAAATACTAAAATGAAACTGGGGAACTGTCAACTTGTAGGGGCAGATTTCAACAAATCATACCAAACCCTAACTTTTCATGAATGGACCATCAGTAGTTTTATGCTCCACTGACCAGGTACATCTGGGATAAATTAAACCACGAAGAAATTGAAAGAATTGTGTTAGATAACATTAAAATCATGGAATGCCCTTAGGGAACAGAACAGCGCCTGGCACAGAGCAGGTGCTCAATATGTCAGCTGAATGAACGAATAAATGAACGCTGTGAAGACCACACACATTTTAGGCTCAGCGAGAACTTCGAAAAAGCAATGATGGAAATGTCACCGTTTACCATCACTATAGCTAAGGACCTCGAGCTCCTTCTGGGCGCTCCCGAGGAGGAGGAACCCCTCAGGACCACCACCACCTTACAAAGCAGGTCTGCGGCCCCCGTTTCTCAGAGACGGATCCCCGGCACCCTCGGGGCACCGGCAGGCGGAGAAGCGGGGGAGCAGAACTCCCGCGTGCCGCCTGGGGCCGCGCCCCCTCCTGACTCCCCACAGGTCCCCTCGCCCCCCAGTCTAGGGAAGTGTTCGAGACGGAGACGCCCACGGAGGGCTCAAAGCGACCTGCGGGGCCAGCGCCGCTTGTGCCAACGCCGCCGCGCGGCCGAGACCGGCTGGGGCGGGGGGCGCGGCGGGAGACCCCAGGGCCCAGCCTCCAGCGCAGCCCGCCCAGCAGCTCTCTGCCCAGCAGGGCCCGGCTCTTGACGGACCCGCGAGCGTCCAGCCCGGCCTCGAGAGGGACGTGCGGGAGCGGAGGCCGGTGCCTTCCCCCACCCTGTACCGCCTCCCCGCGGGCTCGAGCTGGGCAGACTGCCGACCCGGGGAACTGCAGCCACCCGGTTTCACCTGAGGGCGTCCGGCGAGACACTCCGCGTGAACGTGGGACCGCTGGCCCTACTCCCGCGCCTGCGCACTCTGTCACGGCGCGCGTATTTACAGCGCCCAAGACCAATAAGGAGCTCGGGAAGGAACTGGGCCAATCACAGCGCTCCGGGCCCGGGCGTGGCCTTCTCCCTGCACATGCGCCGGGCTGCTGGGGGGGGGAGGAGCCGGCTGTGTAATTCGCGTACGGAGGCTCACGAGGTTCTGGTGGCGCCGCACGGCTCGGATCTCCAGCTGTCTGAGCACGGTAGGTGTCCCAGCGCAGTAGGTGTCCCGGCCCGGCGTACGTGAGTCCGCGGCTTTACCGAGGTGTCCTTGCTGCCGTGGCCCGCCCGCTCCTCTCCGGCCGCCGTGCCTGCGCGTCTCGTGCTTGAGCGCAGGTTCCCGGGTCGCCGGGTTTAGAGGCGCCTGGCGCGTGGGGTTCTTTCATTCCTACGAGGACGCGGTTCCTGGGGCGCCTCGTCCCTTCTGGCCTGCACACACGTGTTCCTACGTTCCAGGCAGAGCGTTTAGGTCTACACGGAATGCCCACTTTCCCCTCTTCGTGCCCTGCATCGTTTTACTTCTTTTAAATCCGCCTTTTCCCCCGTGGCCAAACTAGACCCATTTCTTCCTCAGCCCTCGCCCGATCTTTACTTCGAGAGGAAATCAACACCTCAGGCCTTTTATACGTGTTTTGACCCTTGCTTTGCATTGACCTATACGAATTTTGGCCTTTTTACCCGTTGCTCCTTTTGGGTATATTTAACCAAACGCAGTGCTTTCTATCAGCCAATATGCAGGAGGCGTGTTTAAGGTGTAGACCGCCTGAGTGTGAATCCCCGCTCTGCCACAGACGAGCTGTGCAAACCGGCCAAAATAACCTCTTTGGGCTTCAGTTTTCTCAGCTGTGAATGGCGGTGCGTGGCAAATAATAGCGAGTTTTAATCTCAGCTGCCAGCCACTTTTCCAAGCTGCTGGGGCAGAGACTGATGTTTGGGTACTTGTGTTTTAGTGGGAGGTTTTTATAGAATCATGTTACCAGTAGTCATTCTTAGTTTCATAATCATTCAAGTTGTTGAGTTATGTTCTGTATATATTTGACCATGTTTCTTATTTCCTGTAGTTATAAATCAAGAAGAGTTGAGAATCTGATGGCATGGCTTTAATTACCTTGAGGAGGAACCTTTGCCATTTGTCTGATTTTCGGATCCACGGAGCTCTGGCTGCTCTGAAAAACCATCCTGTAATTCATGTTCACAAGGTAGCTGAGGAGCGTCTGTGTCCGTGGTTCTGTTCACCACAGTCTGAGCCTTTCAAGGTCAGGTTCCATCATGGCTGTTGTAAAAAATTCCATTCAGAAAATGGAAATGACCTTCATCCAGTTGGTGAGCAGGTGTTCTCTCAAGCACATGACTGGGATAGGCCTGAGCAAAATCTTAAAAGTGTAGATGACCAGATGTTTTACAGGAGACTAAACAACTTCACCTCATCGGAAGAAGTGTTAAGTTTTATAAGCACACTGCAAACTTTGCCTGATACTCTAGCAGCAGGAGCCTTGCAGCGGATTTGTGAGGTGGAAAAAAAAGATGGTGATCAAAAGCTGCCAAAAGAAATCCTAAAGAATAGTGTCTTTCAAGCCTTATGCATTCGATGTGAACAGGAATCCTCAAGTCTGCCAGACGCTGTTTTGGTGACTGCTTTGCACGCCCTGACTCTGTTGCATGTGGATCCCCAAAGTAGCTTGTTACTGAACTTGGTGGCAGAATGCCAGCGTCGTCTCAAAAGGGGTGGTCTGGAAGTTCACAGTCTTTGTATTCTTGGGGAAAGTCTGATTCAACTGCAAGGTCCAGGCTGTGCGACGCTAGAACTGATTATATATCAACTGCAAGGTGAAAAATTGGAAGAATTTACTCCTGAGGATATTGTGGCCCTTTATAGGATCCTGCAGGCTTGTACTGAAAAAGTGGACCAACACCAAGCATTTCTAAACAAGCTGAACAATTTTTCTCTGTCAATAGTTTACAGCTTGAGTCCTACGTTGATGAGCCAAATGATCAGTGCCCTAGTGGTTCTTGATCAAACTCAGGCACTTCCTCTGGTTATAAAATTGGGAAAATATGCTGTGAGGCATATCCCTCATTTTACTAATGAAGAGCTCAGAAAAGTCTTAGAGGCTTTCATATACTTTGGGCACAGTGACAGATTTTTTACAAAAGCCCTAGAGCAACATGTAGCTTCAGTGTGTCTCACTTTGGATCCTGAGGTTGTGAGCAAGGTCATGGAGTATTGCAGTAGGAAACAGATTCTTTCAAAACCCATCCTCGATGCAGTGGCAGAAACCTTTGTCTGCCAGTCAGAAAAATTTTTGCCTCATCAGATTTCTGAGTTAATCGAACCATTTGGAAAACTCAATTATTTACCCCCAAATGCCTCTGCTTTATTTAGAAAGCTAGAAAACATGTTGCTCACTCATTTCAATTATTTTCCACCCAAAACACTACTGAAAATTCTCCATTCGTGTTCACTAATTGAATGCCATCCGGTCAACTTCATGGCAAAAATATTCAGCCCTTGTTTTCTTCAAAAGCTGCAAGGTGAGTTGGTTGTAACTTCTAAAGTGTGGGGAAATTAACCCTGGAACATGTGATGTTTTTGAGTCACGTATCTGTCTGTACACTACGCCATGCGCCACCTCTGTTTCCTCTTCCATAATAATCTAAAGAAGAGGTCTGGAATGTCAGGTGCTGGTGGTCTGGAATGTCAGAGTTGCAGGGTGATGGATCACTGCACAGAGGAAACCATTTCAGGTCAATAGACTGCCAACCTGAGTCTTATGGGATGTGACATGGCCCTGGTCATAGTTACAACATGTCAGAATCCATGAGAGCAACTGGCGACTTCTTCGTTTTGAAGGGATGGCGTTGGTCTTCACAACTGATGGGCACCCAAATATATCAGGTGTCCGCGTCTCCATAGTTGAAGGGAATTCTCACTGATTTTAACATACCCGTTACTTTTAATCTGTAGTTTGGAGCTTGAGCTCCTTGGAAGTTAAAATGAGATTGCATTGATGGCAAGCAAGAAGGCATAATTAACTCTGACACGTTCCTTTCCCCAGGTCATTTGAAAAGACATAACTTCCGGAGTGGTTAGCGTACATTGTGCATTCTTGGATGTTCCTTTTTTCGTCACACATACCAAAATCCAAACTTAACCACAACTGGAATGCTTTTTATTTCAGGCGAAGAATTGTATTTGGACAAACTGAGCCTCGCACAGCTGACCCAACTGTTCCTAACCTCAGTCCTAGAATGCCCTTTCTATAAGGTAAGAGCAAGAGCCAGAGCTGTGTTGCCTTATTTCCCTGTGCGAGCAGCTTCTTTTTTTCTCCCCTCGCCCAGTCTTTTAAGTTTCTCCTCTTTTGTCTCAGTAACCTCATCAGAAAGCAGAACTTTCATTCACTTGGAGTTGCTTGCCACCAGGTAGCCTTTTCTTTGATAAATCGGCCCCATTCCTATTGTCTTTGAGGGACCCATTTCCTGCTGCAAGATGTCTCGGAAGATTTTGTCAAGTGCTGCAGTCAGAGCGCCCCTTAGATTCACTCCGAGGGCTGTGAAGGGCTTTAGCCCTCCCCATAGCTGTTGGATAACAAAAGTGCGAATCTCTGGACTAAGCAAATCCTCAATGATTTCAAGTACATTTTTAAGCCAAGCCAGAAATTGTATTCTTCTCTGATAGGGTTTCGTTTAGGTGTAATTTGTGCTTCCCATCTGGCATTCTAGAGATTCATTGTCCTAACTTAATTAGGCCCCTTGTGTAGGATCACGGGTGGCGTCTCCAGACGTGCTCATACCTGCCTGTCCACCAGGCGAGACTGAATCACCTTTAAGAGTAGCTGATTTCGGAGTAAGATGTAAGAATGGAGATACCACTAATTTCTTTAAAGCAGCTTCAACAGTGCTAAGGCGCATAAAGGTCAGTGATTCTTACCCCCAACCTCCTTCCATCCCTGACGGAGCTGTGTTGACAGCAGTTTTTGTGTCCAAATGTGCACAGATGCACAGACACTATCCTGTTTCTCTCCTGCCTTGGAATGGGGCTCTTGCAAGGACAGTGTGCTTTTATATACCCAGTCTATCATGAACATTCCTCGGGGTAACACACAAAGATTAAGTGGATTCTTTTTAAGAATGGCATGCTATTTCCAGATATTTATTCTGTTCCATCATTGTTGGACCTCCAGGTTTTTCCCAGCGTTTCTCTCCATCAGCAGGCTGTAATAAACATCCTTACATGTCCTTTCCTACCGGAGCCTTTTTGTTTTTTGAGCTAGAGAATAGATTCCTGAAAGTGAGATGACTGCATTACCCACAGATGTGTCGCCCCTAATGGTTGTAGATGTCTCTGCCCCTGCAGGAAACAAAGATGGCCGTGGCCCTGCCCCTTCTGTCTCCATGCGTTATCAGTCCTTTCATTGTTGTTACTGGACTTTGTGAAAAAGACTACTGTGTCACATGTTTAGATTGCATTTTAATGAGCAGTAACAAGTTGAACATATTTTCACAGTGCTTATTGGTCATTTACATTTGCTATGAGTCCTCTTGTTACCTCCTGATTCAGGCTCATATTGGATTGTCTGTCCTTTTTTTTTTTTTTTTGGCCTAGAACACATTGTAAGGTACAGATATTAGCTCCTGTATATCTGTGTATGTTGTATATATTTCCTCCTGGTCTGTAGTTCTTAATTTTTTTCTTTTTTCTTTTTTTAGCGAGAGAGTGTGTGTGCATGTGCATGGGGGGGAAGGGTAGAGAGGGAGAAAGAGAAACTTAAGCAGACCCCACACTGAGCGCAGAGCCTGAGGCGGGGCCCCATCTCAGGCTCCCTAGGTCATAAACTGAGCTGAAATCAAGAGTCAGACGCTTAGGGGCGCCTGGGTGGCACAGCGGTTAAGCGTCTGCCTTCAGCTCAGGGCGTGGTCCCGGCGTTATGGGATGGAGCCCCACATCAGGCTCCTCCGCTATGAGCCTGCTTCTCCCTCCCCTACTCCCCCTGCTTGTGTTCCCTCTCTCGCTGGCTGTCTCTATCTCTGGCGAATAAATAAAAATAAAATCTTAAAAAAAAAAAAAAAAAGAGTCAGACGCTTAGCTGACCGAGCCACCCAGGCACCCCTGTAGTTCTTTTGTTTGTTTTAATTTAATATTATTGATGGTACCTTTTTGTTATATAAAGTGTTTAAGTTTTCTGTAGTGAAATCTATCCATCTTTTATGGTTTCTTCTCTCACTTCAGAATATTTTACCTGTCCTAATATAGATATTTTTCTGAATTTTTAAAAGTATCATTTCCCTTCCTGTATTCAGCTCTTTAACTCACCTGGAATTTATGATAGTCTGCGAATGATGCTAGAACTTTCACTTAGTTCTTCCCCAGGCAGATTAGCCGTTGCAGCATGTACCACATAGCTATGCTTTTCACCCTAAACTGAAGTGTCACCTTTATCATATTATCCTCTACTAAAAACGTGAGTGTCCTTAAAGCCCTTAAAGCAATTCTCAGAGTTCCAAAGATGTTTCTTGAGCTGTAATAGCATTGCTGTTCCCTCCCTCCCTTTCTTTCTGTGACCTCTGACTACTTATAAAACACATTTAAAAGATATCTAGAACTATTGGATTTATTGGATTTATTTTCTTGTTTTGTATCTTCCTTTCTCACGTTTAAACATCCAATTTTTAGGGTCAAAAACTTCTTCCTAAATATCAAGTGAGGTCATTTCTTACTCCGTGCTCTTCTCTGGAGACGCCTTTGGATTTTCAGCTTTACAGATCTGTGAAGATTGGACTGATTGACCTTTTGGGAGCAAGATTGTATTTTGCTTCAAAAGTGTTAACGCCCTATTGTTACACAATAGGTGAGTAGTAGGGAGTTGTGCTATTGCTTACCAGCCTCGGCATGCTGGGCATGCTGTCCTCTCTGGGAATCTGTGGGATTTAGTAGCCACTGGAAGGTCTGGAAAAGTAGCGGAGGTGGCCCTTCCCTGAAGGCGGATTGGAACAGTGGTTGAGCAGTAGGGCTGTGGAGTCCAGACTGGTAGCCACATGGTAGCGGAATGGTTTTGGGGCAGCGTAACCTTTCTCTGCTTGCTGCTTTTCTGTAAAATGAGAGTAAGAAGCATAGTGACGCAGACTTGCATAAAGACCGAGTGAGAGTGTAGAGTGACGCCTGGAACGAAGGAAGTGCTGTGATGTTGTTAGCTGCTGTTGTACTCCAGGGCAGCGCTGGCCAACACAGCAGCGCAGCCAGTAGTACCTGTGGTTGCTTGAATTGCCATTCACTCAGATTTAAAACCCATCCAGAGTTCCGTTCCTTGATTGCACGAGCCACATGTCAGGCACTCAGACTGCCAGGGGGCTGGCGGGTGCCGTACTGAACAGCAAAGGTGAAAACACATGCTTCGTGGCAGAAAGTTTTGTTGCACAGGGCTGACTAGAGAGTTCAAGTCCTTATGCCCTTCACGGTTTTTTTAAATTAATGAGTAAAAGAAAATCAGCTCAAAGGTGACGGTGTCCGATCGGCTTCAGGTGGTCATAGCTCACCTCCTTACATGCTCTTTTTACAAAAGGAATGGCAGGACACCAGAGGGAAGGAAGTGGGGGGTCTGCTGTGCCCAGCGACCACATGTCAGGGTGCAGAAGGCATCGCCTACCTTGGAGGCTCTGGGAGCCCCAGTGATGAAAGTTTTGACTTGCAGACGTTCTACCCATGTTTCGCTTAAAGGATTTTCTTCATTCTCCGGGTTCAAGAATGCCCACCACTTACTACAAGGAAAGGAGAAAGCAGGCGAGGTTCTTGTCACGCCCGATATCTTGAGGACCCATTCCTGGTTTTCACATGCTTGAGCCTCCTTAACTTCAGGCTGACTTGGTTGATCATAGAGCCGGTTAAAGTGAAATTCTCACCGTGGTCTGGTGTGGTCATTGCTTTGCAGCCTTCAGCACAGCTGGTACATGGCAGTGTGGAAGAATTCAAAACAGAAGGAGGAGGAGGAGGACAGGCGCGTAGTGTTTGTGAGGGTATCACACGGGGAATGTTTCCTTTCTTCTCTCACCAGATGTTGAAATTAAAGTAGATGAAGAAGGATTAGTACTGCCATTTACAGTCAGAGAAGACGTGCATAAAAGGTAAAGAAAGCTGGTGTGGTTTTTATGTGACGAAACTTGGCGGGCTTGATAATCGATGCTGTTTTCTCAAGGTGGGAGAGTAGACGTGGTTCTGGAAGTAAAGACACTGGTGTGCAGCGTCCCAGTTGTGGAAATTCTGTGTAACGTAAACATTAGTGTTAATAAATTTGAGTGCAGTTTCGGCACAGGAAAGGCTAACACACCCATGAGTTATTGAAAATAATGCTGACACATGGAAATAGCCGAATCTCAAGTAAACCCTTGCCACTAAAGAGTGTTCTAAATATTTTGGATTGTCTTAAAAATTAAATTTCTCCCTCTTACCAGATAAAGGGCTAGTATCCAAAATCTATATAGAACTTATCAAACTCAACACCCAAAAAACAAATAATCCAGTCAAGAAATGGGCAGAAGACATGAACAGACATTTCTCCAGAGAAGACATACAAATGAAAGACATACACATGAAAAAATGCTCCACATTGTTAACTAAATTGAATTTAAAGAATTTAAAAAGTAATAGAAAATTAAGTTTTCCCTTCTGATTTTTCAGGGTAGCACTGTGCATTGATGATCCAAAAAGATTTTCTCTTAATAGCAAAACCTTACTGGGGAAGGAAGCTATTAAACAGAGACACCTGCACTTGCTTGGTTATCACGTTGTTCAGGTAGGAGTTCTCCGGCTTCCTTTGCTCCAAAAGCGATTCCTACTTTAGATTTGCTGGTGGTCTGCCAGCCCAGGGGACCAAGAATCTTACATCTAGTTTAAATGCCAACTTTGTTCATGAGGCTTAATCTCTGTTTATGTTTCAAAATACAGAACATTCAGACCTATTTTCCAAAAGTGAGGTATCCCTGTATTCTCTGTAAGCTCTGCTAACCTGTGCTTCTAGAATTCTAAATTATTAGAGTATAAGTTTTGCTTTCATTTCCCCCTGAGTTAATGAATAGAAATAGACAGGAGGACCCATTAAAACCAGGGTCCTCACCAGCACTTAATGCCTCAGCCCTTGTTTGTGTTTGCGGTATCGCGGGCTTAGCGAGGGCTCCTGCGAGGAGTCGGCGGTGAGGGTACATGGAGCTGCCAGTCTGCTCTCTGCTCTCCTGTCTGGTTTCTTTTTTCCACTCCATATTTCACCTACATCCCCAGACTAATTTTCCTAAAGCTAACATGCCAGTGCGTGTTCAGAAACCTTTATTGTTCCTTCACCACTTACAGGATAAAGCGAAAACCCCTCTACATCTGAGCCCCTCTGTAGCTGGCCGGTGGCCAGATCCTCCGCTCCAAGTGCGGTGGCCTCTTCCCTGCCCCCTGTCCCCCCCACCACGCTTTCTTGCCTTTCTCCCTTTGCCCACGCTGCTTCCCCCATCAGACTGGTCTCCCCCGCTCTGAGTATCCAGATTCCGGCTCAGTCTGGGCTCCTGGCTCAGGCTCACCTTCCGCCCTCATCTGAAGCGTGAGGTGTCGCCGCACCAGAGCTCCAGTGTTCTCCGCATCTTCTGTGTATTTACTGAGCCCTGACTATGTGCGGCCGCTGTTGGGGGCACTGGGGAATACACGATAAATAGCTATGAGCTTTGCCCTTCGGGAGCGTACGTGCTGCCAGCGGGGGAGAGTTCGAGAAACCAGAACACCAAGGTGACTTCAGAACATGACAGATTACAATGTCTTTTATTTCCCTCCCTTTACAGATCCCCTATTATGAGATCGAGATGCTAAAATCAAGAGTGGAATTGGTGGAGTATTTACAAAGAAAACTATTTCCTCAAAATGTGGGCATTCGTTGGTAACAGAAGGAATCCTGGCTTTGGGACTCAGACAGTGAAGACCTTGTGTTTTCGTGGGACTCAGTACAAAACCAGAACGTATGTTGTGTTTAGCCGTATGTTCGTGGACTGTGGCGATCTGAAAGGGTCTAGTGTTTTCGTGGGACTCAGTACAAAACCAGAACGTATGTTGTGTTTAGCCGTATGTTCGTGGACTGTGGCGATCTGAAAGGGTCTAGTTTTCCTTATACCATGTATACACTTACCAGTGGTAAATTTAAAATAAATCTTTATTTTTATTTAATACTATTATAGGTCCTTTTATACGTGAAGCAAGCAATTGAGTACAATAAAGGAACATAAGGAGTGTCATTATTTTTAAATCTTTTTTTTATGGTAGTTATTTGCTAACTGAAAATATTTTCTCTCGAGTCCTTTGTTTTCTCTTATAACAACTATAAGGAAGAAATCTTGTCTCGTATTTCCCTCTTTCATACTTTGTTAGAGGCAGTCATACATGGAAAGGTGAAGGAACAGTGGAAAAGAGACTAAGACCATGGATAGAAATGTGTCATTACAGAATTATGCAGAAATAACTCTTTAGTTAATAAATGTTTTCCATTGGAATGGGAGCTATTTATCCTTTTTTTAAGGTGTAAAGATGTGAGAGTTAACCTATTTAGGTGGGGTTTGAGGAGGGGCATTTGGTTGAGAGAGAAGCTTCTGAATTTTGAATCAGGAATGGATCAGGTTGTCTCCCAGTACAGATGCGTCCTCGCCCCGTTGGGGTCAGGTTCAAGTTTCAGGGGAGAAGAGGACGAGGGGGCCAACTGGTGTAGAGAGAGCCCTGGAGGCACTCGGGCTCTTCCACCAACGAGTTCTGTGACCTCGGACAGGGAGCCCGGCCGCTCAGTAGCATGCGCTCAGTGTAGGCCGAGCCCCTGCTCAGCTCAGCAGCAGATGCTCCTGCGAGTCCCCGGCCTTCTGATCTGGGTTTTGGTCCCACTTTGCAGGTTCGTGGACCAGCAGCGAGCTTGAGCGGCCTGCCCTTTTCATGCATCATAAGAGCTGAAAGAAGGTTCCAATCTAGTCTTGAGGCGCATGCGAGCACAGTGGCTATTCTCTAGCCTAGGTTTGAGCTCCAGCTTTTCCACGTGCTAACAGATGACCTTGGGCCTCCATTGCCACATAGATCATCACGAATAATTACAGGGCTGCGGATAGCTTTCTGGGACTGCCATGACAAAGTACCATAGACGGGGCCGCTTAAAACAACTCTCTTTTCTCAGGGTTCTGGGGGCTGGAAGTCTGACTTCAGTGTCAGCAGGGCCCGCTCCCTCTGCCAGCTCCAGGGGAGGGTGCGTTCTTGCTTCTTCCAGTGTCTAGTGGCCCCAGGCGTTCCTTGTGTGGCTGCCTCACTCCAGTCTCTGTCCACATTCACATGGCTGTCGTCCCCGTGTGTGTGTGTCAGTTCACATCGTGGTCTCCCTGTGTATGTATTTCTGGCCCAAATTCCCCGCTTTTTACAAGGACTCAAGCCATATGGGATCGGGGCCCACCTTAATGACCTCATCTTAACTTGACAGAATCTGCTCTGCGAAGACCCTATTCAAATAAGGCCATATTCACAGGTATTGGGGATTAGCTTTGGCGGGTGGGGGGGGGCACAATTCAACCCATAACAGGTTGAAATGAGAATTAGTTAAAATACGTAAAACACTTGGAAAAGTACCCAGAGCAGAGTAAGGCCACAGGGTCAGCTAGTGAAGGGCACGCCTCCAGCTGTAGAGAAGGAAGCACAACAGGCAGGGGGAGGTGGGACCAGGGAGAGGAGACTGGAAGCCGGTGTCCTGTGCCCATGTGACCTCGCCCCCCCTTCCGGGGCCTCCAGGCCAACCTCACTGCACCGCCCACCTCTCCCCATGACTCCCTCGTCCCTAGCATGGACTAGCCTGAGACTTGTGAGAAAAGACGGGAAAAAGACCCAACAAACAGCCACACACACGTGGCGACGGTCAGCTCTGAATGCTGTGAGGAGAATGTATGGCCCCAAATGTTCTTCCTCCACCTTTCCTGTTGCTGTAAATCCTCCCCTAGCAGGACCTTTTCTTCCTCTTGCTCTAATGCAAATCGGATATGCCCGCCCCCCTGCCCTTGTGGTCCCATCCTCTGGTGTGCTGCTGTCTCTGGGGCTCTCTCCCACCCCTCCTCCGTTCGCAGACGTTTTTAAAGCGCTCAGGCAACGCTGGGCCCCCCTGAATGCTGCAGCTGCAGGGGCAGTGGAAAAGGGTCCAGCCTGGAGGGGCAAGGAGTCCAGTGAGGCGAATCAGTGCTCAGATGATGACAGCGACGAGCCGGCTGGCCCCCTGAAGGGGGTGCAAGACTCGGAAAGCAGAACACTCCAGGCCCCCCCGGGGAGGGAGGGAAGGCTTCTTGGAAGCCTCAGGAGCCAAGTTTAGCAGAAAGGGAGGTGAGTCTGTGCAGTGCAGAGCGTTTCAGGCTTGGCCTGACCACAGAGCCCCTCGCACAAAGCAGATAGGGCAGTCTCACCAAAGGAGGCCAGACGGACTGACCTTTGTTTTAAAGGAAATTTTAATCCTGAAAACGTGCAAGTATGTCCTAAAGATCATCTAGGCTAGTAAATAGATATAAGCTTTCTGGTTTCACCAATTGGAAGTGAATTTGACAAACTAAAATGATAAAGGCAAGTCCTCATCAACTCAATCCTCAGGCCCCTGAGTTGAAATGTTTGCCCATACAAGCAAAAGTGATGGTATTGTTGGAGTGACATATCCAGTCCCATAGCTCTTGCTACCATACATCCATGATACCTTTCAGTATCCTGCTGTAACTTTTCAAAAGTAAAAGCGAAGAAAATTTTTTAAAAAGGGAAAAATTGTTCTACTCTCCAGCAAAACCCCAGAAGCACCACGGTGATATTCTTCAGGCCTACCTCTAGGAGGCAGCAAAGCTCGGACGCTCCCTCGTTGCCGAAGTTCAGAAGAGATTTCTGGAGAACAGTGGATCCTCTGTAGACACGTGTAGGTGGGGCAGGAGGCAGGAGCCCTGGGAGCACGGGGTGACCATTCCGCCAGGACAAAACAGGCAGCTTTCCTTACGCTCCTCTAAGGAAGGAACGCGCTTTGCCTGATCAAGGCCTACCAGACATGGAGGGTAAACAGGACACGGGGGCGAAGATGCCGCTGGAGACCAGGACCCTCTCTGCCCGCTCTTGTTCAGCCCGGTGTGTATGGAGACTTGGTAAACAACTGTTAGGCGGAAGGAGAAATAGGAAGGAGCAGAACTTAGCATGGTTGATAGGATTCTGGGAAGGCAGAAGCCCTCGGTTCCCTGTAAAAACGCCGTGCCCACTGGAAGACTTCATAAGGACACTGAGGGCACCTGGGCTCGGTGGTGGTGAGCTCTGTGAGTTAGTCCCCAAAAGCTGAGATTTCCCCAAACTGGAACATGCCCAGACGCTTTGGGGAGGGGGGAGGTTGGACACAACATCCCACATTTATCTTACCTTTGGGGACTCTGAGTCGGCTTCTCCTGCCTGGCCCAATGTTAAGTCCTTTTACACGCAAACCTGCTCTGCAGAGGGTATCTCCAACCCAGCTTCACTCAATTTTGCCCCAATCCACCCCTTCCCAAGTCCTCGGATCGCCCCAGCCATCCCTCCGTTTGGTTCCCCCGATGTGCTGTCTCCCTTGCCTCAACAGTCAGTAGGCCTAACTTCACATTGGTGGTCTTTGGCTGTTGGACTCATCATAAGACATTTTACTTTAATACATGAGCAATCCCGTCTCAGAAGACAGGTGTCTGTCTCCCCACCCGGTCCCAGAGTCCCTGGCACCCAGTGCACACTCTGTGATATTTTGGGTTCTGATGATTGCAAGAAAAAAAATCTCTCTTAATTATTCTACTGTTTTTTACTTTTATTATGGAAAATTTCAACTCACAAAAAAAGTTTAGAGAAAGAACGGTGTAATGAATCCATGCGAGTCCTTTTATTCAGCACGAAAAATCAGCACCATTTTCCAATTATGTTTCATCTGTTCATTCCCTTTCCCTTTATTTTCCTTTTTTTTTTAACTGGAAAGTTTGTAGAGAAATCCAAGCTATTATGGACTTTTACCCTAAATACTTCAGTACGCATTCACCACCAACGAACAGTTTTTTTCCCTATCTATCTATTCTATTATGACAACTAACAAAACTAATAATTATTCTCTACGATCACGAAATACCTGGTCTATATTCTAAATTCCCTCTACTGTCTCCAGAATCGTTTTTTACTGTTGGCTTGTTTGAATCAGCTCCGAACGAAGGTCACACACTACTTGTAGCTGTTCCATCACTAAGCCTGAGTCTCACCCTGTGCCCCCTCCCTCACCTAGTTATCATGTCATTAATCACTAGAGAAATTAGATCACTTGCCCTGTGAAATACCTCAGACTATCAATTTGGTGTTAGCTAACTTATTCCTTCAATTGCTGTATTTTCTGTTAAATTTAAAGTTAGGTCCAGAGGTTTGGTTAGATTCTGCTTAAGATTTTTCATCAGGAATGTCTGCTTCAGAGGTGGTATTATACGGTAATGCCCTGTGGTCCCCGCTTACCGATATTTACTAAAATGGGTCGGGAGGTTCCTGCATTACCAGCCTGATCCGCCCACTGCATGTATAGTTTGCCATTAGCCTTGTGCCTCATGATTTTAGCATCTCTTGGTGATGGCTGCCTAGATCCATTATTCCAGTAAGCGTTTGGGGGAAAAAAAAAAAAGATTTTCTATTTCTGTCATCACTTTTACCTTTATTAGCTTGTATTCATCTACAAAGAAGAGATTTCTCTCAACTATTTGTGTACCCTAAAGTACGATTTATACAGAAAAAAAATACAAGAAACAAAATGTTAATTTCCTTGTATCCATTTTTAGAATAAAAAGTTAGTGGTCTGGTCAGGTTTTTTTGTCTTAGGAAAGTTATCAACTCTTGAAATATATATATATATATATTGATATGTTTCAGTGTATAACAGTCACCTTTTTGATGCTTACATTGTGCCCTTGTAGACCAATGGGATACCCTTTAGGTTGGCCCCTGTGTCTTTTTGACTTGACACATTAATTTTGAAAATTTTTGGCCAAACAGGATGCCCCAGGCTCCTGTTACCATTTCTGGTCTCAGACCTGGGGACAGCCCTGTCTTTGGAACTTGGCTCCTGCAGGGTGGTGCTCATTGCTAGAGCTGTCAGTATCAGAAAATTTTCATTTTAGGCATCATATAAAATCACACTCATTTTTATTTCGAAATCAACAAGGTGAAAATGAACTATTGGGACTTAATCAAGATAAAAAGCTTCTGCACAGTGAAGGAAACAACAAAACAATAAACTAAAACTAAAGTAAATATCTTCAGAATGGGAGAAGATATTTGCAAATGTCAGAATCTGATAAAGGGTTAGTATCCAAAATCTACAAAGAACTTATCAAACTCAACACCCAACAAACAAATAACCCAGTTAAGAAATGGGCAGAAGACCTGAACAGACATTTCTCTAAAGAAGACGTCCAGATGGCCAACAGACACATGAAAAGATGCTCAACATCACTCATCATCAGGGAAATACAAATCAAAACCATGATAAGACAGGAACTCGCACCAGTCAGAATGGCTAAAATTAACACCACAAGAATGCTACAATATATAAAAAGAATAATGCACAACAACATTTTATGCTAAAAATGCAAGGTTGTTTCATCAGTTGCCATGTATCATTATAACTTGCCATGTTAGTGACCAAAAGAAAAAAGATCACACAACGTATCAGCTGATATAGAAAGAGCCTTTGACAAAACCCAACATCCATTCATGATGAAAACTTCCAACAAAATCGGAGTAGAGAACAACTTCCTCAACTAGTAAGGGGATCTGCAAAAACACCCAGCAGCTTACATCAGGTGTGTTAGTGAAGCACTGGATGTTCTCCCTGAAACCAGGAATAAGAGAGAAATCTGCTCATGAGTTTCATTCAACATCATACTGGAAGTCAAGCCACTCCAATGAAATTTTAAAATGTACCCACATGGGAAAGGTAGAAAACTGTCTGTTTTCACAGATGACATGATTAGAAAATCCCAATGAATCTATAAGAAAACCTTGTAGAATGAATATGTAATTTGGTGATGTCTTGATATGCAAGATTGCAACAGAAAAACCACATTTAGAAAGCAGAAATTGTAAAAAAAATATTATCTACATTAGCTCCAAAAATGGTCAAATACACAGGTATGCATCTACAGAAAACATGCACTGGATCTGTGTGTGGAAACTACAAATTTTGAAGGAAGACACATTAAAAGACCTAAATGAATGGGGAGACATACCATGTTCAGGGATTGAGAGTTTTGATACAGTAAACACATCAGTTCTTTTTAAATGATGTATGGATTAACTGCAGTTACAATCAAAATCCCAGCAAGACTTTTTGTAGATGTAGATAAGCTGATTCTCAAACTTATACACAAAGATGGAAAGGCTAGAACAGCTTAAAGAATGTAGAAAAAGAAGAATGAAGGTGTGAGCATCAGAATACTTTATTTCAAAACTGACTTTGAAGTTGTAGCATTGGAGCCAGTGTGGTGGTGGTGATAGATCAATGGAACTGAATACAGAGCCCCGAATAGAACCAGACCAATAAGGGTGATTGACTTCTTTACAAAGGTAGGACGGCCATTCACTAGACAAAGGATAGATTTTTCAACAAATAGTGTTGAAACAACTGGACATTTTATGCAAAAAAAAAAAAAAAAAAGATCTTGGTCTCAATTGCAAAGATTAACACAAAGTGGATCATAAGTCTAAATATAAAAATAAAACACTTTTAAATCAACACTGAGGTGTCTGCCTGGCTCAATCAGTGAAAGTTGTGATGATGATCTCTGGGTTGTAAGTTTGAGCCTCACCTTGTGTGTAGAGATTACTTAAATAGACAAACAAACAACAAACTTTGGAAAAAATGGAGAATATCTTACTGAGGCAAAGAGTTGATAGATATGACACCAAAAGCAAAATTCGGAACAAGAGACACATCTATGTACAGACATAGGTGTACCCTAATGTTAGTAGGAATGTGTGGGGACACTGTGTTTGGAAGCTTCTGGCAGAATGGACCTGATGTCCAGTCTCTGACATAAACCTCCTCTCCTGGGAGTCCCTGCGATCTCCCAGAAAGAAGCTTCAGCACATGAGGGTGCAGGGACAGTGAGGCTGCTACAGCTTTGCCTGGAGCACCAGATACATGGGGCTATGGGAACGCCTCTGACTAGAGAATAGCTGAACACCCAATAGCACAGCCACAGCATAGATGGTCAGGCTGACGCTAAGCATGGCTCCTTCAACAATGATCCGGGCACTGGGAGTGCAGCAGGGAAGCCGCCCAGGTAAGGTGGAAGGGTATCCACTGATGAGAACAGACCGACCAGGGAACTGTATGGCAGCCAGGGAGGCATGAACACTGGCAGCACTAAATTCTTGTAATGCAGTGATGGTGTGGTGGGCATGCATACAAAGGGGATCCCCATGTGCTAAAATAAATACGAAGACAACTACAGATAGGATAGACCCGAGGTCTCAGGTTTGCTGTGACACACTTGCTGCTGGGGAAATGCATGGTGAGCACAGGACACTGAGCTGGACCCAGGTGATGGCATTTGGGGGTTCATCATACTATTTTTCTTTGCAAACGATGGACATTCCAAAACTAGTCAAGAACCATGAAATGGCAGGTTTGACCCAGAAGTCAGACATCTTGGATGCTGCCCTGGGAGACTGTCCCACACAGGAAAAGCTACCTGTGAGAAGGCGTTTTTCACCCTTCATGTCCAACCTCAAGGTCCCCACAGCAAGGACACAAGGTAACAGTTTCAGAGCAGCCACCATAGTAAGGCGAACAGAACAGTGAAAGCACGATGGTGGGAAAATATGAACTAACACTTACTCAATCTGAAAGAAGGCAGAAAAGTAGAAAATCTTCGAGCACAGGAAAGCAAGGTGAAGCTTCCCCCTGTGTTTTCTTCTCAGGGTTTTACAGTTTCAGGACTTACATTGAAGCCTCGCGATCATTATGAGTTGCTTTATGGTGTTGCAGGTGTGAGATAAAGGTCCAGTTTCCTTCTTCTGTGTGTGGTTATGTGAATGTCCAAGTTTCCCAAAAGCATTCGTGGAAGGTCCGTCTTGTCCCCACTGTGTGTTCTTGGTACCCATGTCAATGATCAGTTGACCGTATCAGAGTGGGTTTCCTTCTGGGCTCTCTATTCTGCTCCGCTGGCTTATGCCAGAAACACACTGTTGTGTTTTTGTTTGTTTGTTTGTTTGTTTGTTTGTTTGTTTAAGTAGGCTGTAAGCCCAGTGTGGAACCTAATACAGGGCTTGAACTCATGCTCCTGAGATCAAGACCTGAGCTGAGATCAAGAGTTGGACGCTTAACTCACTGAGCCACCCAGGTGACCCAGAACAATACTCTTTTAATTCTGTAGGTTTGGGACATCGTTTGAAATCAGAAACATGCTCCTTCCAGCTCTGTTCTTCTTCCTCAATGCTATTTTTGCTGTCCAGAGTCATTTGTGGGGGCATATGAAGGTTAGGGTTCTTTTTCTATTTCTAACAGTTGCCATCGTGATTCTGATAGGAATTGCATTGAAGAAGAGGGTTGCTTCAGGTCCTATAGACATTGTAACAATACGAAGGTTCCCAACACCTGAGCACAGGATGTCTTCTCAAAGTCTTGTAGTTTTCAGTGTACAAGGTTTTCATTTCTTTGGTGAAGTCTTTTCTTCTTTTTGATACTACTGAAAATTTAGTTCTTCTCTTAATTTTTTTTGGAGAGTTCATTGTTGGTGCATCGAAAGGCAACTAATTTTTGTACGCTGATTTTGTATCCCACAACTTTATGGAATTCACTCATTAGTTCTAACAGTTTTTGGTGGAGTCTCAAGGGTTTCTTATTTATAGTACCACATCTTCAGCAAAAAGGGACGGTTTGACTTCCCCTTACCAATCTGGATGCCTCTCTTTTTCTTGCGTGATTGCTGTGGCTAGGATTGCAGTGCTGAGAGGGGACTTCCTGGTCTTGTTCCTGGTCTTGGGGGAGATGATTTCAGGTTTTCACCATTGAGCATGAGGTCAGCTGTGGGCTTTCATACATGGCCTTTACTCTTTTGATGTATGTTTCCTCTAAACCCTCTTTGCTTTTTATGGTGTGTTTTGTCAGATGCTCTTTCTCCAACTACTGAGATGATCATATGGTTTTTATCATTTCTCTTGTGAATGTCATGTACTTCGTTGGTTGATTTGCCAGAGGGGAAGTGGGTGGGGGATGGGCAATAGAGATGAAGCAAATTAAGAGCTCTAAACTTCTAGTTCTAAAACAAATCAGTCACAGAAATTCAAAAAGTAAGCACAGGGAAGAGAGGCAATAGTATTGCAATAACTTCGTGCAGGGACAGATGGTGAGTACACTTCTCCTGGAGAGCGCCGAGTGATGGACAGGATTGTCCAATCACTAAGTTGTACTCCTGAGACTAATGTAACATTCTGTGTTGACTGTACTTCGATAAATATTAAAGAACAGGGGCTTCTAAAAGAAATCACAGTGGATCCATGAAAGGCAAATATACAGCCATTCCTAATATGAAGACACCTCTTCAGAAGGGATAAACATTTCTCAAATGTTCTTCAATGTTAATCTTTGAAAAAATTTCTTTGAGAGAGAGAGAAAGAACTAGCACAGAGGGAGGGGCAAAGGGAGAGAGAATCTCAAGTAGACTCCCACCTGAGTCCGGGGCCCAACACACGGTTAAGCTTTCAACCCGTAAGATCATGAACTGAGCCAAACCAAGAGCTGGAACTCAACTGACTCAGCCGACCGGGAGCCACTCGAATGTTCTTAAGTGCAAAACGCGTGCTGTAAACCCTGGGGGGGTAGGAGGGGGGTAGGAGGACATTTGTGACACACAGTCTACCTAG
This sequence comes from Ursus arctos, assembly GCF_023065955.2. NCBI lineage: Eukaryota > Metazoa > Chordata > Mammalia > Carnivora > Ursidae > Ursus > Ursus arctos. The sequence goes on along the minus strand of NW_026622819.1, from coordinate 6,036,665 downwards.
AAGCGGGGATGCCTGCAGGGCCTGAGCATGGGAGCTAAGGATGGTGGGAAGATGCCAAGCCTCCCCTTCCCACCGTGCGTGGTGCCAGGACCCTCCCAGGAGCTTGACCTTCAGGGTGAAGGGCTAAGTGCTGACAGGACCCCGCTGACCTGCACTGATGATGAGGGACCCACTGTGGGCAGAACTGTGGCGCCCCCGGGTTCCACCACTGCCTGGCGCGCACTCTGCTCTTGTCCCCAGGCAGTCGGAGGTGCTCCCCGTCTCTGTCCCTGGCTCTGCCACAGTTGCTCTGCCCCGCTCCCCGCAGGACCCCCGTGTAGACAGGAGGTGCAGCTCTCACAGCGGCAGGTCACAGGTGAGTGTGAGCTGCTCCCTGCTGTCTTCAGGCCCCTGCAGGGCCTGCAGGCTCCGGGTGGGCGGCGATGGCCTCCAGGCTGTGGCCGAGAACCCCCGAACCCGAGCACTGACCATGAGCCGGCGCGTGCAGCCCTTCCACAGCTCCGTGGGCTGAGGGCTGCCACCTGCTGCCCCAGTCCTAGCCTCCTGGGCCAGGAGCCAGCATGCTCCACAGGAACAGGGAACACGAAGCCCCTCCTGCTCTCCCCTACACACCTCCTTGGGCAATTCACAATCCCTACATTCGGGGTGAGGAGTTTGTTCACACTCTTGCTGGCAAAGTGGTTCCTGTGCATGATGTCCAGTTCATTGCTTTTTCCCTTTTGTACCCTGTGCTTGTGGGATCTCAGAGACACCTTTGATCCGCACCCCCCCTCCAAACATGCAGGAACACTCCCTGGCCGGCCCTGCTAGCCTCGTGCTACCGGCCCAGGGCTGGGGGACGCCACACCAAGCATCAGGTCAGCAGTTCCCCAGAGCCTCCTGGGCCCCCCTGTGCTCCTGGTAACGAGGTGAAGAGACTGTCATCTCAGTGTGACAGCGTGTCCTGGGATAGTGGCTGGGAAGGGAGTCTTGAGGCAGGAGTGCTACAGAGTGGGAGGGCCTGTGTGGGATCCACCGGCCCAGGACTTCCCCCCACCCCCGACCCAGAGCAAGAGGGTTTTCTCCACTCTGGGCTCAGACAGACTGGGGATCTGCCCGCAGGGAGAAGACCCCTTTGTTCTCTGAAATTTTTCACGCAGGGTCCAATTTGGATGTGTTTGGTTTGCAGCACCATGGAAGAGGACCTGGAGACCCTGCTGGCCTTGGAATGGGCCAACATCATAGACAATTACATTCAGGTGAGGTCCAGAGAGGGACCATTGACACGAGGAGCACCCACTGCAGGGGCGGGGACCATAGCCTGCAGGCACAGGGGAGGCCCAGGTGTGGACCAGAGCCAAGGATGGGCCCATTCAGCCCAGACAAGGACCAGAGTCATCGGACACAAGGGAGACCCGGGGGAGGGTCCTAGGCATGCGTAGCGGGTGAGGGTCCATCGGGGATCATAGTTGTCAGTAGCCGATGAGGCCCAGGTGGGGACCACAGGCAGCAGGAGCACCGGAGGCCGAGGCGGGGATCACAGGCAGGTGTGAGCAGCTCCGACCCAAACCGAATCCTAAGCAGCAAGAGCAGATATGGCCCAGGCAGGGAGCAGAGCCGCAGTCCAGCAGGTGAGCCCAAGTGGGCACGTTGCCAGCAGGAGCAGGGGAGCCAGGCGGGGCGCATCACTGGTAGAAGCAGGGGAGGCTGTCAGGCGGCTCCCCTGGGGCAGACAGGTCCTGCCTTTCATGCTGGGCCATTTTCAGAGGGTCCTGGGCTCCCTGAGGATGCAGGGGAGAAAGGAGCCGTTCTGCTCCCTCCTTTCCCCCATGGCCCCGGCTCTGACAGGACCCCCACCACAGGCCCCCTCTGTTTCAGGCACACCCAGCAGGGGCTCCCCGGGACCCATGGGAAGATGCTGAGCTCTCGCTGTGCAGGCTCACGGACCGTCATGGCTTTCTGCAGCGAGTCCCCTGGGCCCTCCTTCATCCATCTCGGGGGTGGATTGTGCTTGCAAGAACGCCTCTCTGGAGGCAGGACCCATCTCCCCAGGTCAGGGCCTGGTCCCCTGGAGCCCTCTGAGGGCCAGAGTCTGGGCTGGGCTGGAGCCAAGAGACCCAGGAGGCAAACCCAGGACGTGGGCAGCAATGGAGCCAGGCCTTGGGCCAGGCCCCTGGGCACTCCGAGGAGGGGCCTCCACACTTGCTTCTGGGAGGGCCACATGTCTGCCTCCTGCATTCAGATGGTGGGTCCAGTCAGTCAGCAGGACTCCCGAGGAGGAGGGGCTCTGGGAAGGTGGTGCCCTTTCTATAGGAGGGCGGTCTGGTCTAGGGCGAAGGCCTGAGGGTCAGTGACACCCCAGGCCAGGGCTGCCACAGCTCCCAATGGTTTCCTGTTGAGTCCCCCTGTGCTGGTGTAGGCCCTGCTGATGCGGGAGCCTAGCCAGAGGGACAGGAATGCAGTTTGAGCCTGGACAGATTATGGTGCAGGTGAATAGGGGCAGGAGGGGGAGTTGTGTGGAGAGCTCAACAGTGGGCTGTGTGCTTCAAGGCCTGGGTTCCCAGAGAGGCCGACCTGGAGGGCAGTGAAGACTGGCATGGAGGAGCCGCCAGGCAGGCTTGGACAAGAGGCCTCAGGACAAGATGCTATGTTCCTCCACCGAGGGGGTACCACAGAACTTGGGTGGCCCCTGTGAGCGGCTTGGCCCTCCGAGTGCGGCCGGGTCACGGCTCTCCTGCGATGCCTGGTCCCGGGGGGCAGCCTCCAGCAGCCCTGAGGCCCCCAGGCACCACCCCAAACATGCATCCCCCTATGACCACTGCGTTGCGAGCCTCACGGAGAAGGGCCCCGACGTGAAGCCAGGCCCAGCCCCGGGCACACATGGACACAGGATCGTGAGCTTTCTTTAATGGCCTCATGGTAAACAGTTTGCCTTTCAGGCCGACCTGCTGCCGTCCTCGAAAGCAGCCTGTTCCTTGTGTGGACTCGGGCCCAGCTGCAATCCGTGTGCAACTCCATGCTCAACCCTTCCCCGCGTTACAGGGGGGCCGTGACGCATCCCGGGCATTAGGAAACCAGAACGCCAGAGGGGGGTCAGACTGTGTTCGTGAAGGAAGAGGCTGGTCAGCGGGGAGAAGACAGACGAGAGAAATCGTGGACAAATTGGAGTTTATCTCAATCAGAACTTGCTCTCTGCACAAGACCCCATTCAGAGAGCAAGAAGGAAAGCTAGGCGGGCGGACACGTGTTCCCATTTGTGCACCAAACGCGGGGCCCTTGCAGACTGAGGATGCGCGGCTCTGTGATCAAACACACGTCTCAGCACACGGTGGACACAAGATGTGAATGGACACTTGAGCGAGGAAGATGCACACACACGCGCACACACGTGCACACACGCGCACGCACACACACATACACGCACACACACACACCGATGTGCATTCATCCAGTGTGTGTGGGGGGGTCAGAGCAACACGTGAAAAGACGCTGAACCTTCGCACCACCTGGAGACACCCCGCCCGCCACACACCCCTGTCAGGAAGGCTGGGGGCACCCAGTGCTGGCGCCCAAGGGGGCAGCGGGAGCTGGGGTGCAGGGTCACGCAGCCAGGCTGGAAGGCAGGCCGGCGGCTCCTTATGAAGCTGAACACGGCTTCACCATACGCCCCAAGGTGCTCATAGATTTTGACCCAACTGGTTTGAAATCCTTTATCCTGCATGAAACTTCCCTTCTTGTTCATGATGGCTCAACCCTGGAAGCACCCAACAAGCCCTTCGATGAACAGACCCTGGCAATCCGTAACACAGAGGACAATTCAGGGACACAAAGGACCACGCTACGGATGTGCTGGATGCCAGGGCTGCAGCTCGGCTGCGCTTGGCTCAGGGAAGGAAGCCAGATCGTGCATGGTTGTGTTCACAGGACATCTGGAACAGGCCAGACCAAGGGGAAGGGGAGGCCTCAGGGGCTGCGGGGAGCGGTGCAGGGGGGAGTGACTGGCAACAAAGGGGACATTCAGGGTGGGGCGGCTGCTCCAGGGCTGGAGGGGCCTAGCTGGCTGCTCAGTGAAGACCCAGGAGCTGCCGGTCCCACAGTGGGAGCTTTCGTGGAGGCAAACAGAAAACACCAGAATGAAAATAAACTCCATCACACTGTATGTCTGAGAAAGCTGCCCGTCACTGTGTGTAGACCTGACCCCAAAGAAACCGCACCCACTCAGGTGCCCTTGAGGTCCCGTGTGGCTGGATTCTGCACTTGGGGGTCTCACTGTGCGGGTCGGCCAGACAAGAGCCACCCACCCAGCTCTCCCTTTTCCTAGGCAGCCAGCCCTGTTCCACGTGCTCTGGGCCTATTCCATGTACAACACCCTGAGTCTCCCCCGTGAGAGGCCTGCTGCCCCGTGGGTGTCCTTTGTCAAGAGTAGTCGTGACCCACCAGGACACATAGTTAGGACTCCAGCTCCCATTGTCCCAGAGACACAAGGGAGGGGCTCTCTACTCTAGGACTGAGGCCAGGGCTGGGGTGCAGACCTCACTGCAGGGGCTGCCAGGGGCTCTAGTGTGCACCGCTGTTGTCTTAAAACTCAGGTCTGGATCCTGAGGAGACCTTCCTAGGAATCAGAACCTCTGCGGGGAGGGAGGTTCCCATGACCCTGACCTCCACTATGTCAAGGTGGCCTCGTTCCATTCGGGTCTGGCTCTACTGCCAGGGCATCAGCCAGATCGTGGGGGTCCTGCTGATGTTCCTGTCCACGGAGGACACATTCTACATGCCATGCACGGCAGGGGACCAGCTGGGCGCCTGGATGGAACTCGGAGCTCAGGGCTGCTCCAGCAGTGGGGCAGGTGAGGACCCCCACCCAGCCCTCCTCCCCACTAGCAAAGGGCATCACCTCCCCAGGTGGCTTTCGGGGTCCTGCAGCCATGACCACAGACCCCACCCTTTGCAAACCACTCCTGTGGGTCCTTCAGCTTCCTGTCTGGCTGCCGGCTTGCCCCCCAGTTACCCCCATCAGTCCACAGCTAGACGAAGCCCAGGTGCCAGCATCTCCCGCTCCCATGGGCCCCCAGCCTGGCTCCCAAGCCCAGGAGATGTCCCTGCACACCCCCACCTCCCTCCCCGTGGACTGCACTCCCTGCCCCTCCGTGCTGGGGACCCCCTGCTGGAACCACTGCAGGAAAGAGTTGCTTGGTCAGATGGGCCTGGTCCTCAGCCCAGGGCACCCACCCAGCTGGGTGTCTGTGACGAGGAGGGTTCTCGGCCCCTGCCCCCCTACCCGGCCTGGATTGCAGTCCTGCTGTCTGGGAAGAGCAGATCCAGCCCGTGCTCGGGAGGGCTGTGGGCACACATGGGAGTCAGGGCACGGGAGAGGTGACACCTCTCAGGACTCACCCCTACCTTGTGGGGGAGAAGGCCCTGATTGCTGGGGGGCCTGGGACCTTCTCAGGCTTCTTCATTCCAGGGTTCCCCAAACTACTGAGATTCCAGGGCCATCACGAGCTCATACTAGACAAAGCATTCCCAAGGTTGAAGAAGTACCTGGCAAGTAAAAGATGCCCAGAGGCCTTGTCCCCATTGCCCCGGGCAGGGATGGGGGCAAGCAGAGCCCTGCCAAAGCTGCCCAGAGTTTGCTGTCCTGTTCCTTCTCCTGCTGGGTCCAGGGGCACCCTCAGGGCTGAATGGGGCCATGGAATTGTGTCCACCTGGCTGCACGGGGCCCTGGCCCAAGGAGGGTGGGGGCCGCTGGCTGGGTCCTGAGCATCCTTCTACCCTTCCACCAGGACGAGGAACAGATGTGCACTGGCATTTACACCACCAAGTGGTTCCTTCAGTGTTTCATCGACCGGGTAAGGCCACCCAAGCAGACCTGGTTCCAGACCTGCTCCCTGCCCCTGGCCCCCGGGGAGGGCCGAGATCAGCCCCACACTCCAGACCAGCCAGGTCTGCCCCGGAGGCCCTAAGTCTGAGGCTCCCAGACCAGACCCACCCTGCAGAACTCGAGAGGCCCCCTTGACGAGGTTCCCGGGGAAGGGCTGTCTCTGTCTCAGCTCCCCCAGGTCAGCCTAGGGAATGGACAGGCCCTCGGCCCCTTCTGCAGCCAGCCTGGAGTCCTCACAGGGCGTGTAGCCACCGAGTGTGGGGCAGAGGCTCTGGCCCCCCAGGTTTGTGGGTCGTGTAGCCAGGCCCGTACCACCCGGAGTCCTCAGGAGCCCCATCTTCCCCGGGAGGAGTGCACCTGCAGGAGGGGCTGCGGGGCCTCCTATGATGCAGCCAGGGGGGCAACAGGGGCTCTGGGCAGGTGGGAGACCCTAGCCCGGGCTGAGACCCCCGTGGGCCCCACTGAGGCCGCTCCTCACACCCCTGCTGTCCCCCTTCTCGCTCACTCTGAAGCTCTGAGACGCCTACATCCTGGAAGGGGAGTGTGTACTCACAGCCATGGCAACACCGTCCTCAAGGTGCGCAGCAGTAAGTGAGCCCATGGGAGCCCGGGTGTGTCCGAGGATGGGGGGCAGGGGCGTTGGCCCACTGCTTTGAGGATCGAGGAGCGTGCACTCCTCTATGGAGAGACGGAGGCTGGCAGGCGGGTTGGAGGCAGCCTGCATAGGAGCAGCAGGCATGGGTCCCCCCCACCCCCGCCACAGCTCTGTCCACGACACTCCTGGGCACAGGGGCACCCCAGAAGGGGTCCCTGGGAGGCACCCTGGGGCAGCAGGGTGGGCCCCTCTGGGCCTGCCTCACACCCATTGGCCAGAACACCTCCTGAAGCTTCCCCTGGAAGGTCATCGGGAGTTTCTGCAGGACACCCTGTACCAGCCCCGGCCCTAGAGGATGAGCTGGTGCTCAGACAGCTTCGGCCTCCGTGGCCCAGCTGTGAAGGATGAAGTGCGACCTGCCTCCCCCCAGAGCTGGGCTCAGGGCCCCGTCCCCTCTCGATTCACCCTCCTGGGGCAGCACACGGTGGACAGAGCCCCCAGTGCCTTCCTCCTCAGCTCTGACCCTCTCCTTTTCTTCTCCAACCATGGGGAACCCAGGCCAGGGCCAGGCAGTGGGGTCACTCATTGCAGGGGCTGGCCATCAGCAGCCTGGAGGGTTTTGTCACGGGCAGGCCAGGTGGACACAGGGAACCATGAGCACACCCTGGGGTCCAGCCATGTGGGGACAAAGAGCCTGGTAGAGACACTAACGCAGTCTGCCTCCTTGCAGCGGGCCCTGAAGAGTTCTCCACAACGCCCCTGGGCCTGGAGCAAGTGTCCCGGACCCCCAGGTCCCTCCTCCTGCCTCCTAGCATTCAGACACTCCCCAGAGTGGAAGGGCTGACATCCCAGGCCCTGCCACCCAGCGTGAGCAGCCGGGCCCTTTCCGGGCCTGGCCATCCTCCAGGCCCAGGAGCCGTTGCAGAAGTGAACGTCCAGGGAGCCCGCGGCTGCATACCTGCAGCTGGGAGTCCCAGGGGCTCAGGTTCTGGCCTGGCAGCCCCCAGCCCAGGACACCTCGCTGGCCCAGCTGCCCCCAGAGTGACGGAATTCTCTCCCCAATCTCCCAGCGCACCGGGAGGGTGCAGGCAGGTGGCCACCAGACATCGGCTTGAAGCCACAACAGTGGGTCCCTTTCCCCTCAGTGCCTACCCAGGACAGCCCAGTGACCAACCACAGACCAGGCCCCAGAACGCCCCTGGAACTCCCAGGACGGGGTCCCCCCAGCTCGCTAAAGAGCAAGCTGTAGGGCTCATGACACCCTTCCTGCCCTGTGCCCCTGCAGCCCAGCCCCTCTCTGCGGAGTGACCGGCGCAGCCAAGACAAAGGCAGGGCAGAGCTGATCCAGTAGCCCCAAGGCCTCGCCCCTGCCCGGGACCGTCTGAGCTCTGCGACCACGGGGAAGCCTCATGCTCCCTGGCCTCCGGAGCAGAGTGTGATGCTGAGCGTGGGGACCCTGAGGCTCTGGCCGCCAGCACCATGTCCTGCCTCTTCACACTGGCCTTCCTGGAGTACAGCATCCCCCTCAGGAGGCACAAGTCCCCGACCGAGGGGGACCTCAACTGGCCTGGCCCCAGGCCCTTGGGGAGCACAGAGGATACAAGCCCCCCAGGACGAGAATGAAGAGTGATGGGAACAAGCCCCCCGTGGCCCTGGCCAGTCCTGGGTTCTGGCCCAAGGCTGGCGAGCCCTCTCAGAGCTCTATGAGGCCACTTGGGCAGGCCCCACAGATCCATGTCTCCAACCTAGGGAAGCACTGGGAACCACAGGCCACCCCAGCTAAGGCGTAGCAGGGGCAGGTAGGTAGGTCCCTCTGCCCCCACCGCCCCACGGTAGGAGGCAGGTGCCTCCAGAGGCCAGGTCTCCAGCAGTCACCTGCCAGCAAGAGGGCAGAGGCCGAGGCCATGCAGATGTGCTGGGACCTGCCCGGGAACCCCAATGCTGTGGCTCCCCCTCAGGTCTGCAGTACTCAGCGCCTGCCCCGGGGGGGGGGGTGCACACTCAGGAAACATGCCACCCCCGCAGAGTCAGCACAAGCTCCAGGGTGGGGGACACTAACTCCCATGCCCATGGGGATGTAAGCATTCCCCTAAAGGAGAAGCAGGTCTCCCTCCCCAGGGGAAGGCCACACCCTTGGTTCTGAGCCCCTCTTTGCTGTTGAGAGTTCAATAAAGGGTTGTTGTGTTCAAATGCAAAGTGAGCCTGTTCCTGCAGAGCCCAGAGCTCTTTGCAGGAAGCCCAAGATAGACACACAGAGGGAAGAGGGAGGCTTGGCCTAGGCCGCCTGACCAGTCTCTGCAGCTGTCCCCGCAGAGGGGCTCCAGGCACACAAAGCTGAGGGTCCTAGGTGCCTTCCAATCTCTGCCCGACGCCAGGGTCGAGACCAGCCAAGAATTGACTGGGACTCAGCCTGTGGCCAAAGGGCCAGGACAGGGCTGGGAGGAGACTGACCCCTGGGGTGCTGGTGGCCTCAGTTCACTGCATCTGTGCAAAGCGTCCTGGGAGGCCTGTGGTCATTCTGTCCAGGTAGGGTGGGCTGGCAGGGCTCAGGCAGAGCTTCCTTCCTTCCTTCCCCTCCTCCTTCCTCTGTCCCCTCCTCTTCCTGACATCTTGCACCTCCAGGCCCCCTACCTGTGCTCTGGGGCACAGAGGGCCTGCGGGGATGTCAGAGGGGGCCTGGAAGTGACGGCAGGAGAGCAGGCACTTGCGGCCCATGCGGCCAGGGCCACCCTACTCGGGTGAGCTCGGTTTTCCCACCTCGTGCTACAGGATCTCCCACACCAGGGTCTGGAAGGCGTCCTCACGCCCTAGGAAGAAGGGGATGCCTCAGAGCGGGAATTGGCCTGGTGGCCTAGCAGGTTGGGGGGGGAGGCGCGGGATCCAGCCCTTCCCCACCCTCTCCCCACCCCACAGCCCGCACACAGGGAAGGGGGCCCTGCTCATCCTGCAGCCCCAGGGCTACCCCCGTGGGGCAGCTGGCTCCTCAGAAGCTCCCCCACAAGCTGGGCCCCTGGTCTGGCTCCCAGCTTGAACATCCCATGTCCCACTCCTATCTGGCCTACCAACCTTGTCCCCAACAGCCCATGAGGAGGGCAGGATGTACAAGGGCCATGGGGCTCTGTGGGGCACAGGGGCCAGGGCCCCAGGGTTGCCACTCTGGCTCAGATCAGGGCAGCTCTCTCCAGGGACCCCCGCCTCTCCCTGGAGCTGTGTCAGCCCAGATCCTGGTCCCGGCCTCCCCAGCTGCTCTGCCGTCTGGGGACACTTACAGCGCTAGAGGCCGCTGGGTCGCTGGTTCCTGGAGCGTCCCAGCCAGTCCCGGAGCTGGGACCGCAGCCTTCGCTGGAGTCCTTCACTGCCTTGATCTGCTCCCTGCAAGGAAGAAGGTGGGAGCTATTTGCTGGGCTGTAGGCTCAGCTGCACAGGACCCTGACAGAGAGACAGGAGGAGAAACAGAGGGGCAGGGAGGCCCCCGAGAGCCAGCCGGCAGCTCACCTGTACTGGCGGATGTCCTCGAAGGACGTGGTGCTGTTGCTGGCAAGCACACACAGGAAGCCTTCTGCAGTGCGCACGTCCTGGTCTCCCACGGCGCTGAGGCCTGCCGGCCGCGTGTCCAGAAAGTCCAGCGGGCACGACTCACCATCCATAACCACTTGCCTCTGATAGGAGTCCTGCGGGAGGACAGGGCCTCAGGACCCCCACCCACCTCACCTAGGATGGGGCCATCCAACCCCAGCCCCTCCCAGGCCCCTCTCCTGCCCGCGCCCAGCTCCCACAAGGAGGGGACAGCATCCTACAGAGCACGGGGAGACAGGCCCACATCAGGACTCATGGCTGGGGACAGGAGCGGCGTGCTGGGCTCACGCTCATCCCCCACGTGATTCTGGGTGAGCTGGAAGGTCAAGGTGCTCTCCCCACAGCGCCAGCGCCCGCCTTCCTCAGCACAGATCCTGAGGCCCATTCTTGCCTCACATCGCTGGGGCACTGGAGAACGTTCTGGTCAGCCTCCTGGCTGCTGTTCTCTGAATCAGCAGATCTGTCTCACGCTGAGCCTTCATCTGGGCCTCGCCCTCACAGCTCCTCGCTGTCTTGGTAGGAATTGAACAGGTGTGTGTGCTTTGTCTTAACCCTGTCCTCGCTCTAATTCTCAGCGGCCTTTGATTGAGCCTCTGTTCACCATCTCAGGATACGGGACCACCTTCCTCTTTCAAGATACAACGTGCAAGCTGTCCTTGGGATTCTGCTCCATGCCCCGGGGAGACCCAGACAGACACATTGCTGAGAAAGAGACACGACTCAGGTTATGTGTTCCCTTGCGAGTTACTGATTCAGGGTTCGCCACTCACAACAGCCACTGGGGACCCAGACTGAGCGGACCCTTTCCCCACCCTCTTGGGAAGGCGACCAGAAAGGGGGATAGTTTCTGTTCAGGACTCAAGGATTTCCTGGAGGCGTTCGTGACACCGGTGTGTAAGAAACAATACATGGGTATACGGTTCCTGGCCAGGTGTCCCAGGCCCCCTGGGACACAGCCGCCCTTTGAGGACCACCACTGTCACAGGGGCCACCCAGGTTCGGAGGTCCAAGGCAGCCCCCTCATGACACGGGTCTCTGCCTGCCCCTGGGAAGACCCGGTCCACACCTGCCTGGTGGCACCTCAGTGATGGCTTTGGTGGCCTTCTCGGTCTGCCTCCCTGGGGCCCCAGGCTTTAACTCACACAGCCAGCTGCTGCGCTCTGCCCGCAGACAGAGCTCCACCGCCTGCCCCTATTCACCTGCACCCCACCCTGTCTGGGTTCACACTGCATTCCTGTCCCTCCCGCTAGACCCCTGCAACCTCAGGGTCTCCACCCACACCCGGGGACTCAACCAAACACGGGCTCTGGTGAGAACAGCAAGTCCAGAGAACCGTACGGTGGCTAGGGAGGTGAGAACACTCAGCCCGCACACTAAGGAGCTCACTAAATCCTTGCGGGGTGGGTCTGGTGTGGGGGGCATGCATCCAACGGGGATCCCCGCTTTCTCAGATGCATGGGGAGATTTCAACAGATAAAGTGACCTGAGGTCTGGGCTTTGCTGGGACACGCTTGCTGCTGGGGAAGTGGGCGGTGAGCACAGGCCCCGGGGCTGCACCGGGCTGACTGCCTTTGGGGACTCATACTGTTTATCTTTACAGACAGAATTGTCTAAGTTAAAATGCAAGGACATGCAGAAGTATAGGAAAACGCCAAGAGTGGCTGTCTCTTTGAACCCTGCGAACCTCATTCGGTCCATGTGTTTCCAGTCGAGTCTGTGCTGCCTGGCCCCCAGCTCCCCTTAGCACCCCCCACTCACAGCCCCCACCCTCTGCCCCCTGCTCTTCACGTACCAGCTCCATGCCAGCCTTTAAGGGTTCAGCTATATAGGGATGTCGCAAGGACCTCGTCTGAGCACCCTACCCGTTACTCCAGACCCTGGGGTGAAGGGAGGGGGCATCTGGCCGTCCACAGCACTGTTACCATGTGTCAGGATTTTTTTACTGCCATCATCCCCCCTCTCCTCAGAGACTCTGCATTCCCGACTCAGAGGCCCCCTGGGCCACACCTGGGTCCCCACAAGTGTCGCTTACGGACCCCAGGACCCTGCTTGCCCAGCAGCCTCACCTGCCACCATACCGGTCCCAGAACATGAGGTTAAGGTTAAGAAGGTCTGGTTCACGTCCAGGTGGATCTGTCTGATGTCCTTGGAGAAGAGCTGGGCCTGCTCCTTCCTTTTCTGTGGGCAGAACCGGGGAGGAGGAGCCAGCATGAGGACACGGAACCCTAACTGCCACCAACTGCCGTCCTATGTAGGGAGCGCTGCTAGCTGCCACATGAGTGTGTCCTGCGGAAACCTCCTTCCTTCCCTTGTCTCTGAAGCCAGCGCCCCCACACATGCCCACCATCCCCATTATGTCCATGTTAGGACGCACACTCTGCAGCCCTGGGTGGGGAGGAGACCCCCAGTGGTCAGCCCGAGGCTCCTCCCCTCCCCCTGCACAGGGGCCTGTCCTCCAGGACTGAGCACCAGCCAGGGCCCTGAGCTTCCCCCTGGGCGGCTCCTCCCAGAACCTGCTCCCAGAGCACAGGCCCATCTCATGGCACTTGGGGAGATAGGGAGGGCCGCGAGGCCTGTGCTCCCGATGTCCCCGGAGTCCTACAGACCTCCAGGAGGGGCACACTAAGAGCTGGCTCTTCTCCCCTTTTCATTGCCACCTGCAAGCTCATTCTACTTCACCAAGCAGCAATCTGGTGCCAGGCTACCTGGTCAGCCCCCACCGCAGGCTCTGGGTGCCATGCTGTGTAATCTGCACCTGGGCCTCACCTGGACCAGCTGACGATGACCCCCACCTGGGCCTACCTGGATCCGGTGACAGTGATCCCCTCCTGGGCCTCAGCATGATGTGATGACTATAGTCCCCAGTGCTGGAGCAGCCCTGCAGGGAGGCTCTCCTGAGCTCCAAGCCCATCCAGCGACCTAGCCGGCCCCTACCGCGCATAGCATGCCTCTCCTCGGGCATTAGCTGAGCAAGAACCCAGAATGCATCATCCTCACATAAGACCTTAGCACGATGGCCACAATCTGGCTCAGGACCTGGCAGTAGCTCACTTCCGGCAAAAGCCGGACCACGATAGAAGGTGGCCACCCTGAGGCTGCCTCTGAGCCCTCCCCTGGCATGGGCCTCTGGCTCCCAGAGCTTGCTCGCAGCCCGGGCTCACAGAGGGTGTCCCCAGAGCGTGAGAAGAGTAGGGTGCAGGCCTACCCAGACCAGCTCAGGCGCCAGCCCCACACGGCCCCACTACCAAGCTCTGTGGGTGCCATGCGGGGGGCCCCTCAAGGAGGAGGCGCCTCAGTGAGGTGTGCCAGGGTGTAGAGGACGTGTGAGGTCTGGAGTGCAGGTAAGGGCCCGACTCCGGCACATGGGAGGGCGCACGTGGAAAGCAGGGGCCCGGGAGGACACCGCCATGGCGCTCATGGAATGTCCCAGATGATGTTCCTCCGGGGACCCTTCTGCAATGCACGATGAAGGGGTGCAGCCTCCTTAGGAACCAATCCCGGTCTACCGCAGCTTCACCCAGATCAGGTTATCTGAGTCTCCCCCCACCTGTTTCTGATTCCTAGGAAGGTCTCCTCAGGATCCGGACCCGAGTTTTAAGACAACAGCGGTGCCCACTAGAGCCCCTGGCAGCCCCGACGCTCAGGGACTCATGGGCAGTCCCTCCCAGCAGTGAGGTCTGCACCCCCGCCCCCAACACCAGTCCTAAAGTTGGGAGCCCCTCCCTTGCTTCTCTGGGACAATGGGAGCTAGAGTCCTAACTGCATCCTGGTGGGTCACGAATACTCTTTTCTTTCTTTTTTTTTTTTTTTAAACTGGAGGGAGGGGTATGATTTTTTTTTTTTTAAGATTTTATTTTTATTTATTCGACAGAGATAGAGACAGCCAGTGAGAGAGGGAACACAAGCAGGGGGAGTGGGAGGGGAAGAAGCAGGCTCATAGCAGAGGAGCCTGATGTGGGGCTCGATCCCAGATCGCCAGGATCACGCCCTGAGCCGAAGGCAGACGCTTTAACCGCTGTGCCACCCAGGCGCCCCGGGTCACGACTACTCTTGACAAAGGACACCCACGGGGCAGCAGGCCTCTCACGGGGGAGACTCAGGGTGTTGTACATGGAATAGGCCCAGAGCACGTGGAACAGGGCTGGCTGCCTAGGAAAAGGGAGAGCTGGGTGGGTGGCTCTTGTCTGGCCGACCCGCACAGTGAGACCCCCAAGTGCAGAATCCAGCCACACGGGACCAGCGGTCTCAAGGGCACCTGAGTGGGTGCGGTTTCTTTGGGGTCAGGTCTACACACAGTGACGGGCAGCTCTCTCAGACATACAGTGTGATGGAGTTTATTTTCATTCTGGTGTTTTCTGTTTGCCTCCACGAAAGCTCCCACTGTGGGACCGGCAGCTCCTGGGTCTTCACTGAGCCACCAGCTAGGCCCCTCCAGCCCTGGAGCAGCCGCCCCACCCTGAATGTCCCCTTTGTTGCCAGTCACTCCCCCCTGCACCGCTCCCCGCAGCCCCTGAGGCCTCCCCTCCCCCTTGGTCTGGCCTGTTCCAGATGTCCTGTGAACACAACCATGCACGATCTGGCTTCCTTCCCTGAGCCAAGCGCAGCCGAGCTGCAGCCCTGGCATCCAGCACATCCGTAGCGCGGTCCTTTGTGTCCCTGAATTGTCCTCTGTGTTACGGATTGCCAGGGTCTGTTCATCTAGGAGGATGTTGGTGGCTTCTAGCGTTGAGCCATCATGAACAAAGCAGGAAAGTTTCATGCAGTTTTTATGCAGATAAACGATTTCGAACCTGTGAGCACATTGGGGTTATGGTGAGGTTGTGTTCAGCTTTGTAAGAAGCCGCTGGCCTGCCTTCCAGCCTGGCTGTGTGACCCTGCACCCCAGCTCCCGCTGCCCCCTTGGGCGCCAGCACTGGGTGCCCCCAGCCTTCCTGACAGGGGTGTGTGGCAGGCGGGGTGTCTCTGGGTGGTGCGAAGGTTTGGCTCTGTCCCCCAGACACACACTGGATGAATGGCAATCTGTGTGTGTGTGTGTGTGTGTGTGTGTGTGTGCGCACGCGCGCATCTTCTTTGCTCTAGTGTCTGCTCAGATCTTGTGTCCGTTGTGCTGAGTCCTGCATTTGATCAGAGAGTGGCTTGTCCTCAGTTTGCAAGGGCCCCGCATTAGACGAGCCATTCCAAGTACCTCTCCCGCTCTGTAGCTTTCCTTCTTGCTCTCTGAATGGGGTCTTGTGCAGAGAGCAAGTTCTGATTGAGATAAACTCCAATTTGTCCACGATTTCTCTCGTCTGTCTTCTCCCCGCTGACCAGCCTCTTCCTCCACGAACACGGTCCAACCCCCCTCTGGCGTTCTGGTTTCCTAATGCCTGAATGCGTCACAGCCCCCCTGTAACGCGGGGAAGGGTTGAGCATGGAGTTGCACACGGATTGCAGCTGGGCCCAAGTTCACACAAGGAACAGGCTGCTTTCGAGGACGGCAGCAGATCGGCCCGAAAGGCAAACTGTTTACCATGAGGCCATTAAAGAAAGCTCACGATCCTGTGTCCACGTGTACCCGGGGCTGGGCCTGGCTTCACGTCGGGGCCCTTCTCTGTGAGGCTCGCAGCGCAGTGGTCATAGGGGGATGCAGGTTTGGGGTGGTGCCTGGGGACCTCAGGGCTGCTGGAGGCTGCCCCCTGGGACCAGGCTTCACAGGTCAGCCGTGACCTGGCCACACTCTGAGGTCCAAGGCTGACCCTCAGTCCCAGGGACCATGGAGAAGGGCAGACATGGGGTCCAGAGACAAGACAGGGCTGCAGGGCTCTGCAATTCTCCTGGGTGGTTTTAGCATCAGGGTGATGGGAACTGGCACCCTTGACAGGCCTGGAGCCCCACGACAGCCCTCCCAGCCCCGGAGCCTAGAGTGGAGGCCGACCTGGTGGGCTGGTGACAGATTACTGCTTGGGACACAGAATGAGCTCACAGGTGGCAGTGGGAAGGGGAAGAGAGCCAGCCCCTGCCCCGCCCCACCTGGGGGGCTGTAGGACTCTGGGGAATTCAGGAGCACAGGCCCTGTGACCCCACCTGTCTCCCCGAGTGCCCTGAGATAGTCCTGAGCTCTGGGAGCAGGGTCCGGGAGCAGCCACCCAGGGGGAAGCTCAGGGCCCTGGCTGGTGCTCAGGCCTGGAGGACAGGCCGCAGTGTAGGGGGAGAGGAGGAGTCTCGGGCTGACCATCAGGGGTCCGCTCCCCGCCCAGGGCTGCTGAACTTGAACCTGATGTGGACATCACCGGGATGGTGGGCACATGTGGGGGCCCTGGTTTCAGAGACAAGGGAAGGAAGGAGGTTTCCGCAGGACACACTCATGTGGCCGCCAGCAGCGCTCCCTGCATAGGACGGCAGTTGGTGGCAGTTAGGGTTCCGTGTCCTCATGCTGGATCCTCCTCCCCCGTTCTGCCCACAGAAAAGGAAGGATTAGGCCCAGCTCTTCTCCAAGGACATCAGGCAGATCCACCTGGACGTGAACCAGACCTTCTTAACCTTAACCTCATGTTCTGGGACCGGTATGGTGGCAGGTGAGGCTGCTGGGCAAGCAGGGTCCGGGGGTTTGCAGGAGACCCTCCTGGGGCCCCAGTGGTGCCCAGGGGGCTTCTGAGTGGGGAATGCAGGGTCTCTGAGGAGAGGGGGGATGATGGCAACAAACAAAATCCTGCCACACGGTAACAGTGCTGTAAACGGCCAGGTGCCCCGTCCTTCCACCCCCCAGGTAGGTGACAATGGGGAGAGGATTGGGACGAGGTCGTCCCGGGGTCCCTATGTGAGCTGAACTGCTAAGACTGGCGTGGAGCTGGTACGTGAAGAGCAGGGGGCAGAAGGTGGGGGCTGTGGGTGGGGGGTGCTAAGGGGAGCTGGGGGCCAGGCAGCACAGACTCGGCTGGACGAGGACACACATAGAACGAATGAGGGACGCAGGGTTCAAAGAGACAGCCACTCTTGGTGTTTTCCTACTTCTGCACGTCCTTGCATTTTAACTTAGACAATTCCCTTTGTTTGTAAAGATAAACATTATGATGAGTCCCCAAAGGCAGTCAGCCCGGTGCAGCCCCGGGGCCTGTGCTCACCACCCACTTCCCCAGCAGCAAGCGTGTCCCAGCAAAGCCCAGACCTCAGGTCACTTTATCTGTTGAAATCTCCCCATGCATCTGAGAAAGCGGGGATCCCCGTTGGATGCATGCCCCCCAAACCAGACCCACCCCGCAAGGATTTAGTGAGCTCCTTAGTGTGCGGGCTGAGTGTTCTCACCTCCCTAGCCACCGTACGGTTCTCTGGACTTGCTGTTCTCACCAGAGCCCGTGTTTGGTTGAGTCCCCGGGTGTGGGTGGAGACCCTGAGGTTGCAGGGGTCTAGCGGGAGGGACAGGAATGCAGTGTGAACCCAGACAGGGTGGGGTGCAGGTGAATAGGGGCAGGCGGTGGAGCTCTGTCTGCGGGCAGAGCGCAGCAGCTGGCTGTGTGAGTTAAAGCCTGGGGCCCCAGGGAGGCAGACCGAGAAGGCCACCAAAGCCATCACTGAGGTGCCACCAGGCAGGTGTGGACCGGGTCTTCCCAGGGGCAGGCAGAGACCCGTGTCATGAGGGGGCTGCCTTGGACCTCCGAACCTGGGTGGCCCCTGTGACAGTGGTGGTCCTCAAAGGGCGGCTGTGTCCCAGGGGGCCTGGGACACCTGGCCAGGAACCGTATACCCATGTATTGTTTCTTACACACCGGTGTCACGAACGCCTCCAGGAAATCCTTGAGTCCTGAACAGAAACTATCCCCCTTTCTGGTCGCCTTCCCAAGAGGGTGGGGAAAGGGTCCGCTCAGTCTGGGTCCCCAGTGGCTGTTGTGAGTGGCGAACCCTGAATCAGTAACTCGCAAGGGAACACATAACCTGAGTCGTGTCTCTTTCTCAGCAATGTGTCTGTCTGGGTCTCCCCGGGGCATGGAGCAGAATCCCAAGGACAGCTTGCACGTTGTATCTTGAAAGAGGAAGGTGGTCCCGTATCCTGAGATGGTGAACAGAGGCTCAATCAAAGGCCGCTGAGAATTAGAGCGAGGACAGGGTTAAGACAAAGCACACACACCTGTTCAATTCCTACCAAGACAGCGAGGAGCTGTGAGGGCGAGGCCCAGATGAAGGCTCAGCGTGAGACAGATCTGCTGATTCAGAGAACAGCAGCCAGGAGGCTGACCAGAACGTTCTCCAGTGCCCCAGCGATGTGAGGCAAGAATGGGCCTCAGGATCTGTGCTGAGGAAGGCGGGCGCTGGCGCTGTGGGGAGAGCACCTTGACCTTCCAGCTCACCCAGAATCACGTGGGGGATGAGCGTGAGCCCAGCACGCCGCTCCTGTCCCCAGCCATGAGTCCTGATGTGGGCCTGTCTCCCCGTGCTCTGTAGGATGCTGTCCCCTCCTTGTGGGAGCTGGGCGCGGGCAGGAGAGGGGCCTGGGAGGGGCTGGGGTTGGATGGCCCCATCCTAGGTGAGGTGGGTGGGGGTCCTGAGGCCCTGTCCTCCCGCAGGACTCCTATCAGAGGCAAGTGGTTATGGATGGTGAGTCGTGCCCGCTGGACTTTCTGGACACGCGGCCGGCAGGCCTCAGCGCCGTGGGAGACCAGGACGTGCGCACTGCAGAAGGCTTCCTGTGTGTGCTTGCCAGCAACAGCACCACGTCCTTCGAGGACATCCGCCAGTACAGGTGAGCTGCCGGCTGGCTCTCGGGGGCCTCCCTGCCCCTCTGTTTCTCCTCCTGTCTCTCTGTCAGGGTCCTGTGCAGCTGAGCCTACAGCCCAGCAAATAGCTCCCACCTTCTTCCTTGCAGGGAGCAGATCAAGGCAGTGAAGGACTCCAGCGAAGGCTGCGGTCCCAGCTCCGGGACTGGCTGGGACGCTCCAGGAACCAGCGACCCAGCGGCCTCTAGCGCTGTAAGTGTCCCCAGACGGCAGAGCAGCTGGGGAGGCCGGGACCAGGATCTGGGCTGACACAGCTCCAGGGAGAGGCGGGGGTCCCTGGAGAGAGCTGCCCTGATCTGAGCCAGAGTGGCAACCCTGGGGCCCTGGCCCCTGTGCCCCACAGAGCCCCATGGCCCTTGTACATCCTGCCCTCCTCATGGGCTGTTGGGGACAAGGTTGGTAGGCCAGATAGGAGTGGGACATGGGATGTTCAAGCTGGGAGCCAGACCAGGGGCCCAGCTTGTGGGGGAGCTTCTGAGGAGCCAGCTGCCCCACGGGGGTAGCCCTGGGGCTGCAGGATGAGCAGGGCCTCCATCCCTGTGTGGGGGATGTGGGGTGGGGAGAGGGTGGGGAAGGGCTGGATCCCGCGCCCCTCCCCCCAACCTGCTAGGCCACCAGGCCAATTCCCGCTCTGAGGCATCCCCTTCTTCCTAGGGCGTGAGGACGCCTTCCAGACCCTGGTGTGGGAGATCCTGTAGCACGAGGTGGGAAAACCGAGCTCACCCGAGTAGGGTGGCCCTGGCCGCATGGGCCGCAAGTGCCTGCTCTCCTGCCGTCACTTCCAGGCCCCCTCTGACATCCCCGCAGGCCCTCTGTGCCCCAGAGCACAGGTAGGGGGCCTGGAGGTGCAAGATGCCAGGAGGAGGAGGGGAAAGAGGAAGGAGGAGGGGAAGGAAGGAAGGAAGCTCTGCCTGAGCCCTGCCAGCCCACCCTACCTGGACAGAATGACCACAGGCCTCCCAGGATGCTTTGCACAGATGCAGTGAACTGAGGCCACCAGCACCCCAGGGGTCAGTCTCCTCCCAGCCCTGTCCTGGCCCTTTGGCCACAGGCTGAGTCCCAGTCAATTCTTGGCTGGTCTCGACCCTGGCGTCGGGCAGAGATTGGAAGGCACCTAGGACCCTCAGCTTTGTGTGCCTGGAGCCCCTCTGCGGGGACAGCTGCAGAGACTGGTCAGGCGGCCTAGGCCAAGCCTCCCTCTTCCCTCTGTGTGTCTATCTTGGGCTTCCTGCAAAGAGCTCTGGGCTCTGCAGGAACAGGCTCACTTTGCATTTGAACACAACAACCCTTTATTGAACTCTCAACAGCAAAGAGGGGCTCAGAACCAAGGGTGTGGCCTTCCCCTGGGGAGGGAGACCTGCTTCTCCTTTAGGGGAATGCTTACATCCCCATGGGCATGGGAGTTAGTGTCCCCCACCCTGGAGCTTGTGCTGACTCTGCGGGGGTGGCATGTTTCCTGAGTGTGGCCCCCCACCCCAGGGGCAGGCGCTGAGTACTGCAGACCTGAGGGGGAGCCACAGCATTGGGGTTCCCGGGCAGGTCCCAGCACATCTGCATGGCCTCGGCCTCTGCCCTCTTGCTGGCAGGTGACTGCTGGAGACCTGGCCTCTGGAGGCACCTGCCTCCTACCGTGGGGTGGTGGGGGCGGGGGGACCTACCTACCTGGCCCTGCTACGCCTTAGCTGGGGTGGCCTGTGGTTCCCAGTGCTTCCCTAGGTTGGAGACATGGATCTGTGGGGCCTGCCCAAGTGGCCTCATAGAGCTCTGAGAGGGCTCGCCAGCCTTGGGCCAGAACCCAGGACTGGCCAGGGCCACGGGGGGCTTGTTCCCATCACTCTTCATTCTCGTCCTGGGGGGCTTGTATCCTCTGTGCTCCCCAAGGGCCTGGGGCCAGGCCAGTTGAGGTCCCCCTCGGTCGGGGACTTGTGCCTCCTGAGGGGGATGCTGTACTCCAGGAAGGCCAGTGTGAAGAGGCAGGACATGGTGCTGGCGGCCAGAGCCTCAGGGTCCCCACGCTCAGCATCACACTCTGCTTCGGAGGCCAGGGAGCATGAGGCTTCCCCGTGGTCACAGAGCTCAGACGGTCCCGGGCAGGGGCGAGGCCTTGGGGCTACTGGATCAGCTCTGCCCTGCCTTTGTCTTGGCTGCGCCGGTCACTCCGCAGAGAGGGGCTGGGCTGCAGGGGCACAGGGCAGGAAGGGTGTCATGAGCCCTACAGCTTGCTCTTTAGCGAGCTGGGGGGACCCCGTCCTGGGAGTTCCAGGGGCGTTCTGGGGCCTGGTCTGTGGTTGGTCACTGGGCTGTCCTGGGTAGGCACTGAGGGGAAAGGGACCCACTGTTGTGGCTTCAAGCCGATGTCTGGTGGCCACCTGCCTGCACCCTCCCGGTGCGCTGGGAGATTGGGGAGAGAATTCCGTCACTCTGGGGGCAGCTGGGCCAGCGAGGTGTCCTGGGCTGGGGGCTGCCAGGCCAGAACCTGAGCCCCTGGGACTTCCAGCTGCAGGTATGCAGCCGTGGGCTCCCTGGACGTTCACTTCTGCAACGGCTCCTGGGCCTGGAGGTTGGCCAGGCCCGGAAAGGGCCCGGCTGCTCACGCTGGGTGGCAGGGCCTGGGATGTCAGCCCTTCCACTCTGGGGAGTGTCTGAATGCTAGGAGGCAGGAGGAGGGACCTGGGGGTCAGGGACACTTGCTCCAGGCCCAGGGGCGTTGTGGAGAACTCTTCAGGGCCCGCTGCAAGGAGGCAGACTGCGTTAGTGTCTCTACCAGGCTCTTTGTCCCCACATGGCTGGACCCCAGGGTGTGCTCATGGTTCCCTGTGTCCACCTGGCCTGCCCGTGACAAAACCCTCCAGGCTGCTGATGGCCAGCCCCTGCAATGAGTGACCCCACTGCCTGGCCCTGGCCTGGGTTCCCCATGGTTGGAGAAGAAAAGGAGAGGGTCAGAGCTGAGGAGGAAGGCACTGGGGGCTCTGTCCACCGTGTGCTGCCCCAGGAGGGTGAATCGAGAGGGGACGGGGCCCTGAGCCCAGCTCTGGGGGGAGGCAGGTCGCACTTCATCCTTCACAGCTGGGCCACGGAGGCCGAAGCTGTCTGAGCACCAGCTCATCCTCTAGGGCCGGGGCTGGTACAGGGTGTCCTGCAGAAACTCCCGATGACCTTCCAGGGGAAGCTTCAGGAGGTGTTCTGGCCAATGGGTGTGAGGCAGGCCCAGAGGGGCCCACCCTGCTGCCCCAGGGTGCCTCCCAGGGACCCCTTCTGGGGTGCCCCTGTGCCCAGGAGTGTCGTGGACAGAGCTGTGGCGGGGGTGGGGGGGACCCATGCCTGCTGCTCCTATGCAGGCTGCCTCCAACCCGCCTGCCAGCCTCCGTCTCTCCATAGAGGAGTGCACGCTCCTCGATCCTCAAAGCAGTGGGCCAACGCCCCTGCCCCCCATCCTCGGACACACCCGGGCTCCCATGGGCTCACTTACTGCTGCGCACCTTGAGGACGGTGTTGCCATGGCTGTGAGTACACACTCCCCTTCCAGGATGTAGGCGTCTCAGAGCTTCAGAGTGAGCGAGAAGGGGGACAGCAGGGGTGTGAGGAGCGGCCTCAGTGGGGCCCACGGGGGTCTCAGCCCGGGCTAGGGTCTCCCACCTGCCCAGAGCCCCTGTTGCCCCCCTGGCTGCATCATAGGAGGCCCCGCAGCCCCTCCTGCAGGTGCACTCCTCCCGGGGAAGATGGGGCTCCTGAGGACTCCGGGTGGTACGGGCCTGGCTACACGACCCACAAACCTGGGGGGCCAGAGCCTCTGCCCCACACTCGGTGGCCACACGCCCTGTGAGGACTCCAGGCTGGCTGCAGAAGGGGCCGAGGGCCTGTCCATTCCCTAGGCTGACCTGGGGGAGCTGAGACAGAGACAGCCCTTCCCCAGGAACCTCGTCAAGGGGGCCTCTCGAGTTCTGCAGGGTGGGTCTGGTCTGGGAGCCTCAGCCTTAGGGCCTCCGGGTCAGACCTGGCTGGTCTGGAGTGTGGGGCTGATCTCGGCCCTCCCCGGGGGCCAGGGGCAGGGAGCAGGTCTGGAACCAGGTCTGCTTGGGTGGCCTTGCCCGGTCGATGAAACACTGAAGGAACCACTTGGTGGTGTAAATGCCAGTGCACATCTGTTCCTCGTCCTGGTGGAAGGGCAGAAGGATGCTCAGGACCCAGCCAGCGGCCCCCACCCTCCTTGGGCCAGGGCCCCGTGCAGCCAGGTGGACACAATTCCATGGCCCCATTCAGCCCTGAGGGTGCCCCTGGACCCAGCAGGAGAAGGAACAGGACAGCAAACTCTGGGCAGCTTTGGCAGGGCTCTGCTTGCCCCCATCCCTGCCCGGGGCAATGGGGACAAGGCCTCTGGGCATCTTTTACTTGCCAGGTACTTCTTCAACCTTGGGAATGCTTTGTCTAGTATGAGCTCGTGATGGCCCTGGAATCTCAGTAGTTTGGGGAACCCTGGAATGAAGAAGCCTGAGAAGGTCCCAGGCCCCCCAGCAATCAGGGCCTTCTCCCCCACAAGGTAGGGGTGAGTCCTGAGAGGTGTCACCTCTCCCGTGCCCTGACTCCCATGTGTGCCCACAGCCCTCCCGAGCACGGGCTGGATCTGCTCTTCCCAGACAGCAGGACTGCAATCCAGGCCGGGTAGGGGGGCAGGGGCCGAGAACCCTCCTCGTCACAGACACCCAGCTGGGTGGGTGCCCTGGGCTGAGGACCAGGCCCATCTGACCAAGCAACTCTTTCCTGCAGTGGTTCCAGCAGGGGGTCCCCAGCACGGAGGGGCAGGGAGTGCAGTCCACGGGGAGGGAGGTGGGGGTGTGCAGGGACATCTCCTGGGCTTGGGAGCCAGGCTGGGGGCCCATGGGAGAGGGAGATGCTGGCACCTGGGCTTCGTCTAGCTGTGGACTGATGGGGGTAACTGGGGGGCAAGCCGGCAGCCAGACAGGAAGCTGAAGGACCCACAGGAGTGGTTTGCAAAGGGTGGGGTCTGTGGTCATGGCTGCAGGACCCCGAAAGCCACCTGGGGAGGTGATGCCCTTTGCTAGTGGGGAGGAGGGCTGGGTGGGGGTCCTCACCTGCCCCACTGCTGGAGCAGCCCTGAGCTCCGAGTTCCATCCAGGCGCCCAGCTGGTCCCCTGCCGTGCATGGCATGTAGAATGTGTCCTCCGTGGACAGGAACATCAGCAGGACCCCCACGATCTGGCTGATGCCCTGGCAGTAGCCCACCTCCTGCAAGAGCCAGACCCGAATGGAACAAGGCCACCTTGACATAGTGGAGGTCAGGGTCATGGGAACCTCCCTCCCCGCAGAGGTTCTGATTCCTAGGAAGGTCTCCTTAGGATCCAGACCTGAGTTTTAAGACAACAGCGGTGCACACTAGAGCCCCTGGCAGCCCCTGCAGTGAGGTCTGCACCCCAGCCCTGGCCTCAGTCCTAGAGTAGAGAGCCCCTCCCTTGTGTCTCTGGGACAATGGGAGCTGGAGTCCTAACTATGTGTCCTGGTGGGTCACGACTACTCTTGACAAAGGACACCCACGGGGCAGCAGGCCTCTCACGGGGGAGACTCAGGGTGTTGTACATGGAATAGGCCCAGAGCACGTGGAACAGGGCTGGCTGCCTAGGAAAAGGGAGAGCTGGGTGGGTGGCTCTTGTCTGGCCGACCCGCACAGTGAGACCCCCAAGTGCAGAATCCAGCCACACGGGACCAGCGGTCTCAAGGGCACCTGAGTGGGTGCGGTTTCTTTGGGGTCAGGTCTACACACAGTGACGGGCATCTCTCTCAGACATACAGTGTGATGGAGTTTATTTTCATTCTGGTGTTTTCTGTTTGCCTCCACGAAAGCTCCCACTGTGGGACCGGCAGCTCCTGGGTCTTCACTGAGCAGCCAGCTAGGCCCCTCCAGCCCTGGAGCAGCCGCCCCACCCTGAATGTCCCCTTTGTTGCCAGTCACTCCCCCCTGCACCGCTCCCCGCAGCCCCTGAGGCCTCCCCTTCCCCTTGGTCTGGCCTGTTCCAGATGTCCTGTGAACACAACCATGCACGATCTGGCTTCCTTCCCTGAGCCAAGCGCAGCCGAGCTGCAGCCCTGGCATCCAGCACATCCGTAGCGTGGTCCTTTGTGTCCCTGAATTGTCCTCTGTGTTACGGATTGCCAGGGTCTGTTCATCGAAGGGCTTGTTGGGTGCTTCCAGGGTTGAGCCATCATGAACAAGAAGGGAAGTTTCATGCAGGATAAAGGATTTCAAACCAGTTGGGTCAAAATCTATGAGCACGTTGGGGTGATGGTGAAGCCGTGTTAAGCTTTGTAAGGAGCTGCTGGACTGCCTTCCAGCCTGGCTGCGTGACCCTGCACCCCAGCTCCCGCTGCCCCCTTGGGCGCCAGCACTGGGTGCCCCCAGCCTTCCTGACAGGGGTGTGTGGCGGGCGGGGTGTCTCCAGGTGGTGCAAAGGTTCACCGTCTTTTCACGTGTTGCTCTGACCCCCCCACACACACTGGATGAATGCACATCGGTGTGTGTGCGTGTGTGTGTGTGTGCGTGTGCGTGTGTGCACGTGTGTGCGCGTGTGTGTGCATCTTCCTCGCTCAAGTGTCCATTCACGTCTTGTGTCCACCGTGTGCTGAGACGTGTGTTTGATCACAGAGCCGCGCATCCTCAGTCTGCAAGGGCCCCGCGTTTGGTGCACAAATGGGAACACGTGTCCGCCCGCCTAGCTTTCCTTCTTGCTCTCTGAATGGGGCCTTGTGCAGAGAGCAAGTTCTGATTGAGATAAACTCCAATTTGTCCACGATTTCTCTTGTCTGTCTTCTCCCCGCTGACCAGCCTCTTCCTTCACGAACACGGTCTGACCCCCCTCTGGCGTTCTGGTTTCCTAATGCCCGGGATGCGTCACGGCCCCCCTGTAACGCGGGGAAGGGTTGAGCATGGAGTTGCACACGGATTGCAGCTGGGCCCAAGTTCACACAAGGAACAGGCTGCTTTCGAGGACGGCAGCAGGTCGGCCTGAAAGGCAAACTGTTTACCATGAGGCCATTAAAGAAAGCTCACGATCCTGTGTCCATGTGTGCCCGGGGCTGGGCCTGGCTTCACGTCGGGGCCCTTCTCCGTGAGGCTCGCAGCGCAGTGGTCATAGGGGGATGCAGGTTTGGGGTGGTGCCTGGGGGCCTCAGGGCTGCTGGAGGCTGCCCCCCGGGACCAGGCATCGCAGGAGAGCCGTGACCCGGCCGCACTCGGAAGGCCAAGCCGCTCACAGGGGCCACCCAGGTTCTGTGGTACAAGGCACCCCCTCGGTGGAAGAACATAGCATCTTGTTGTGAGGCCTCTTGTCCAAGCCTGCCTGGCGGCTCCTCCGTGCCAGTCTTCACTGCCCTCCAGGTCGGCCCCTCTGGGAACCCAGGCCTTGAAGCACACAGCCCACTGTTGAGCTCTCCACACAGCTCCCCCTCCTGCCCCTATTCACCTGCACCATAATCTGTCCAGGCTCAAACTGCATTCCTGTCCCTCCGGCTAGGCTCCCGCATCAGCAGGGCCTACGCCAGCACAGGGGGACTCAACAGGAAACCATTGGGAGCTGTGGCGGCCCTGGCCTGGGGTGTCACTGACCCTCAGGCCTTCGCCCTAGACCAGACCGCCCTCCTATAGAAAGAGCACCACCTTCCCAGAGCCCCTCCTCCTCGGGAGTCCTGCTGACTGACTGGACCCACCATCTGAATGCAGGAGGCAGACATGTGGCCCTCCCAGAAGCAAGTGTGGAGGCCCCTCCTCGGAGTGCCCAGGGGCCTGGCCCAAGGCCTGGCTCCATTGCTGCCCTCGTCCTGGGTTTGCCTCCTGGGTCTCTTGGCTCCAGCCCAGCCCAGACTCTGGCCCTCAGAGGGCTCCAGGGGACCAGGCCCTGACCTGGGGAGATGGGTCCTGCCTCCAGAGAGGCGTTCTTGCAAACACAATCCACCCCCGAGATGGATGAAGGAGGGCCCAGGGGACTCGCTGCAGAAAGCCATGATGGTCCGTGAGCCTGCACAGCGAGAGCTCAGCATCTTCCCGTGGGTCCCGGGGAGCCCCTGCTGGGTGTGCCTGAAACAGAAGGGGCCTGTGGTGGGGGTCCTGTCAGAGCCGGGGCCATGGGGGAAAGGAGGGAGCAGAACGGCTCCTTTCTCCCCTGCATCCTCAGGGAGCCCAGGACCCTCTGAAAATGGCCCAGCATGAAAGGCAGGACCTGTCTGCCCCAGGGGAGCCACCTGACAGCCTCCCCTGCTCTACCAGCGATGCGCCCCGCCTGGCTCCCCTGCTCCTGCTGGCAACGTGCCCACTTGGGCTCACCTGCTGGACTGCGGCTCTGCTCCCCGCCTGGGCCATAACTGCTCTTGCTGCTTAGGATTCGGTTTGGGTCGGAGCTGCTCACACCTGCCTGTGATCCCCGCCTCGGCCTCCGGTGCTCCTGCTGCCTGTGGTCCCCACCTGGGCCTCATCGGCTACTGACAACTATGATCCCCGATGGACCCTCACCCGCTACGCATGCCTAGGACCCTCCCCCGGGTCTCCCTTGTGTCCGATGACTCTGGTCCTTGTCTGGGCTGAATGGGCCCATCCTTGGCTCTGGTCCACACCTGGGCCTCCCCTGTGCCTGCAGGCTATGGTCCCCGCCTCTGCAGTGGGTGCTCCTCGTGTCAATGGTCCCTCTCTGGACCTCACCTGAATGTAATTGTCTATGATGTTGGCCCGTTCCAAGGCCAGCAGGGTCTCCAGGTCCTCTTCCATGGTGCTGCAAACCAAACACATCCAAATTGGACCCTGCGTGAAAAATTTCAGAGAACAAAGGGGTCTTCTCCCTGCGGGCAGATCCCCAGTCTGTCTGAGCCCAGAGTGGAGAAAACCCTCCTGCTCTGGGTCGGGGGTGGGGGGAAGTGCTGGGCCGGTGGATCCCACGCAGGCCCTCCCACTCTGTAGCACTCCTGCCTCAAGACTCCCTTCCCAGCCACTATCCCAGGACACGCTGTCACACTGAGATGACAGTCTCTTCACCTCGTTACCAGGAGCACAGGGGGGCCCAGGAGGCTCTGGGGAACTGCTGACCTGATGCTTGGTGTGGCGTCCCCCAGCCCTGGGCCAGTAGTATGAGGCTGGCTGGCAGGGCCAGCCAGGGAGTGTTCCTGCGTGTTTGGGGGGTGTGTGTGGATCAAAGGTGTCTCTGAGATCCCACAAGCACAGGGGACAAAAGGGAAAAAGCAATGAACTGGACATCATGCACAGGAACCACTTTGCCAGCAAGAGTGTGAACAAACTCCTCACCCCGAATACAGGGATTGTGAATTGCCCAAGGAGGGGTGTAGGGGAGAGCAGGAGGGGCTTCGTGTTCCCTGTTCCTGTGGAGCATGCTGGCTCCTGGCCCAGGAGGCTAGGACTGGGGCAGCAGGTGGCAGCCCTCAGCCCACGGAGCTGTGGAAGGGCTGCACGCGCCGGCTCATGGTCAGTGCTTGGGCGTCAGGGGTTCTCAGCCACAGCCCGGAGGCCATCGCCGCCCACCCGGAGCCCGCAGGCCCCGCAGCGGCCCAAAGGCAGCAGGGAGCAGCTCACACTCACCTGTGACCTGCCGCTGTGAGAGCTGCACCTCCTGTCTACACGGGGGTCCTGCGGGGAGCGGGGCAGAGCAACTGTGGCAGAGCCAGGGACAGAGAGGGGGAGCACCTCCAACTGCCTGGGGACAAGAGCAAAGTGCGCGCCAGGCAGTGGTGGAACCCGGGGGCGCCACAGTTCTGCCCACAGTGGGTCCCTCATCATCAGTGCAGGTCAGCGGGGTCCTGTCAGCACTTAGCCCTTCACCCTGAAGGTCAAGCTCCTGGGAGGGTCCTGGCACCACGCACGGTGGGAAGGGGAGGCTTGGCATCTTCCCACCATCCTTAGCTCCCATGCTCAGGCCCTGCAGGCATCCCCCCTTCTAGGTAGACTGTGTGTCACAAATGTCCTCCTACCCCCCTCCTACCCCCCCAGGGTTTACAGCACACGTTTTGCACTTAAGAACATTCGAGTGGCTCCCGGTCGGCTGAGTCAGTTGAGTTCCAGCTCTTGGTTTGGCTCAGTTCATGATCTTACGGGTTGAAAGCTTAACCGTGTGTTGGGCCCCGGACTCAGGTGGGAGTCTACTTGAGATTCTCTCTCCCTTTGCCCCTCCCTCTGTGCTAGTTCTTTCTCTCTCTCTCAAAGAAATTTTTTCAAAGATTAACATTGAAGAACATTTGAGAAATGTTTATCCCTTCTGAAGAGGTGTCTTCATATTAGGAATGGCTGTATATTTGCCTTTCATGGATCCACTGTGATTTCTTTTAGAAGCCCCTGTTCTTTAATATTTATCAAAGTACAGTCAACACAGAATGTTACATTAGTCTCAGGAGTACAACTTAGTGATTGGACAATCCTGTCCATCACTCGGCGCTCTCCAGGAGAAATGTACTCACCATCTGTCCCTGCACAAAGTTATTGCAATACTATTGCCTCTCTTCCCTGTGCTTACTTTTTGAATTTCTGTGACTGATTTGTTTTAGAACTAGAAGTTTAGAGCTCTTAATTTGCTTCATCTCTATTGCCCATCCCCCACCCACTTCCCCTCTGGCAAATCAACCAACGAAGTACATGACATTCACAAGAGAAATGATAAAAACCATATGATCATCTCAGTAGATGCACAAAAAACATTCGACAAAGTACAGCATCCTTTCTTGATGAGCACTCTGCACAGTATAGGGATAGAGGAACATACCTCAATATCATAAAAGCCATCCATGAAAAGCCACACTAATATCATTCTCAATGATATTGAACTGAGAGCTTTTCCCCTAAGGTCAGGAACATGACAGGGACGCCCACTATCACCACTGCTGTTCAACATAGTACTAGAAGTCTTAGCCTCAGCAACCAGACAACAAAAGAAATAAAAGGCATCCAAATTAGCAAAGAGGAAGTGAAACTTTCACTCTCCATGATGATAACATACTTTATGTGGAAACCCAAAGACTCCACCCCAGAACTGCTAGAACACATACAGGAATTCAGCAAAGTGGCAGGATATCAAACCAATGCACAGAAGTCAGTTGCATTTCTATACACCAACAATGAGACCAAAGAAAGAGAAATTAAGGAATCAGTCCCATTTAAATTGCACCAAATGCCCTAAGACGCCTAGGAATAAACCTAATCAAAGAAGTAAAGGATCTGTACTCCGATAACTACAAAACACTTATGAAAGAAATTGAGGAAGACAGAAAGAAATGGAAAAACATTCCATGCTCATGGATTGGAAGAACAAATATTGTTAAAGTGTCTATGCTACCCAGAGCAATCTACGTATTCAATGCAATCCTTATCAACATTCCATCAACGTTTTTCACAGAGCTGGAGCAAACAATCCTAAAGTTTGTATAGAACCAGAAAAAAGCCTCTATACCTAAAGGAATGTTGAGAAAGAAAACCAAAGCTGGTGGCATCACAATTCTGGATTTCAAGATCTACTATGAAGTTGTAATCACCAAGAAAGAACGGTACTGGCACAAAAACAGACACATAAATCAATGGAACAGAATAGAGAAGCCAGAAATGGTCCCTCAACTCTACGGTCAACTAGTCTTCGACAAAGCAGGAAAGACTATCCAATGGAAAAAAACCAGTCTCTTCAGTAATTGGTGTTGGGAAAATTGGACAGCCATAAGCAGAAGAATGAAACTGGACCATTTCCTTACACCACACACAAAAATAGACTCAAATGGATGAAAGACCTAAATGTGAGACAGGAATCCATCAAAATCCTAGAGGAGAACACAGGCAGCAACCTCTTCAACCTTGGCTGCAGAAACTTCTTGCTAGACACGTTTCCAAAGGCAAGGGAAACAAAAGCAAACATAAACTACTGGGACTTCATCAAGAGAAAAAGCTTTTGCACAGCAAAAGAAACAGCAGATGAAGCCAAAGACAACCTCCTGAATGGGAGAAGATGTTTGCAAATCTTATCAGATAAAGGGCTAGTATTCAAACTATAAAGAACTTATCAAACTCAGCACCGAAAACAAAAAATCCAGTCAAGAAATGGGCAGAAGACATGAACAGACATTTCTCCCAAGAAGACATACAAATGGCTGACACATGAAAAAAATGCTCAACATCACTCAGCATCAGGAAAATAGTGATCAAAACTATAAGATAGGACCTCACACTGGTCAGAGTGGCTAAAATTAACACCACAAGACACAACAGGTGTTGGCGAGGATGCGGAGAACGGGAACCCTCTTGCACTGTTGGTGGGAATGCAAACTGGTGCAGCCACTCTGGAAAACAGTATGGAGCTTCCTCAAAAAGCTAAAAATAGAGCTACCCCACGACCCAGCAATTACACTACTAGGTATTTACCCAAAGGATACAAAAATACTAATTCAAAGAGATAGAAGCACCCCAATGTTTATAGCAACATTATCTACAATAGCTAAATTATGAAGAGTCCAGATGTCCGTGGACTGATGAATGGATAAAGAAGATGTGTATACATACACACACACACACAATGAAATATTACTCATCCATCAAAAAAATGAAATCTTTTCATTTGCAATGCCATGGATGGAGCTGGGGTATTCTATGCTAAGTGAAATACGTCAGAGAAAGACAAATACCACGTGATTTCACTGATATGTAGAACTGAAGAAACAAAACAGACGAACATGGTGGGGGAGAGAGAGAGGCAAACCGGAAGTCAGACTCTTAACTGTAGAGAACACAGAGGGTTGAAGAAGGGAAGTGGACGGGGGTGGGTGATGGGCATTAAGGAGGGCACGTGTTGTGATGAGCACTGGATGTCATATGTAAGTGATGATCACTAAATTCTACTCCTGAAACCAATATTACCCTGTATGTTAACTAACTGGAATTTAAATAAAAACTTAAAACAACAACCAAAAAAACCCAAGGTGAACAAACCAGAATTAAATCTACATTTATGGGTTGGTTTGTAAGTCTGGTGTTTAAAGTGACTAACCACAGGGAGCTTCATCAATTTAATGAGCCAGCTTACAGGAAAAACCTGATGACAACCTCCTCTCTAAATCCACCGACAGTGATCATGGCATTTCACCAGGGAAGAGGTGTCCAGGAAGGTGAAAACTTGTCCAGTCCCGCCGTGGACCCCCGGCATGCCCAAGATCTGGTTACGACGGTTTGGAGGACAGCAGTGATGGCCCCATTCCACGCCCAGAGTCACACTGCTGCTGTCACCCTCAGACATCACTGGCAGGGGTTTGGCAGTGCAGGCAGGATATCGGGGTTGCAGCTGTGTACTCTCATAACCCTGCGTTCATAACGCCCTTTATAAAGTCTCTGGAAGCATAGCTCTTCTCCTAGCTGGTTACAAACGTGGGTGTGTTTACGTCCATCCCTTCTACTCTCAGTCTTCATCAGGCCTCCCAAATATGGAGAAGCACTCAATCCAAGTCACTTTTCAGATGTTTTAAGCCTGCGAATTAAAGTCCAATTATGTTGAGCCACTTAAGTGAGTTTACGCTGACATTTAAAAACAAAATAATTGTAAAAGCTTTTAAATGTGAAATGGAGATATTAACCTTGTTTTATTTTATTTACATTTATTATTCTTATTATTTTAAACCTTGTTTTAATTTAAAACCCTCGCATAGAGCATGAGGTTTTGTGCTTAGGTAGGGCCTGGCCGCGTCTCGTAAATGTCTGGAAGCCCCACGGAGAAAACCCTCCCATCAGACAGGTCCCTTCATTGCCAGGTGTTTCCCACGCCTTCCTGTAGGACCACCCACGGGCCGTGTCACCTGCATGGCACTGAACCTGCCACATCTCAGCTCTCTCATCGGCACAAAGAACGAGAGGCTCCTTCCTGGCCTGAAACATCGGTGGGTTTAGGAGAGCTCCTGATAAACATCACAGGCCACGTGAGGTGTGCTGAGCCGCTGCCTCTCACGTGACACGCAACGAGACACGACGGCTTCTTCTTTGCTTTCTCCTTCCCTGCCTGACACTGACAAAGAGTTCTTCCCACCGGGCCTCCCCATGCTCACGTCTGTCCAGATGTCAGGAGAAATGGCACAGGCTTCCAGCTGCAGTTTGGACTGGGGACCTCCCACACTCCTGAGAACGGCCTGCGAGTACCTGCCCCCAGTTCCCAGCTGGGCTGTGCAGGCAGCAGAGGGCCTGGTGGGTGAGCACAGCAGGCTGCATAGACAGTCACGAGGGCGCTCACAGTCAGCCTGAGCCAGAGCAGGGTAATGTTATCCCCCAAAGTCAGCAACAATCCCACGATGCTGCAGTGGGACCAGGAGGATGAATATGGCACAAGGCGGAGGTGGTCACCTGTAGCCTGGAGCTGAGCTGATCCCCTGCGCAGTTACCCCCCAGACAGTGTGCATGCTTGTGCGATTAATTCACTTCCTTGGAGAGTAACTGTTCCTTCTTTTCCCTTTCCCATCTTCACAGAGCTTTGCAAGTACAAGTTACAGACACGAGGGACTTCCATTAGACTCTTTGACTTCGGAGTCCACCCATGCCTGGAATACATAATAGGATCATATAGGGGAAAAGTTTGTAAAGGGACTAAGACCTCTAGATAATAGAAACTGGCAAAGTCTGTCTTACCTAGTCTTCCCTCTGCCTTTAGTTCGCTGGTCTGCAGCCTTGGAGTGGCGGCCTTCCTCGGGGCTACCACTCAGCTCCTGAAACAGCATCACACCGCAGTAGAAGCCCCCTGCCTTCTCCTGTCAACCCCAGGGCTTCACTGACCCTGAGATGCCTGGAGGGGAGCCCGCGCAGCACCGGGCCGGGGCCACACACAGTCAGGAGTCCAAGATCCAAGGGCAGGCCTCAACCCAGGAGGACTGTGGACAAGGGATAAAAGGCACCTGCAGGTCGATCTGGCAGGCAGTTCTGAGAGCCCGCTCCGTGCGGCTCAGAAAGTTCTGAGCCCGGCAGCGCTCCAGCTGTCCTCTGTCGTGACCTTGATAATCATCCTACACCGACTTTCCTGCTCGTCTCACTCCTCTCTGGTCCTTCATTCATGCTCCCTGGGATCATCTCCCAAATGAGGCAGGAGCACTCAAGGTCTTGTCCTAGTTCTACCTTTAGAGGCAACCAAGCTATGGCAACTGTATCCCTTTATTTAGTCACCAAATATTTATTGAGGACCTACTGTGTGTCAAATCTTTGTTGAGGACCTACCTGAGCCATCAAAGAAGAAAAAGATGTATGCGTGTCGCCTTGCCCTCCAGAGCTCTCAGTCTCGTGCATAATTAAACAACAAACAAGGAACAGATTCACATCCCTAGACTGTGGAAAAGGATTTTATGATCCAATTATTTGTGTCAGTTTTAGCTGCCTTCTCAAGCTAATCAGCGCCAGCTACTTCCACCCTCCACACTATGGTACTGGATTACCTCTGCAAGGTTTGCAAAGTCTCATGACCAACTGACCACCTCTGTATGTCTTTAAAAGAGATTGGAGAGGCTGCAAGAGGCAATAGATTATAAGAGCTTTATTACTATTTTTTTCTTTGCTGGTGCTTTTATGAGGACTTCTGCCCATGGGGGGGGGGGGGGATGAGAGACACTTTCCCTTCACTTCACATGCAGGAGAGATGGTGGTGCTCTGTCTCCAAGCTCTACGGACATATCAACCTCTCATGAGATGTCCCCTCCCCTGGAGCTTGAGCACAAGGTAGACTGGTGTCTGACCCTTGTCTGATTCATGCCCAACTCATTTGTCCTTCCAATGGAGCAAAGAGGTGGGTATTAGGGCAAAGAAGGCACATGGGGTTCTCAGACCTCATGGGGGCCCATGAGACAGAGTGGTGGGTCAAAGTCCTGTGCCCGGGGACCTCCAGGGGACACCTCAGCATAGAGGTGCCACCTTGTGCCTTGGACTGAGAGGTCTCTGGCCACCAGCCTGCAACAAGGAACTGCAGACAAGAAATTCCTAGTAAGAGGGGGTGGATGAGAAGGTAAAAGGCTGTCTCCCTGCCTAGCTTTGCACCTTCCTTTCCTCCCAGTCTCCTCCTCTTCATGAAGCTCCACCCCCCTCTTTTCTTGCTACCCTTGGAGCACATCAAGATTGGTCTGCCTCAGGGGCCCCGCAGTTGCTCTTCCCTGGGCTTGGAAGGGACTTCGCGGCTGACTTTCACAAGTTTGGCTCTTCATCATTACATTTCTGCTCCGCTCTCAGCTCTCACAGAGGCTGGCCTTTGCCAAGCACCCTGGTTAATTACTTCCCCAGTGTTTGTCATCTTGTTGCCCCGCCCCACCAACTTTTATTGAGCCATGAGTTTCTGCTCCATGAACTTCCAGCCAAGGGGACAGGGCTACGGAGCCAGCGTTCAGATCTAGCCCTATAACCACCTAGGCAGCGGGGCGCTAGAGCCCCAACCCGAGCTGCTGACGCACTAATTTCGTTCATGGGAGTTTCATACCTTCACTGGCCAATACCATAACTACCAGCCACGTGAGGGCACCCTGCCCTTGAACTGTGGCTAATAACACTTGTCAAAATGATGTTTTGGACAAACTGAGTAAAATAAATATAGTATTACAATGAATTTCACCTGTGTCTTTTTACCTTTTCGGCGTGGTTACCAGAAAGTTTTAAGTTACCTGTGTGGCTCCCATTATGTTCCCATTGGGGGGCGCTTCTCTAGACCCTCTTTACGTTGTCTTTTCCCCTTCTACCGCGGAAACCCGCGGCTCGGTTCAAGGACGCGCCTCCAACGCCGGCTCCCAGTAGGTGCGCGGTCAGGAACTGCCCCGCGAACAGGTGGTCTGCCCGTGAGCGAACCGACGCGGCGTGGAGAAGGGTCAGCAGGTTGGGAGGTGCTGATCCTGGGGGCATCTCCCACCCGGAACCCCGACGCAGCCGCTTCTGCAGCTGGGGCTCTGAGGACGCATCCCCAAGGAAACACCAGGGAATGCGCCCGAGGTGCCGGTAGGAGGACGGGAGGAGGGCTGCGCGGCGCAGGGGCAGCGGGAAGCGGGAGTGGGTCCACTCCCCGCCCCGCCCCGCCGCGGGGCCCAGGCTGGCGTCGCGCGGCCGCCGTTTCCAGGCGACGCCGAAAGCGGGTGCCGGGTGGCCTGCGGCGGGCAGACTGGGCCCGACCTCGGCGGGCGCGGGGCCGCTGGACCGGGGTGGCATGGAGGACGACGAAGAGGAGGAGATCACCGCCGCCACGCTGCGGGGCAAGCCCCGGCCGCCGCCCCTCTCGGCGCTGTCCGCCTTCAGCTACATCCCGCCGCGGCGCCTGGACCCCAAGGAGCACAGCTACTACTACCGCCAGGGCCGGGTGAGCCGCCCGGGGGAGGGGCTGCGAGGCTGGGCGCGGGGGCGGGAGGGGCAGCCGAGCTGGGCGGGGGCCGGAGGACCGGGGTGGGGGCCGGAGGACCGGGGTGTGGGGGTGTGGGGGGAAATAAGGGCGGGGCGTCACTGCCAGGGAGGGGTGGGGGGAGGTAGAGGGGATGGGGCCGGGGCTTCAGAGCCGGGGAGGGGGCTAGAGGAGAGACAGGATGGGGGCGGGGCTTTGCTGCCGGGGAGGGGCTGGAGGGGAGGGGGGAGGCGGTGGAGCTGCAGAGCCCGGAGGGCACTGGAGGAGAGGCGGGATGGGGGATGAGGCCGTCCTGTGGCTTAGTGGGGCTGGGTGCCTCACTGCCGGGGACCAAGGCTGGGGAGAAGGCCAGGGGAGGGTGGATGGGGCGGGGTTGCAGGCCGGGGCTACATTTTGGGGCAGTCCGAGGGTCTGGGCTGCAGCTCTGGCGTGGGACTCAGGGGGCAGGACTGTAAGGGGGGTGGAGGGTGAAGGGTGGGGGCCGGTGCAGGTCTGCACAGCCTGTGAGGGCGCAGGGGCGGGGCGCGGAGACAGGTTAATCAGGGGGAAGGAAGGTGGGAGAGAGGCCTTCCTCCGGGGGCACCTAGACCCCAAAGAGTACAGCTACCACGACCTCAAGAGTAAGGTGGACCTTCCCCTCACCTAGAGCATGGGCAGGGGCTGAGCCCTGTGTGTTTGTGTGTGTGTGTGTGTGTGTGCGCGCGCGCGCGCGCGTGCGTGTGTTGGGGTGGGG
This sequence comes from Ursus arctos, assembly GCF_023065955.2. Classification (NCBI taxonomy): domain Eukaryota; kingdom Metazoa; phylum Chordata; class Mammalia; order Carnivora; family Ursidae; genus Ursus; species Ursus arctos. Next base: position 5,999,785 of record NW_026622819.1, on the reverse strand, counting down.
GGTATGCTCAGCTGGAATGAGGCGCTGGGGTTAGGGCATACAGGGTAGGGTGGGGTGGGAGAATGCTCAGCCCTGTGTCCTGAGCTATTTGGGGGGGGGGGGGTTAGGGTCAAGTGTTCTTAAGGGAAGGGCTTGGGAGCCCCTGGGCTTCCAGAACAACTACCAGGAGCAACAAGGTGACCGCTCTGCCCTGGATCTGGAGGAGGGTCTCGGGAGCGCTAAGGCTGCCCAGCAGTTGGAGGCAGGACTCCCTCTGGGGTCCGCCTGACAGCCCTCACTGCAGTGACTGTGCCCAGAAAGTCCCCGGTACAGAAACCCGTGGAGAGCCCTCCTGCAAACCGAAGGTGACCAGGGGGCAGATCTGGACAGCCGCCTGCAGGGAGAGCAGGGCAGGGAGCCCTCATTAGATGCTGGCCTGGCTCCAGCAGGCACACGGGCCTTGTGGGGAAAAGCTGCTGGTCTGTGAAGGCCGTTTTGCGAGAAGCAAAGGAAGAGAAGCAAATTCAGAACTTGTCAGGAGTCCTCTACTCCTTTCATCCAGCCATCTTCCCTAAATGTCTCCAGTGCGTCTCGGGGTTCGGGGTGCAGGGGCATCATTATTCAAAGGATGCTCAGCCTACAGAGACAGTGAGTGGCTCAGGGAGGGTAGAGGTGAGCCTCGTGCGTGGGAGGAAGGAGGTCTTTCCCTCATTGATGTGTGAGGTACTCCCACAGAATGCATCCTTCCTTTCCTTTCCTCCTCCCCACCCACAAGCCCTAGAGCCCAGATGAATCCCCATTCAGATCAGGTCAGCACACATTGGGGGACTTGCCACCCGTGAAATGTAAGAGAACGTCGTGGAGCTTAGCCTTACAAGCAGAAGCAGTGCTTCCTAGTTGAAATGATCGTTACGGGTTGAATTGTATCCCCCTAAAATTCTCATGTTAGGGCCCTCATCCCAAGCACCTCAGAATGTGACTTTATTTGGAGACAGGGTCTTTATGGAGCAAAGCCAACTAAAGTGAGGTCATGGGGGGGGGGCATCCAGTATGACCGGTGTCCTTATGAAAAGGGGAAATTTGGACCCAGAGACAGACACGCATGGACTGAAGAGGGTGAGAACAGACAGGGAAAAGATGGCCTTCTACAAGCCAAGGAGAGAGGCTGGGAACAGCTTCTTCGCTCACGGCCCTCGGGAGGAAAGAACCTGTGGACACCTTGATCTCAGAGTTCCGGCCATCAGAACTGTGAGACAGTACATTTCTCTTGTTTAACCCCCGCCCCCAGTCCGGATGCTTCGTTTCAGCAGCCCGAGCAAGCTAACACATGAACCTCGGCCAGGAGGGTCTCATATCTGTTAGCACCCCTCTGTTTGGCTTTGAGCAATACGGAAGGACAGAAGGAAGAAAGGGGGTGTCCGCAGCACCCGTCTTTGCAGCCCCTGTGGCTCTGCTCCTACGCGTGAAAATCCAGCAGGTGTTAGCACTGGGGAGATTTAGAGCAATGGTGCCCCACCTCGTTGCCACGATGGACCTCATATTTTTTTCCTCCCATGAGCAATATGTTTTGAAAGAGCTTTTATCTGTAAATAATTTCATTTATTAAGTGAATTTTACAATTTAAGCATGCAAAGCCTGTATCCTTGCCAGTTGATGATTCATGCAGAGCATTCCTGCCCAGCACGAGAGAACCAGCCAAAAGGCCGGGAATCTCGATGTTTTAAGTTGGTCTATGCTGTTTTATTGAGAGAACATAAATTTTGTCTGGCTTCCTGACAAAATGAAAAAATTCCCATATACATCATTTTATGTGTACCTTTGAGGAGTCCTGTTAAGTACCACTTTGAGACTATTGAGAAATAAGAGACTAAAACAGATGGGGGTCAAGATACATATTTATCAGAGAGAAAAGCCAGGTTTCAGGTTCCTGCTAAGGGCTCTGGGCTAAAATGGGTTGCGGACACTGAAGCTCTGAATCAGATTTACCCACCCGGCCGCTGTGGCTGTGGGCCCCAGAAAAAGCAGAGCTGACCCCCCACCCCCTGTGGGCCAGGTACTGCCAACAGGAAAAGAGCAGAGGTGGACATGGCAGGTCCAGTTTATTCTTCCCAAATTTACCAATCTGATACATGGCTCTTCCTTTCTGGGGCCAAGACGCAGAGAGATGCCTGAGGTTTGAGGTGCCCACGGCTCTGTACTTGGAAGGAAATCGGGAGTAGGCAAGAAGTATGCCCCTCTAATTCAGAGGTGTGCACACAAAGGCCCTTGAGCCAAATCTGGCCCACTGCTTGTTTTAATAAAGCTTTATTAGAACACGGTCCCATGCTCATTCATTTAGTATTATCTATGGCTACCCCTGGAGTTGAGTAGTTGCGACAGGAAACCATGTGACCTGAAAGCCTAAAACAGTGACTGTCTCTTTACACAAAATGTTTGCTAAGCCCTGCTCTGATATATTACTGTCCCTGGAAGGTAGCAATGGGCCTTAGAAGGAATGAATAAAAAACATTTTATGAAAAAAAATTCGGTACAGTTTTGATAACTGGGCTCACAGGGAAATTCAAATCCTGAAGTCCTTAGTGTCACACAAAAGACAGTGATGTAGCAGAAATATTAACACCTAAATAAAAGAACCTTAAAAGCAGCAAGAAGACAAAAGGCATTTCAAAGCACGTGTGCAGGAGAGCCACCAATGGTAATAACCCCTGGGGATTACATGAACTAGGATCTAATCAGCAGGGGGACTGCAGCAGCTGATTCTCTTCCGTGAGATCATTTGGCCTGAAGAGGATGAACTTGGTATCACAAATTTGCTGGAGGGTTTAGCTGCCCCTCAGTTAACTGTAAATCCAGGCCGTACCCAAAGCTGAGAAGAAACATGGCAGAATTCGCTCTTAAGTCAGTTACCGTGGGACACACTTAGCGATCAGTTAGTAGCACAGGCCAACGAGTCTTGGCCCCACGTTACCAGCTGTGCAGACTGCCCAAGTCACAAACCCTCCATGTCACACTGCCCATCTCTGAAACAGTGCCAGCTTCATGGAGCGATTATGAGAATTACTTTAATTCACGGGTATAAAATGGCACATAGTAAGTCCCATGTAAGTAGGGCTATGATTATTACTATTTGCTTTTGTTAGTGATCATTTGAGTTTCCTTTCACGGAAGGCTAGTTTCCAGCCAGGGTCTTAGATCCCTTGTTTGCTGTCAGAGACGTACAGGCGAGGCAGGGAACCTGCGTGTCATGCTGGTGGCTTCTGATCTAAGGGGTCTCCCGTGGGAGAGCCCAAAGTTAAGGCTCTCAATGCAGCACACTTATTTAAAGCCCCAGTAATGCCTTGGATCCTGAGACAAACTTGTCATCTCAAGCTGCTAGCTAAAATGTGGTCGCGTCCCGTCCTGCCCCCGACGGGGCTCTAGCAGCGTGGGCTTTTCCTATAAAACATTGTGCCAGTGGCCGAAAGGACAGATTCAGTTCAATGATGTTCTTAAATTACTTCTTTCCCCTCTGCCTTGTGCAACATTTCTGCCACTGAAATGGAAAAGCTAAGTCAGAGGACAATGCTCTTTTATGAAGGATTTTATTAAATTTCTCAAAGTCTAAGAGCTACATTAAAAAAAGAATTCTTAGATGGTTTTAGAATATGCTTTCCGTCACAATCCGCCGGATTGTGGATTGCTCTGTCTCGAGTGAAGCTCGGCTCAGAAAGCCTCACCCTAGCTTTAGTGAGAGGAGCCCACTTTCCTTCTCAGTGTGTGGTGGAGGCAGGGCGCCGAGGGGCTGTTTCTTGACCCTCCTGACCAGAGAACTGCCCTTTCCCCAAGGCAGCCAGGCACTTTGTAGATAAAGCAAGGCATGTTGACTGTCCGCAGGTGCACAGGGGAGTCTCCGGCGGGCCTGGGCCTACGTCCAGTGTCCAGGAGGTGTTCAGTACGAGCCCCCTTGCCCAGCCCCCTCCTAGATGGAGCCTCTTCGCCCTCAGGCCCCGAGCAAACCTGCACGCACACACAGCCGCTCCTGGGGGCTCTGGAGGAGAGGTGAGCTCCAGTGCTGGTGTGCCTTGCAGACCCTTGCACCCACATGCCGTGCAGTAAAAATGAGTGTGTCTGCTGAACGAAATTATGAACAGCCTCCACTGACGTTTCTGTCCCCCTCCCTGCCCGTTTTTCCTCCTGGGCACGTTTTAGTACCACCCGACTGAACGTTTTACGTAGTTCTCTTGCTGCTTGTTTCTCCCACTGCAGTCTGAGCTCACGAGGACGGGGTTATTGTCATCACTGCTCCGTCCTGAGCAATCTCAACAGGCCTGTCTCACCGTGGGCGCTTTGTAAGTACCGGCTGCAGTGAATGAAGGAGGCAGCAGGAACGGATGCAAAGTTGATTTAAACGAGGAGAAGTCACTGACCTACCTCTTAGACTAAACAGAGGTTCCGTGTGACGTTCTCTGCTGCCTGGGTTTTCCTTGGCCTTGCTCAGCTCTTCGGGGACCAACATGGGAGTGGACGGTGTTGCTTCTCCTGAAGACGTCTAGCTGCATCTTTCCCATCCAGTGACCTGCCGCGGAAAACTGCAGGACCGTGGGTGGGGGGTGGGGCCGAACGTCTTCCTCCAGAGCAGGTAGGGCTCAGCAAGGGGCAGGTCACCCCAGGGAGGGAGGAAGGGGTGAGGGGAGAGGCCGTGCATCTCCTTCTAGCAGAAGTCTTCCATATGGACCGAAGCAGCTGGAGCGAGCACGCGGCGCGTTGCCCACTGCAGGCATGTGAACGTGGTGGTGTGTGTCTAACGTGCACAAGAACGTGTTTACACGCAGGTCACACAACCATGCATACGTATTTGCAGCCTGCGCTTTTCACGGAACACCATATCTTAGACATTTGTTTCAAAGTCATCCCCTTGTAAGGGGCACAGTGACACAGGAAAAGGAATGGCATTATCCCCAATACATTTGGCTCACCCTTTCTTCTGTGATGTGAATAGCTGGGGGGCGGTGGCCGTGGGGGTGGCTGGTGTCAGTGGAAGCAGGAACAAGGGCTCTGAGTCTCCTCTTGGCGACAAGGTGCGCAGACCCCCGACTCAGAGACACCTCCAGTAGGAAACACCCACGAGATCAAACGCAGGCGTTTGTTCACCTAGACTCAGGGGTAAAGGCGCAGGTTCCAGGGCTCTGGTTTTGGGCAGCACTGCCAGCAACAGATCCGTAGCGAAAGAAACTCCTTAACAAGGCTGCTTATGAGAGATTCTTATTAAACTGATAAAACTTTCAGATTATTGGAAAAGATACAACCATTTCTGAAACTTGTGATCTTAATGCATCAGGAGAGGAGACAGAATCTTTGCCACAGAGGAACCAAAGAGAAGAGCTGAGTATTGTCCTTTTAAGAGCTAACAATATGTCCTTGACCAGCTACAGTCCTTCTGAGAATGGAATTTTGAATGATGTTAGAATTAATGAAAATGTCCTCATTAAGCTTCACATACTGCTGGACCCCCACCCCCCACCCCAGGGAGAAGCACTAGACTTACCAGAAGTAAAAATGAGGCCCCTATGAATCAAAGGCAACCCTTTTGGGTCACCTTGAGACTTTTCACTTTTGAAAGTAGGTCACACACTGGACAGGCAGTGCCTGAAAGCCTCCAGGTGAGAGGTAACGGGACTGTGCCCACGAAGAGATTACCGTTTCGGTCCAGGCGGCTGGGATGTGTCTGGAAACAAACAGACCCTGAACCCTGAGAGTCTTAACCAGTGGTGTGTCAGAGTCTGCTCGTACATTTTAACATGTCGTCTGAACTCTGTGTTCAGTTGGAAGCCTGATAATCAGCCGCCGTGAGAGTATTTCTACTGCGGAAATTAGCAAATGCTACAAATCAGGTCTTTTTTGTCCAGAGAGCAGCCTGTTAACATAATCACACCACTGGCCTTGTGCATACAAACGTAACATGATGGCAGCATGTTTCTTTCTTCATATGTGTTTTTCCTGCCCACCTTTCTTAATACAGTAACTTGGGAAACCAGGCTTCTCCTTTTTAGTCATTCCAGACGTGCTGATCTTTGGGAACTTGCATTCCTCTATTGGGTCCTCTGAACTTGCTGGCCAAAGAGCAAGGGTAGAGAGCATGGAGGTCACATGAGGGCTCTTATGGACCATCACCTAGAAGGTGATGCCCACTGGCTTCTGCCACAGTTCTTTGCCAGAGCCCATCGCCGGCCCCAGCCTAACTGTGAGGACACCTGGCGATTGCAGTCTTCTGTTTATTCCAGAAGAGAATAAACACTGAGCACATAATACTACCCCTGCCCTAGTACCATGGGAAAAATGCATCAATTTCCTTTTTCTTATTACCTGGTTTGAACGGACAGTGGACAGCACATTTGTATTTAAACGATCTGAGAGAGAGGAGAGAAGAAAGGACTGGGGTCTCGATTTGCTGGAGATCTTACCCCTGCTACTGGTGTGAGAGTGCGTGTAACCTCTTTGGGGGGCACTGGGCACAGAAGTGCACGACCCACAGATGCGCCCTTGTAGGCTGGGGGAAGCCAGGCCTTCCTCGGGCACCTGCTTGCTTCACGCATGAGAAACAGGGTCAGGCTGCCATCACCAACAGCCTCCAAAGTCTCAGGGCCCCAAATAAATCTTCTTTCTCATGTTAAATGTCCAACGGGGATCCCAGCGATGGCTCTGCCCAAGCAGTCACTCAGCGACCGCCATTAAAGTTGCTAACACCTCACGGGAAGCTTCAGGGGTCCCCACAGGCTTCTGCCTGGAGTCCCAGGTCACCCCCACTCCTAGCTCAGTGCTGAGAACTGGTCACGTGGCTTCATTCGCCCAAAGGAGCAAAGGAGATTAACCCTCTGTGGAGTCAGGAGTAGAGGCAGATTGAATATTGGTGATGTCGACCAACCCGGTTGTCTGGGTTGAACGGTCTCCTGACTCAGTTTACCTGGAGCGAACTGCTTTAGCTCCATGCTTACTTTCCATTGTTCAAAAGATCACTATTGCTCGCTACCAAGTACAAGTGTGTGCGTTAGACCTGCCGTAACAAAGTACGACAGACCAGGGGCTTAAGCAACAGAAAGTTATTGTCTCCTCAAGGTGTGGACAAGGTTGGTTCCTTTGGAGGCCCTGAGGGAGAGTCTGCTCCAGGCCGCTCCCCTTTGGCTGTAGATGGCCCTCTTCTCTCTGTGTCTCCTCACATCTCTCTCTGTGTGTCTGTGTCGGTTTCTGAACTTTTTAAGGAAGGACACCAGTGCTATGGGATGAGGGGCCCACCCTACCCCGGTATGACCTCACCTTAACCAATTACATCCTCAGCGTCCTTATTTCTAAATCTCCTTCTGAGATCCTGTGGGTTAGGACTTCAACGTATGCATTTTTTGGAGGATGCAAATCCACCGGTAACACCCAGGGAGGGACTTCCCTGGGGCTCTGGCCACAGCGGTGGGGGCAGCCCCTGCCAGGCCGACAGCAGCCGTGCGGACTTCATGCCCAAGCCCAGGCAGATGCCCATTCTTCATCTCTGGTGCCACTGTACACTGGGCATACCTCTGTTAACCCATGGGTATCACCTTGAATTGTTTAATTAATGAGTTTATTTCCGTTCTCAGCATGTGGTCTCCTCTAAGACGGGGACTCCTTATTTCTGTCCCTATTCCAGCCCTAGCTGGGTGCCTTGTCTGATGGTTAGAGCAATGGGCTTTGGTGGTTGAAAAGTGAAGCTCTCCACTCTACTGTCAGCATTGGCCCAGGGCCACCGAGGCATTATTCTCAGTGTTAGGAGTAGAGGTCACCATGCGGGAACTGAAAGCAAGTAATCAGACCCCACGCCCAGAATGAGACCACGCGACATTTTAACAATACTCGAAAAGCAAAGGGACAAAGGGAGATCACAAGAGAGAAAATAAATGGGCTCGTTTTGCTTTGTTTTTTAAAACCAACGATATGTGTGTGAGAGGAAATCTCTTGAGAGATTTTAATAGCAAAATACCAGTAAACCCAGAAGCTCTATTTTATGAAAGCAGCATCTAAATCCAGGTTGGTTTTTATTAGTGCGATTTTGCTTCAAACCAGGAAGGAATGAAAGACAAAAAGAAAGAAGAAAGATTAATAATGAACATTCAGGAAGACAGATTTTCGGTCTGATTAGGTGTTGGAAAGGGACAGTCACCTTGCTAAGAGAGGCGGCCTGCCTGATGAGGGGATCCCCCCTTATTTTTCAGTGATAGAAAAATTTGTTTTTACTCTGGAAAGTGGTAAATATGCAAAGTCCCGGCAAAGCAGGGAGACTCTGTTCTCGCCCTGGTGCAGTGAGATCCCGCATAAAGCCTGCGTTAGCATGTGGCCAGCTAGGTCAGCTCTCCGTAACTGACCCCGCTTCTCATAGCGCTGCTGCTGCTTTTTCAAAGATATTTATTTATTTATTTATTTATTTATTTATTTATTTAGAGTGAGCATGAGTTGGGGGAGGGGCAGAGGGAGAGGGAGAGAAATCTCCCCTGAGCCCGGAGCCCAACTCGGGGCTGGATCCCACGACCCTGAGATCATGACCTGAGCCAAAATCAAGAGTCAGACGCTTGACCGACGGAGCCACTGAGGCGCCCCACAGTGCTGCTTCTAAGGAGTGTTTTAGGAGTGTTTAGGAGACCTAGTGAGAGTGAGGGGAGACGGGCAGTGTTCTGTAAAGCCGCACATCACAGTGGGCTTCTCCCGCGGAGGGAAGAAGTGAAGGAACCTTGCCTCCCTCGTTCAGATCCCAGTGGTGGTTTTCTCATTCTATTCCGGAGTCTGTCTCCAGCACAAGTCCAGGACCCCAGGGGGCTGACTCAGCTCAGGAGGGTCAGGCCGGAGTGGGAACACCTGCACAGGAGGACAGCACAAGCCCAGCAGCTGCCACTGCCGTGGGTGACCCCCCCTCACCCCCGCCCCGGCAGGGCTGTCTCTCAGACCCGGGCGCAGCCAGTCACCCACACGGAGCCCTGCGGGAACTGAGGCTGGCCAAGGGTAGCCTCTTCTGTGGCCCAGCATTCTCAGGGTGCAGCTTCCCCCCAGGTGCTCAGTCCTGGGGGGGCAGGTCTTTCTGTTGCAGACTGTAGCCGTTCTCCCCGAGAAACACACCCACTTCACAGGGTCGGCCAGGCCAGGAGGGATTCTGGTGACAATGGGACATCGAGATTATGACCATGAGGGTCTGGTGTGGGGGCTATGGGGTATTTCGTTGCTGTCTGGGTCGGCCTGCTGGCCTCAGCCGGGCTGGGCCAGTAGCTCTGCTCTGAACCCCAAAAGGAAGCGTTTGTAACTCGGTGCCTCGCTTTGCAGAGGGTGCGTTCCCTCCTTCGGGGCTTTTATGTCCCACCATCTCGGCAGAGTGAGTGGTGAACTTGAGCCTCTCTTGGGTCACTGCAGGGCCCTCTGGCCTGGTGGCTTCCCAAAAAAGGCTTGCTGCAAGGGGTGCTAACCTTTCCAGGCTAGAAGCGAGTACCCAGGCAATGCCCCCAGCTTCTGCGGACATCCTGCCATCCTACACACTGTATGTTCAAGATATTGAGATTTCTCTATCCTTCCTACAGGTTTTAAAAAAAAGTCTTAATTTTATTTGATTATCAAATGTCTGATTTTTATATAACCAAAATGATTGATATTTGTGACATTTTCCCCAATGCTTTTATGTGTAGGAGGTCCCTTATGGATTTTTTCACTTGTTTTTCTAATCCATCCAGAATTGACTTTTGATGCTAATGTGCCGTGAAGACCCAAGTTTATTGTTTTTCGCAAATCGCTAGCCGATTTTTATGGTACCCAAAGTGGGATAAGGTATCACCACCCGACTGGTTTGGGCTTTTTGTTTTTTAACCCTGGGTGTGTGAGCTATACTATAGGAGGCCTTCAGGACATGTTAAGCCCAGGGCCAGCCAACCCAGCACCTGAACAGAACCAGGAACCCAGTAGGTGACAGAGGACAGTGCCAACAAAAAGCTCTTGCAAGGTGATCACATTAAATGGCCATCGGGGTACAGACTCCAAAGCCACGGCTCCTGCCTAAGTCACCGGGAGTGACTCTGAACTTAGGCAAAGCAGGTGAGTAAGTGCCGCAGGCGTGTTGCCCTTGGGATTCTTAAGAACCTCAAACAACCCTAAAAGCTAGCCTTGTTTTCCTTACTAGATGGTTAACTCAACCAGGACGGTGGCCGTGTGTCTGAGCTATCTTCACGACTTCCCCAGCAGGAGTGGCATGTCTGGCACAGGACAGATGACCTGGGAGGGATTATCAAGGTGGGGTTGAAGCCACGTCACCCTCTGGCATTTCCACTGCTCAGCCGCGCTGAGCCCCGCAGTCGGCGAGAATGGGCGGTCCACGTTCTCCAGCAGGCTAAGCCCGGGTCCACGTTCTCCAGCAGGCTAAGCCCGGGTCCACGTTCTCCAGCAGGCTAAGCCCGGGTCCACGTTCTCCAGCAGGCTAAGCCCGGGTCACGTTCTCCAGCAGGCTAAGCCCGGGCCACGTTCTCCAGCAGGCTAAGCCCGGGTCCACGTTCTCCAGCAGGCTAAGCCCGGGTCACGTTCTCCAGCAGGCTAAGCCCGGGCCACGTTCTCCAGCAGGCTAAGCCCGGGTCCACGTTCTCCAGCAGGCTAAGCCCGGGTCCACGTTCTCCAGCAGGCTAAGCCCGGGTCCACGTTCTCCAGCAGGCTAAGCTACCAGGCCACGCATCCTGTTCACTGTTCACCTCCTACCTCCACGGACTGCAGTTGGAGGAAATGTTCTAGCATTACTAGCGGAGAAGACAAGCAGGCGAGCAGGCACAGGCTAGATACCCTGTGCCCCCAAATGCCAGCGAGACGGCGTGTCTCGGTTTGCTGCTGGAGGATTCAGGGCGGCTGGCCCTTGGCTGGAGGAACACAAAGGCCTGGCTTACACATGAAGTTTGAAGATGAGCTAACACATGGGTTTCTTTTCCTTTTATTAGGTACCGGATAAGGCAGATTAATTTTTGTATCAAGAGAATTTGGAATGAAAAATATGGAGATATTTCAGATGAAAGCTGTTAATGGGATAATTTTCTAATACATCAAAGCTTTTTTATATCTGTCTGATGTTTGTGTGTGTGTTATAAATGTATATATATATATTTTATAGCAAATATATTTATCCATTCATCATGAATTACATTCGTGAGAGCTATCACGTCTGATTAAAGAAAATATTTCCGTCTCCGCAGAGAGGGATTTGCACTAGGTGCCCACCTGCTGGCTAGCAACTTACAGATAATTCTGTTTGGTTATATTGTCCCAGTGTTCAGTTATGGTTAAAGAGCTGATTGCAGAAAATTCAAGAAATATGAGAAAGGTGGAAATGAAGGAGAAAAACACATATTAAGTGGATGATTGTTATTTTAAGGTACACACTAGTGGTGGAGTCGTAGAAGCGGGAGGGTCAAGTGCCTTGGTCAAGGAGGGATCTGTAGGAGGTGAAGAAAAAGAGCCATGGAGATGTTCCCGCCTCGCTGGGGCTCTCGGGGACCTGCTCTGGTCATCGAGGGTCTGCTCTGGGGTGATGTTCCCAAGCGCATACTTAGTGCAGACAGCAAACTGCACATCTCCACTGTCCATCAGGGAGAAGCCTGGCTTCCAAGGTCCACGAGGATTTCCGTAGTTCGGCCGTCTGGTGAACCCATGCCTGTCTTTCTCTTTTTATTCCCAGACAGGAATCATTTCCCTGTACGACTGTGTTTTTCACAAGAGCCCAGGCTACAATCAGAAATTGCACCGAGATGACAGAGAACATGCAAAAAGCCTGGGACTTCACGTGAACGAGGAGGTAATGTGAAGACAGGCTGTTGACAAAGTGCGAACACATGAACTGTGTGCGCGGCTCCGACTCCCGCGGGCGGCCCTCCTCTCCCGCGCCGCCCCCAGGGCTGAGACTCAGCTGCTACCAGCTCCCTCTCCCCTGTCCTGCTCTGTGGATTTGTTTGTATGACTCTGTTGGCTAGTTTAGTTAACAACTTAATGAAGGCAAAACTAAGAAGTTCTTTTCAACAGATAAGGGTTTTTGCTTAGCTTCGGAGTCCTGGCTGTCATGGTTCTCCCACGGACCCCGGCGGCAGCGGTAGGACCACATCTGCAAGAATAACCTCTCTAGCTTAGGTCCCAGCCTCAAACCTGCACGTACAGGGCAGCTCGTCCCCTAGGTCTGCACGACTTTCCCGAAGGGAGAGCTCTGCCT